>NW_006921610.1:13570226-13605755 GCF_000298275.1 Orycteropus afer afer
TTGAGTTGTGGTGCTGGTGAAGAATGCTGAAAGTACCATGGACTGCTAAAAGAACTAACAGATCTGTCCTGGAGGAAGTGCAGCCAGAATGCTCCCTGGCTAGAAGAATGGTCAGATTTCATCTCACCTACTTTGGTCATGTTGTCAGAAGGGACGATTCCCTGGGAAAAGATGTCATGCTTGGTAAGGTGGAGGGTCCACGAAAGAGGAGAAGGCCTTCAATGAGATGGATTGATATGGTGGCAGACGTGATGGGCTCAGATATAGCAAGAATCATAGAGCTAGTTCAGGACCGAGGGGTGTTTCGTTCTGCTGAGCATAGGGTCGCTATGAGTCGGAGATGACTCGATCACACCTAACAACAACAACAAAAATTTAATGAGCTGATATAGTTATTTTTAAAAATTTTGTTAGATGGGTATGTACACTCTTCAGAATAATCAACCATGGGAGATCATTAGGGCAATATTTGCACAGGGAGATAGCTCAGAGGGCAGGAATGCATGGGGAAGGACACAGGGAAAAGGTAGCCACAGTGGCAAGATGGCTGTTATATTGTGGGGTTTGCAATCAATGTCACGAAATAAAATATGTATAAACTGTTGTATGAAAAATGAATTTGCTCTGTAAACTTTCTCCCAAACTACAGTTAAAAAAAAAATAAGAAGAAGATATAAGTAAATATTAAGGTAACTTTCAACCACTACTGTTGTGGGGAGAAAAAGACAATCTTATTAGAGGGAGGTGAGTGTTCATGTGACTAAGTATGAAGTTAGCCTGAACATGCATTGACTAAAAAAAATAGCTTTCAGTATTAGTTTAAGCACCTCCACCAGTAGTGTTTGGTATAGGGGACAAAGGCAAATGATCTTCTCAATATCTGTGTTTTTTTTTTAATGTTTTCAGTCGAGTGTTTGCAATGTATTTCAGAATCTTCTTTCCCTTTAAAGTTTTCTATTTTACTCTCTTTACTTCTCTATCCTTCTTCTCACTGTCTTCCAATTTTGTCCTGAACTTTGTTTCTCCCCTGAACTTTTACCCCACTATTTGAACACAAATTAACCAAGAAGACTCATTAAATTTACAATTGGGTTGGAGTACAGGAAATGCTAGTTATAAGGAATTGTTCTAATTTCTTTTAACCCTATATCTAGCTCATTCCCTTCAAGACATTATGTTTGAAACATATCAGATAAAACAACAAAACTATAATTTAAATAATTTAATTGCTTGTACCCTTTTTTATTAATCATATAACTTCATGGGAAGCAACAGAGCACACATATTGTTGTAATACATGTTTTATAAGTGTTACTTGAAGAAAACATGAATTTAGATTTTGATGAGGCATTTCTTGGTCTTAGTAGATATGTTTCTTCATGGTGATCTGGGTTTATTCATTTTTGACAATTGTTAAACACTTTTTTAAAAAAGGTCCTTAGAAAGAGTAATTGTATTTAAGCAATTTACTGTAATAGCATTTTAAATGGCTAGAAAAATATAGTAGAATATTTTGCTTTTTCTACTACAGAAAACATAGAAACTACTTTTGCTATGAAAAGTTAGCTTTATGAACAGCATTCTGTGTGCATGAATTTGTGTTCAGCAAACTAGTTTCTTATTTCCTTTTATCAAGTAACATGTTCTACATATTAAAATAGTCTGTAAATTTAAGATTATTTCCTATAATGAAATATTTTCAATTAAATAAATATTTCAATTAAGAAATATTTAATCTCTTTCAATTAAATTTTATAATCAGTTAGGACATACACTTAATGATGAAGGGGTGAAAAAATTGCCCCACTATATGTAAGTTCTTTTTCATTTTTCTTTTGTACATGTCATATTTATATACTCCACTGAAAACCCAACCCTCACATCCACAATAAGAGTAGAGCATGTAACCAAACCTGATTGTCATTAAACCAAATTTTTTTTATCATATCAAAGCCAAGTAGGGGAATCTATATCTGAGAAATTATATATAATAAAGTTATAACTCTAGAATATAAAGCTTTGTGTCTATTTGGATGATATTTATTTATTTATTTATTTATCTATTTATTTATTTTTCAAAGGGATCTACTTCCACCTCTTTGACTGATTTTCTCTTTTGTGATATTTATTCACTGTTCATGAATGACACCAAATGAATGAAACATTGAATGAAACTCTCAGTTTGTGTTCACTATATATGTATGTGAATATATGTGTGTACATATGTGTGTCTGTGTGTATACCAACATATACACAGTCATATGTTGCTTAACATCTACAATACATTCTGTGAAATAGGATGTTATGTGATTTGGACACTGTGTGGTCATCATATTTTATACAGGCAGTCCCCAGAATACAAACAAGTTCCTTTCCTAATTGTGTCTTTATGTTGCATTTGTGTGTAAATTGGAACAGTTGAGTATGGTTTTATCTAATGTCTGTCAAATTTTTGTTTTAGTATACAGCATATAGTGTGCCTTTCTATGCATAATAAACATTAAAGAAATACTTCTAGGTACACTGAAACATCTTTAATGTAATAATACAATAATAGTAATAATAACCTTTTGACATGTATTGCAAAATAGAAGCTGTTTGTTGTTATGAACAATTGTTGTACCTCAAATGTGTAGTATAATGTGCTTTACAGGGATTGAGATCATAGACACGTACGTGGTAGAACATTGCTCAAAATGATGTTATGTAGTGCATGACTTCATATCTATCTATGCACCTATGCACCTATGTATCTACGTATCTATCTATCTATCGATCTATCCACCATTTGGCCTGGAGATCTTAGATTCATCATTTGTTGGAGTCAACAGCCAGTATACTGTCTGTCAACCTTGAGCTTGCCAGCCCCTGCAGCTGTGTGAGTCAGGAAAAAACTCCAGCTTGACATTTGATCCAAGAAGTTGGGACTTGGCAGCTTCTATAAGTGTGTGAGCCATTTTTCTTAGATAAATGTCTCTTTCTCTATATGTATATATAAGCTTTACTGATTTTGCTTCTCTAGAGAACCCAGCCTAACACACAGGGATGTTTAGAAGCACAAATTGGTGCACTGACAATTTCTTAGGTTGTCCAGAGTTTGAAATTACTACTAGGAGCTCTGGTAGCATAGTGGCTCAGGCACTTGACTGCTAACCAGAAGGCTGGCGGTTCAAACCCACCAGCCAATCCTCGGAAGGAAGGTGGGGCAATCTACTTCCGTAGTGATACTGCCTAGGAAACCCAAGGAGGGGGTCGCTATGAGTCGGGGCCTACTCGACGGCACACAACAACAACACAGGGAGATCAGAAGTATTTCCAAGAAATTAATTAAAACATTTAACCAAAGTATTAACAACAACAACAAAAAAAAAAACAAAAAACAATGACAGACTGGTTCTTGAAATGTACTGACTAAAAATGAGTAGTAGTATACCCCAAAGAATTGGACAATCTGAGTATTTTCTTTAAGGACTCTCACTGAATTGCTAGGCAAAAAAAGCAATCCTTAATACGAAAATTCCTAGTTTACAATAGCTTTATTTTTCTCATAATAAATAATGTGATCACATTGTTTTTTACAACATTGAAAATAGCTGTACACACACACACACACACACACACTATTTTAAAGTAACTTGTTTCTCTATATATCTCAGTTACAAAGCTCAAGGGAGTTCCATATTTGATAGATTGTGGAGCGACATGTAAAGAAAAGAAAATATAAATAAACAAATATACAATTGGATTAGGTCTGGTGTATGATGCTCTAGAGCTGAAAAGGCTATGTTTACTGTCCAAGCATTCATTTTTAGAAAATCTTAGCAATATTTAAGGGCCTCTTTTTCAACTTTAGTCTTCAAATTCAGTCTCATGCTTGAGGGTTGGTAATTTAGATTACCAGGTAAAGATCTTATTTAACAGAGTTGCAATTTAGCCAGCTTTAATTTGTTGTTGTTATTGTCATTAGGTTTTGTAGTTAGTTATTTTTTTAAAAAAATGTATTTAAAATAATTGTGATTAACCATTTCTAAGGCAACTGTAGACATATTTTGATACACTATGAACTTTAATTTGAAAGGTTTACCCATCTTGGACAAGGAACTTTTAAATTCATCCTCTTTATTAAGTTCTTTAAAATATGAAAATCAAGTCAGTCCTTAGTTTATTTCACGTGCATTTCTTTCTCTCCTTATACATATAGGTGGTGTCATGAGAAGTCTTCTTAAGTGAAACTTACTTTGGGATATTTTCTCTTTAATTCAAGAAATTGGTGTGACAAATTGCTGAATAGTTAAGAGACTGGTGTTGATTTGGGTAAAGGAAAAGGAAATATAACAAAATTGTGTAACCAGTACAATAGCACTAAGGAAAAGGAAGAGATGGAGAGATGCACAAGAGGTACAGATGTAAAGGAAAGTATTATTACATACACCATACTTCATTATGAATAATACCAAACACCAATCTACAGGTGGATACACAGTAAGAAGATCAGGTATGGACAGGCAAATGGGAATATACTTACAACATTATGTAAGTTTGGTAGACAATATCACTACCTACATATTTGTATGTGCTATAAAAATAGCCACATGTATTATACAACTAAGAGGAGACAAAGGTAGGATAATTTCTTAGCTATAACCAAGCACTTTGAAAGAGTGAATCAGTGGGCCTGCAGGGTCAGGAGCAGGGTAGTGGGGGACATCAAGCACAATCTTCACAACATAGTACATAAAAATAATATCCTGTTTTAGTGATTAGTGACTAAGGTCTTAAAAACTTGGGAGTGCCCACCTAACATGCAACTATCGGTCTCTCCTTGTCCAGAGCGAAGGAGAGTGAAGAAAATCCAAGACAGATGGAAATAATTATACCAAGGGACTAACAGACCATGGGAACCTCAGCCTCCATGACCCTGAGACTAGATGAACTAGATGGTGCCCAGTTACCAATGCAAATCACTTGGAAAGAAATCAAAATTACAGTGTGAGAAAAATGTGGAACAAAATTGAAAAAACATAAAATAAACAACAACAACAAAACAAAAAACAGGATTACTGGTCAGATAGAGATTGGTGAAACCTCTGAGATTATGGCCCCTAATGGGAGCTCTGGTAGCATAGTGCCTAAGGACTTGACTGCTAACCAGCAGGCTACTGGTTCAAATCCACCAGCCACTCCTCAGAAGGAAGATGGGGCAATCTACTTTCATAGTGATACTGCCTTGGAAACCCAAGGAGGGGTCACTATGAGTTGAGTCTGACTCGATGGCACATAACAACAACATAACAGTCATCTTTTGGGCCTGGAACAGAACTTATTCCCATGGCTTAACTCTCAGCCAAATAGGCAGGCCTATGAGCAGAACAATTACACCAGAGAGATACACTCCTTAGAACAATCAATCATGGAAGATCAGAAGGCAGCATTTGTGTAGGGAGAAAGCTAGGGAGAGAGGAATGATTAAGTAAGAATGACTCAGGAAAAGAGTAACCACAGGGAGGAAGTGGGAAGAGAGTTGTTACATTGTGGGGATTGTAATCAGTGTCATGAAACAAAATGTGTATGAATTGTTGAATTAAAAACAAAGTTGCTCTGTAAAATTTCACCTAAATCACAATACATTTAAAAAAAAAAAAAAAAAAAAAGGCGGAAAAAAAAGGTTCAGTCAGATCCCGGAAGCAGCTGCAGTGGCACTTGTCTTCTCTGGTTCTGTCGTGTTCTCCTCGCTTCCAGAAACATGGTCTCTGGTGTGCCTGTCTCTAATGTTGTTATCAAGGTGTTCAATGACATGAAGGTGTGCAAATCATCAATGCCAGAGGAGTTGAAGAAGTGCAAGATTGTGCTCTTCTGCCTGAGTGAAGACAGGAAGAACAAGATCCTGGAGGAGGCCAAGGAGATCTTGGTTGGCGATGTCGGCCAAACTGCGATGACCCCTACACCATTTTTGTTAAGGTGCTGCCGGACAAGGACTGCCGCTGGGCCCTCTATGACACAACTTACAAGACCAAGGAAAGCAAGAAGGAGCACCTGCTGTTTATCTTCTGGGTTCCCGAGTCTGCACCCCTTGAGAGCAAAATGATCTATGCTACCTCCAAGAATGCCAAGAAGATGCTGACAGGGATCAAGCACAAATTACAAACAAACTGCTATGAGGAGGTCAAGGACCGCTGCACTCTGGTGGAGAAGCTGGGGGGCAGTGCCGTCATGTCCCAGGAGGCCAAACACTTGAGAGCTCCCTCAAGCCCCCTGCCTGGAGCATACCAGACCTGCCCATGGGGGCTGCAGGCTGCTCCCTTCCTGTCAGACTGGAGAGGCTGGGGCGACTCCCAGCAGGAGGAGGGTAATCCCTTTACCCCAGTTGTCAAACATTCCCCCCACCCCCTGGACCTTTCTCCTGCCTCCACCCCTGACGGTTCTGGCCTTCCCAAACAGCTTTTGATCTTCTGATTCCTTTTGGGTTGAAGCAAGCCAAGTCTCCCCAGGCACCCCAGTTTGGGAGGGGCCTGTATTTTTTTTTTAAGGATACCCCTAGGCCCCATCTGCCCCTCCCTCCCCCTTCCCAGGCTGCCAGCTTCTAATTGCAGTGGTGACTCTGTGCTCATCTGTTTAGTTCTGTGTATAAATGGAATGTTGGTTTCTCTCCATGCCAGCTGGTACCCCTCCCCTTTTCCCCTGGTCATGGCCACTTGTTTGAAGGAAACTTCAATTAAAAAAAAAAAGACAACAATTTAAAAAACAAATACAAAAAACAAACAAACAAAAAACCCTTTACCTGATTAAAATCAGCCAACCCAGGAAAAAATTTCCTTTTTATTAACTCAGTATCAATTTATCTGGGACCTTATTTGCCTCAAATCCCTTCATCTTTCCATATTCTATTGGACAGAAACAAGTTTTGCACAAACTCAAGGGGAAGAGATTATGAAGATCATGAACAGAAAGCATTGCAAATTATGTCCACCACATCTAGGAATAAGAATGTATTGCATTCCTAAACTCTAATTAGGGGAAAACCAAAGGCAAAGAAACCATTAATGCAACTGTGTGAATATGCTCTGTAAAGTTAACCAATAATCCTTGGTTAACTAAAATTTGGTAACACTAAAGTTAACCAGAGGGCTGGCGGTTCAAACCCACCAGCCACTCCTCGGAAGGAAGGTTGGGCAATCCTACTTCCATAGTAATACTGCCTCGGAAACCCAAGGAGGGGTCGCTATGAGTCAGGTTTGACTCGACGGCACATAACAACAACAACAACAAAGTTAATCTAACAATAATTTATAATTAAGAAGCAAGAATAGCAGTGATTGAAAACTCCAAACATATCAAGACAAAAAAAGAAGAAATAGATGTGGAAAATCAAGTGTGAATTCCTGGCTTCATGCCACTATCAGTACTCTTCATTCTTTCTGTATTAGTTCTATAACTGCATAGATGATGGTGACTTTTATTGGTTATTTTGGGAGCTTGAGAGGGATTGTGTGTGTATGTGTGTGTGTGTGTATAAATATAATTTTTTTCCACTCATCTGTCAGTTTGTTGTACTTTGGTGGCTTGCATTTTGTTGTGAGGCTGGGGGCTATGCCACTGGTATTTCAAAACCCAGCAAGGCCACCTATCGTGAACAGGTTTCAGGGGAGCTTCCAGACTAAGACAGACTTGAAAAAAGGAAGGTGCCATCTACTTCTTAAAGAATTGGCCAATGAAAATCTTATGAATAGCAGTGAAACACTGTGTTTAATGTTACTGGAAAACTTGATGAATAGCCCTGGATCATTGATATAGTCCCAGAAGACGAGCCCCTCAGGTCAGAAGGCACTCAAAATGTGACTGGTGAGGAGCTCCCTCCTCAAAGTAAAGACAACTTTAATGACATAGATGGAGCAAAGCTTTCAGGACTTGAATTTGCTGATGAGACATAACTACATAACTCAAAACAGGAAAAAATAGCTGCAAACATCCCTTAATAATTGGAATGTAGAATGTATGAAATATGAATGTAGGAAAATTGGAAGTTGTCAAAAATGATATGAAACGCATAAGCTAAAATAGACCAGTTTGGGCCATTTTAAATTAGACAATCATATGATCTACTTTGCCAGAAAGGACAAATTGAAAAGAAATGGTGTAGAATTCTTTGTCACAAAAAAAATGATCCAAAATTGATCATAAAGTATATTGCTGTCAGTGATAGGATAATATCTATATGCCTACAGGGAAGACCAGTTAATACTACTATTATTCAAATTTTGGCACTTACCACTAATGCCGAAGATAAGGAAATTAAAGATTTTTACCAACTTCTGCAGTCTGAAATTGACCAAACATGCAATCAAGGTACATTGATTTTTATTGGTGATTGGAATGTAAAAGTGAGAAACAAAAAGAATCACTGGTAGTTAAAAAATAGGGCCTTGGTGTTAGAAATGATGCTTGAGATAGCATGATAGAATTTTGCAAGACCAATGACTTATTCATTACAAATGCCATTTTTCAACAACAGAAACAGCAGCTACACATGTGGACCTCACTAGATAGAATAGACAAGAATCAGATCAACTTCATGTGTGGAAAGACTCAAAGAAGAAACTCAATATCTTCAGCCAAAACAAGGACAGGAGCTAACTGTGTAACCATCAATTGCTCATTTGCAAGTTCAAGTTGAAACTGAAGCCAATTAAAAAAAGTCCACAAGAGGCAAAATATGACCTTGATTATATCCCACTTGAATTGAGAGACCATCAGAAGAACACATTTGACACACTGATCACCTATGACTGAGAACCAGAGGAATTGTGGGGTGACATCAAGAACATCATACATGAAGAAAGCATACATTAAAAAGACACAGAAGGAAGAAAATACCAAAATGGATGTCAGAAGAGACTCTGAAAATTGCTCTTGAACAGAAAGTAGCTAAGACAAATGGAAGAAATGAGATGATAAGAGAGCTGAAGTTTTCAAAAAGCAGTTCAAGAAGACAAAATCTATTATTATAATGAAATGTGCAAAGACCTGGAGTTAGAAAACCAAAAGGGAAGGACATACTAAGCATTTCTCAAGCTGAAACAACTGAGGAAAAAATTCAAGACTTGAGTTGCAATATTAAAAGAATCTATGGGCAACATATTGAATGATACAGGAAGTATCAAAAGAAGATGGAGAGAATATACAGTTATCATACAAAAACCAATTGGTCAGTGTTCAAATATTTCAAGAGGTGGCACAGGATCAAGCACTGTGTGGTGTAGTGAATTACCTGGTATGGCTTTTCTAGCCATAATCTTTGTAACTCCCACTTTGTCATGAGCATCTGAGTAGCTGATTGTTAAAGTTATCCGCCTGGTGTATTTCTGTTGAACCAGCACAAAGCAATCTTCTGGGAAGTTCACTCTCTCAGGTGTATAGAATTCTGATGTTGGGATTGGTTGGTTGGGCCACTCTGTGCCCTCTTTGAGGCAGAAAAAATCTCTCCCTGCCAGCTGAGAGACATACTGCTGAGAGAGAGATGCAAGAGACATTCGCTATTGAGAGAGTTGTGCTACTGAGATAGACTGAGAGAGACTGCCAGCTGCTGAGTGAGACAGTGGGCTGCAAGAGACTGACCACGATCCTGAACTTGAATTGTATAGCCTGTTGCTTCCCTCATAAACCCCATGATCTGTGAGTTCTGTGTGGCCATTGCAATGAATTGTCAAGCCTAGCAGAGAGGTAGTGAATGCCGTGGGAGGGATAGTTGGTGTCAGGGTTGGTGAAAGGGCTGGAGGGAGGCAGCATCTCTGGCCTTGCAGAATTAGGCCTTGGGCTGCTGACAATGATCCTGTCCTCCTCTTGTGAGGTTAGAGGAGGTCAGAACATGTGGCCTCCCTGCCACTTTGGCATACCGATAGTATTGAAGGAAGAAGTTAAAACTTCACTGAAGGAATTGGTAAAAAAAAAAAAAAAAAAAAAAAAACAAGGCTCCAGGAATTGATGGAATGAATACCCACTGAGATGTTTTCAACAAATGGATACTGACATGGAAGCACTTACTTGTCCGTACCAAGAAATTCGGAAGACAGCCAACTGGCTGCAAGAGATCTATATTTGTACCCATTAGAAAGAAAGATGATCCCACAGAATGTGGAAGTTATCAAACAATATCATTCATATCACATGCAAGTAAATTTTGCTGAAGATAATTCAAAAATGCTTGCAGCAGTATATTGACAGGGAACTTCCAAACATGCAAGCTGGATTCAGAACAAGGAGTAGAACAAGGAATATCATTGTTGATGTCAGATGGATCTTGGCTGAAAGTGAAGAATACCAGAAAGATGTTTACGTGTGTTTTATTGACTATGCAAAATCATTCTATTGTGTGGATCATAACAAATTATAAATGACATACACAAGATTGGGAATTCCAGAACACTTAACTGTGCTCATGAGGAACCTGTGCATAGACCATGAGGCTGTCATTTGAACAGAACAAGGGATACTGTATGGTTTAAAATCAGGAAGGATGTGATTAAGGGTTGTATCCTCTCACAATACTTGCTTAATCTGTTTGCTAAGAAAATAATGCAAGAAGCTGAATTGTATGAAGAATGTGGCATCAGGATTGGAGGAAGAATCATTAAACCTGTGATATGCAGACAACACAAGCTTGCTTGCTAAAAGTAAAGATGACTTGAAGCACTTATTGATGAAGATTAAAGACTTTAATACCCCTCAACATTAAGAAAACAAAAATCTTCACAACTGGACCAATAAGCATCATCATGATAAATGAAGAAAAGATTGAAGTTGTCAGAAGTTTCATATTACTTGGATCCACAATCAACACTGATGAAAGCAGCAGTCAAGAAATCAAACCACATATTGCACTGGCCAAGTGTGCTGCAAAAGTCTTCTTTAAAGTGCAGAAGGGCCAAGATGTCACTTTGAAGGCTAAGATGTGCCTAACTGGAGCCATGGTATTTTCAATAGCATTATATGCATGTGAACAATGAATAAAGAAGACTGAAGAAGAGTTGATGCTTTTGAGTTCTGGTATTGGCAAAGAATACCAAAAGTACCATGGACTGCCAGAAGAACAAACAAATCTGTCCTGGAAGGAATGCAGCCAGAATAGTCCTTGGAAACAAGAATGGTCACACTTCCTTTTACCTACTTTGATTATGTTGTCAGAAGGGATCATTCCCCAGAGAAGGATATCATGATGGATAAAGTGGAAGGTCAGTGACAGAAGAGAAGAACCTCAATGAGATGGACTCACACAGTGGCTGCAATGATGGACTTAGGTACAGCAAGGATTGTGAGGATGGCACATGACCATTCAGTGTTTCATTCTATAGTACATAGGGTCACTATGAGTCAGAGCTGACCGGACAGCATCTAACAACAACAACATATGCTATTTAAGACAGGAGATTGTTGAAAGCTTTATGGACTTTCATTCTGTGTAAAGAAGAGACCAAAATACTTATGCTTTGATTCCTGAAGACCACCAATCAAAAAAGAAAAGCAGTAAAATATACTCACTTATTTTGGCTTTGATTTCAAATAATTTTCTTCCTTTCCATCAGTAAGATCCCATCAAATGCCAAAAAGCTAGAGTTTCAGCTATTTTATTGAAAGAGTAACAATGCCCCAACTTTCAGCACACATTCCTACCAAAGTGAAAACTAAGTTGAGCTTTAAGTTACTAATGTTTTCTTGTTATATCTATAACCTCATGGTGAACTTCAGAAACAGGTTCATATTTTTCATTAAATATTTTGTCAAAGGCATGGTTGATAATTAATATCAATTCTACTTCTCAAAAGTGAGTTTTTTTTCTTTTTTTCCTGCATTGAGACAAGTTTAATTGGTTTGAAATCTGACCCAAGGTTTTATTCAAATGTTATCTCTATGGACAATATGGTATCCAAGTCAGTCATTACATATTGTTTTCATTTAGGAGAAACTATGAGCTCATGTTATCATCAATGCTATTGTTTTGTGAAATATCTATCTATCTATCTATCTATCTATCTATATATATATATTCAATTTACGGAAATGAAAACAATTTAATTGGAATGCCTCTTGAAACAGTTTTCAGCACCACCATTGAAAAAGCTGTGTGGGATAGGATTGACACTTAAAATAGCTACTAGTGGACAATAGCCACGTATCGAAGTAAGGCATATAAAAAATATAAAGTCTACAACCAGATGAATTTGAATTTTTAGGTATAATTTCATTATTTTAAGTGATGAAAAAAACAAATAAGAAATATCTGTAGGATAGACTTTAAATGTGTTGAGATTAGATATAATGGAAAGGATTTTAAAGTTGGGATAGAACAGTAGGTTCTTCTTATTAATTTATTCCTTTGTTAAAATTTTGGGTAAATATATTTATATTATTTCTAAATTGTAATTATTACTGAATCCATGCAATTGGAATGTTTCTTGTTGCTCAAAAATAAGTGAATTTGCAATATATTTGTACAGTCCTCCTTATACTTCACAGTGTCACAAAATTGTGGCTTATATTTATTGTGGTTTTACCGCCCTTCTGCTGAAAAAAGATCTGATTCTTGTTCATAAAGAATAAAGTCATGGAGTTAAATATAAAAGCCAAGAAAAACACCACCAACAATATCCAAAATTTTATTATGTTATTGTTATTTTTGTTTGTTTGTTTTGTCTACAACTCTGTTTTGTTTGAACTACAAGCATTTGTGGTTACCTCATTACTGAAGAATGACAAATCGCTAATCTTCTTCAATTTAGTGCTCTTCCAACAAAGTACCCATTTGTCTGAAAGAAAGCAAATGTACAATCACTGTAATAATTAAATTCTATATAGTGATGTAACTTATCTGACCAGAAGTTTCTTTTTTTCTTTAATGTGGTTTGGTGATAGTCTACAGAGCCAATTGATTTCTATTCAACAATTCATACAATTTTTTTTGTGTTGTTTGTTTCTGGACATTACTTGCAGTCCTTTCAATGTAACTGTATTTTTCCCATTTCCTCCCAAGTTTCCCCATTTCCATTTGTTGTTCTTTCCTGCCCCTTTCTGCCTTCTGTGCTTTGTTTTGGGGAAAATGCTGCTGTTTTGGTCTTGTAAGCTTGAGTGGTCTGATGATTACATTCCTCATGGGTATTACTGTTCACTTTATAGGTCTGTCCATTGTTTGGCTAAAAGATAATCCCCAGGGGTAGACTCAATTCCAGGTCTGAAGGATGTATAAGAAGCATGATCTTAGTGCTGACCAGGTTTTCTATGTTATTTTATTTTATTTCATTTTTTAAAAAAAAATTTCCATGCAAATAGGAAGCAAATGTTATGAGCCTTGGTTGGAAAAAGGGAAACTTATGCATGAAAGTAACTTTCCTAGAACTTCAGAACTAGCTGTTGATTTATTCTTAAACTCTACGAAGTAAAATGCTGAGCCAAGTAAATTGATTTAATCCCAATTTCAAAGTTGTTATTATTATATTCACTTTACATTTAAGGAACTGAAACTAATATTTAATTAACTTGTGCAAGTTTTACTGCTCAAAAATGATCATCTGGTATGGTAACTTGTATAAACGTACTCTAAAGACCAAAATGGATGTCAGAAGAGACTCTGAAACTTGCCCTTAAGCAAATGAAAGAAATGACAAGATAAATGAGCTGAACAGAAGATTTCAAAGAGCAGCTCAAGAGACAAAGCCTATTACTATAATGAAATGTGCAAAAACCTGGAGTTAGAAAACCAATTGGGAAGAACATACATTTCTCAGGCTGAAAAAACTGAGGGGAAAAAAATTAAGCCTCAAGTTGCAATATTGAAAGATTCTAGGGCAAAATATTGAATGATGCAGGAAGCATCAAAAGAAGATGGAAGGAATACACAGAGCCACTGTATCAGAAAGAACTGATCAATCTTCATCCATTTCAGAAGGTGGCATATGATCAAGAACCAATGGTTCTGAGGAAAGAAGTCAAAGCTGCACTGAAGGAATTGGTAGAATACCCATTGAGATGTTTCAACAAATGGATGCCCCACTGAAGGCACTCACTTAGCAATGCCAAGAGATTTGGAAGACAGCTACCTGACCAATTGACTGGAAGAGATCCATATTTGTACCCATTCCAAAGAAAGGTGATCCCACAGAATGTGGAAATTATCAAACAATACCATTGCTATCACACACAAGTAAGATCTTACTGAAGATAATTAAAAAAAAAAAATGGCTGTGGCGACATATTGACAGAACTTCCAGAAACGCAAGCTGGATTCATTAGAGGACATGAAACGAGGGATATCATTGCTGATGTCAGATGGATCTTGGCTCAAAGAAAGGATACCAGAAAAATGTTTACTTGTGTTTTATTGACTATGGAGAAGCATTTGATTAAGAGGGCCATAACAAATTGTGGATAACATTGAGAAGAATGGGAATTTGAGAACACTCAATTGTACTCATGAGGAACTGGCACATAGACCAGGAGGTTATTGTTTGAACAGAACAAGTGGAAACTGCATGGTTTAAAATCAAGAAGGGAGTGTATAAGGGTTGTATCATCTCAACATACTTATTCAATCTGCATGCTGAGCAAATAATCTGAAAAACTGGACTTTATGAAGAAGAATGTGGCATCGGGATTGGAAGAAGAATCATTAACAACCTGCGATACACAGACGACACAACTTTGCTTGCTGAAAGTGAGGATGACTCAAAGCACCTTCTGGTGAAGACTGAAGAATACAGTCTGCAATATGAATTACATCTCAGTATAAAGAAGACAAAATCCTCACAACTGGACCTATAAGCAGCATCATGTTAAATGGAGAAAAGATTGAAGTTGTCAAACACTTCCCTTCACTTGGTTCTACAATCAATGCCAATGGAAGCAGTAGTCAGGATATCAGATGACATATAGCACTGGGCAAACTGGCTGCAAAGGACTTCTTTCAAGTGCTGAAGAGCAAAGAGATCTCCTTGAAGACTAAGGTGCACCTGACACAAGCCATGGTATTTTCAGTGACCTCATATGCATGTGACTGCTGGACAATGAAAAAGGAAGACTGAAGAAGAGTTGATGCTTTTGAGTTGTGGTGCTGGTGAAGAATGCTAAAAGTACCATGGACAGCTAAAAGAACTATCAGATCCATCCTGGAGGAAGTGCAGCTGGAGTGCTCTTTGGAAGTGAGACTGGCCAGACTTCATCTCACCTACTTTGGTCATATTGTCAGAAGGTACTATTCCATGGAGAAAAATGTCATGCTTGGTAAGGTAGAGGGTTGATGAAGGAGGGGAAGGCTCTCAATGAGATGGATTGACACAGTGACTACAGCGATACGCTCAAGTATAGCAAGGACTATGGAGCTGGTGCTGGCTGGGCAGTGTTTCATTCTGCTGTGCATTGGGTCACTATGAGTTGGAGATGACACAATGACACCTAATAAAAACTTCAAAGTCCAATGCTATCCAAATATATTCCTCTCAGGTTGGTCTCGACTTTGTATTCTGAATGTTTTTTCCGGATCTTCTATTCTTATTATTGTTACTACTGTTATTTTGGTGTAAATCATGTTTCAATGCTTGAATGAATCAACTGAATAGCAGCTAACAACCATTTATGACTGGAAAATAATTTAACTTAATTCAATGCAAGAAAATATTAAGTATTTGAGGAGCAATAGCAGTTGTGTGATTCTTTCACATATGGCTAAAAATATTGTTTAATTCTACTCTATCACTGGTCACACTGCAAAAGTCTCAATGGTGTCAGTTGAAAACTGCTGTGTATGTGCATAATGGATTTCACAATGGGAGAAAAAAGTTAAAAATAATAAAATCCATGCTAAGTTAAGAATTTTTATCTTATTAACTACAAAACAAGTGTACGTTATATGCACATATTATAAAAATAAAATGATACCCAAGTAAAAAATAACTAAGTTAAAAAATATTATGTTCTACATGTTATTAAAATGTTTGTCCATTGCTAAAAAAAATTCTCTCATGACTTTCTGCTGAAGTATATCACAATCTTGTATTTAGTATTAATCTTTATCATATCTCTGTATAGATATAGATATGCAACTCAAAATATATTTATATGTTAACAAACTACATGTAGTATTGTTTTGTATACAACAAATTTAAATATAGCATGAACCTTTTGAGGCACAAAAACATAAATCCTGCCTAAGACTGAGGATGAAGCAGTACAACAGATAAAAGTTTCTACCCTCATTATCAACTGAACAAGCATCTAGTAATAAGCAAAAGTAGTGTATCTCTGGAGTTAGGTCAAAAGAGGAGAAGACCACATTTAGGACACAGATATGTACGGAAGATTGGAAGTGGAGCATAAACAATGAGAAAATCCTTCTGGCTCCCCACCCTTCAGTCTAAATACAATGAAAGGCCACCACTAAGGAAATTTGAAGCATCTTGTGTCCTGGAAGTAGCTATAATAAAAATGATTTTCAGGTATAAATACAATTTGCCCTAGTCTCTACTATTTATACATCAAGACCAACATTCCATCAAAAATTACAAGTTACAGAAAAAAAAAATATCAGCCCATTGTAGAGAGAGAAAACAATTAATACAGCTATACACAGACATAATCTAGTTATTGCAACTATCAAATATAATTTTTTAAATAACAGGATTAATGTTAATGGAGAAAAGGTACGCAATATGCAGTAACAAGTGGGAAAATTAAACGGGAATGAAAACAAGAACAGGTTAAATCAAAATAGGAAAAATGAAAAAATTATAAGAAAATGAAAAATGCTCAACACAGCTAAGGAAAGATAATTTAAATCAAAAATTCATCAAAATTATTCAAATGTAATCAAAATCAATGAAAAAAAACTAAACACAAATAACAAAGGTGTTATGCAACATCAAATAATCTAACATACATGTGAAGTCTGTGGGTTGTACAAAAGTTTAACATGCTTGGCTGCTAGCCAAATGTTGGAGTCTACTACAGTCATCTTAAAAGAAAGTTCTGTTCTTTTACTTATAAAAAGTCTACCACTGAAAATTCTATGGAGCACAGTTCTAGTCTGACAGACATACTGTTACTCTGAGTTGGAATCCACTTAATGGCAATTAGTTTCACATACATGTAGTTCGAGCCCCATGAGCAGAAGAAAAAATATAGGAGAAAGAATATTTGAGAGATAATAAATTTCTAACAACAATAAAAGGTACAAAACCACAATATCAAGAATTTATGAGATATGTAAGCAGGATAAAGAGGAAAACATGCACATACACACATGCAGAAATATGTACTTTACAGACACATAAATATACAAATAAAGGTGATAAAAAACAAAACAAAACAGAAAAAAAAAAGAGAGGGAGAGAGAAGACATCTTGAAATTAACCAGAGAGAAAAGAAGCATTACATACAGAAGATCAAAGATAAAAAGTACAATTGACTTTTTGTCAGAAACTATATACAAACTTGATAATGAATTATCTTTAAAGTCTCAAAAATAAAAAAAAAGTGTCAATTTTATATCCTATATCAAACAAACCACACCTAAATAATAATGGGGAAATAAGACTTTTTTCAGAAAAAAAGGTCAGAGGTGAGATAATTTATTGCATGCACAATTGTGCTACAGAAAACGTTAAAGAAGTTTTTTCAGAAGGTTTATGATATCAAAGAGATAATTGAAACTATGCACAAAAAGAAAGATTTTCATAAAAGGCAAAAATTATAATAAACAAAATATTATTTAATTGCAATTTTGGGTTATGTATCCTCAAAATATGTAAGCTTAGAGACACAGTGTTACCTTTTTGAGAGCTCTTTGGTGATACAGATAGTAAATTTGCAATGAACTGAGAATGAGAAATGAAAGTAAGTTTGTTAAGAGTTATAACTTTCAGCAAATAATTGACATTTACTCAGTGGTGTTTTCATAAGCTTTATTATTTACATATTAATTGATACTGAGAAAAGAGGGTAAAATTCCTTCTCAGACCAGTTCCCCTTGAAAAGGTCCTGCATCCTCAAGTGAATTAACAAAATCGTTTTGTCTATATGTTATTGATGTTGTTAGGTTCCGTGGAGTCAGTTCTGACTCATATCGACCCTGCATATGTCAGAACTAAACACTGCCCAGTCCTGTACCATCTTCATAATCATAGTTATGCTTGGGCCCATCGTCTGAGCCCATCATTGAGGGCCTTCCCCCTCTTTGCTGACTCTCTACGAAGCATGGCATGCTTCTCCAGAGAATAGTCTCTTCTGACAACATGCCCAAAGTAAGTGAAAAAAAATCTGGCCATTCTTGCTTCCAAGGAGTGTTCCAGTTATCAGATAGTGTTTCATTGCTATTCATAACATTTTCTGTGGCCAGTTTTTTCAGAAGTGGATGGCCCATCCTTCTTCCCAGTCTGTCTTATTTTGGAAGCTCTGCTGAAAACTGTCCACCATGGGTGACACTGCTGCTATTTGAAACAACAGTGGCATAGCCTCTAGCCTCGCAGCAACACACAAGCCATCACTGTGTGACAAACTGACAAACGAGTGGTGGGCTGGTATCTGTATAACCCCTTGCTATGCCATATGTAAAGGATATAAAGGACAAAGTGCCCTGTAGTTTATATATACCTTAGCTACATGAAGGAATACATGGGAAAAGTGTAAGGAGAGGAAGAGAGAGGTGCCCTTCATGCAGTCTGGACTCTGTGTGCATGATGGTCTTGTAGTCAGCCTTGATGACATCAAACGAAGAACGTTCCTTTCTCTTTTGGGATATAAGATTAGATCTTGCCAGTATATAATTATACAGTTAATCATATACCTTACCACTAAGGCTCTAGAGGAGCTTACAACTAAGGCACTAGGTAAGGAGGTCTGTATGTCATAGAATACATTCTTTCAGTGCAATTTCAAAGTAAGGGTCATGAAGGTGGTCGAGGGGTGAGACAACTTCTACTGCCCCTGTAAAGTTCATTTATTTTACCTATTGTACAGTGCCTCATTGCATAAAGATCAGTGCTTAAATTCATTAGCTTGATGGTGGACATTGAGTTTTTCTTTAATATTTTTGTTCTCTATTGGAAATAATACTGCAATCAAGTGAACAATCTATCTAAATAAGTGTCTCCTGGTAAATTATGAATAAGAGTTTCTCTGTGGTATATAACTAAGGGTGGGATTTCTAGCTGAAGTGCAGGTATAATGCATTTTCAGGTTAAATGTTGCATTGTTGTTAGATGCCATTGAGTGAATTTCAACTCAAAGCGACCTTAGTACAACAAAAAGAAACCCTGCCTGGTCCTGGGCCATCTTCACAGTCCTTGCTATGCTTCAGCCCATCGTTGCAGCCACGGTGTCAGTCCATCTCACTGAGGGTCTTCTCCTTTTTCTCTGACCTTCCACTTTGCTCAGCATAATATCCTTCTACGGGGAATGGTCCCTTTTGACACATGATCAAAGAAGGTGAGACGGAGTGTGGCCATTTTCACTTCTAAAGAACATTCTGTCTGCACTTCCTCCAGGACGTATCTGTTCATTCTTCTATCAGTCCATGGTATTTTCACTATTCTTGGGCAACACCACAATTCAAAGGCATCAATTCTTCTTCAGTCTTCCTTATTCATTATCCAGCTTTCATGTACATATGAGGTGATTGAAAATATCATGGCTTGGGTTAGATACACTTCAGTCTTCAAAGTGATATCTTTGCCATTCAACACTTTACAGAGAGGTCTTTTGCAGCAAATTTGCCCAGTGCAATGTGATGTCTGATTTCTTAACTGCTGCTTACACTTGTGTTGATTGTGGATCCAAGTAATATGAAATCCCTGACAACTTCAATCTTTTCACCTTTTATCATGATATTGTTTCTTGGTCCAGTTGTGAGGATTTTCATTTTCTTCATGTTGAGGTGTATTCCATACTGAAGACTGTAGTCTTTGATCTTCGTCAGTAAGTGCTTCAAGTTATCTTCACTTTCAGCAAGCAAGGTTGTGTCATCTGCATATTGCATGTTGTTAATGAGTCTTCCTTCAATCCTGATACCACATTCTTTTTCATACAGTCCCACTTCTTGGATTATTTTCTCAGCATACAGTTTGAATAAGTATGATGACACACATCTTTCTTGATTTTAAATAATGCAATATCATGAACAATAACCTCCTGGTCTATGTATAGCTTTCTCATGAGCATAATTAAATATTCAGGAATTCCCATTCTTTACAACATTATCCACAAAACACAGATAAACATCTTTCTGGTATTCTTTACTTTCAGCTAAATTCCATCTGACAACAGCAATGATATTCCCTCATTCCAAATCTCTTCTGAAAACAGCTTGCATTTCTGGAAATTCCCTATCAAAATACTGCTACAACCATTTTTGAATTATTTAAGCAAAATTTTACTTGTGTATGACATTAATGATATTGTTTGATAATTTTCACATTCTATTGAATCAAAGAAATCTTTTGCAGAAAACTTCATCTCCTCTACTTTGGTCATGCCCTGGAAAAGAATATCATGCTTGGTGAAGTGGAGGGTCAGCAAAAAAGGGGAAGACCCTCAATGAGATGGATTGACACAGTGGTTACAGTAATAGACTTAGGCGTAGCAAGGATTGTGAGGATGGCACACAACTGGGCAGTTTTTGTTTTGTTGCACATAGGGTTGCTATCAGTCAGCGCTAACTCAACAGCACCTAACAACAACAATTGTATCACCTTCCTTTGGAATGGGCACAATATGGGTCTCTTTCGGTTACTTGGTCAAGTAGTTGTTTTCCAAATTTCTTTGCATGATGAGGAAGGTCCTCCAGTGCTTCATCTGTTTCATGAAACATTTCAATGGTGTTCCATCAGTTCCTGGAGTTTTGTTTTCCATCAATGCCTTCAGTGTAATTTTGACTCCTTCCTTCATTAGTTCTTCATCATATGCTTCCTCCTGAAATGGTTGAATGTCAACCAATTATTTTTATTTAATAATGCTAATTATTAACTTATAAAAATTATTAACAATAATTATAATAACATTTTTGTTAATTCAAGTTTAATAGTTATTGACAAATTGTTTTATATAGTTTTTAAACAATTTATTCTCTTATTAACAATGTATAATAATGTCAGTTATCCAAAACTTTTCCTATATTTGGCAATATCAAGATTTTTAACTTTTACCAAACTTGTGGAAATACACTTAGAATCTCATTACCATTTACATGTATAATTTCTTCATTACTAAAATTGTTGTGGATATATTTCTATATTTAATAGATATTTAAATTATTTTCCATTGAATCAAATAGTTTTATATTTAATCAGTTTTCCAAAAAGTCTATTAAGTTCTATTTCTCTTACTGATTTAGAATAAATTATCAGTAGAGTCTCTACTTTAGTCTTGTGCATAATTAATAGTTTTTTACACTCTCTCTTTTCATTTTCATAACATTTTGCTATATGAACACCTTTTAATTTAAGTTGAACTCAATTCATCAGTCTTTCACTCATAATTTTCAAAGTTTAGGTGTCATTTTTTTTTAATCCATCCTTACCAAATAATCACAGATATTTTTTTCTTGATGCTTCAGGGTTTACTTTTCAAAGTTAGATCTTAAATACAAATGATATTTATTCTTATATTATGTAAGGTAGTAAATACATCTTTATTTTCCTTATAGAAATTCAATTGTCTTGTATTAAGTATACCATTTATTTCCCACTTCTTTTCAATTTCATTGAGGTATTGATGAAATATAATAAAATGTTGTTGTTATTTAAATTGTATAACTTGATACATTTTTATATATGTATGCATTTATAAGTCCATCACTACAATCAAAAGAATGAATACATCAATTACTGCTCAAAATTCCTAATGTCCTTTCATAGACCCTCTCACTACACTCTCCTTGCGATCATTCTTCCTCGGCAAACAGTTCATTTCTTTTTTCTGTTCCTGCTCTCTGTCTTCCCTTCAGAACAGCTAATGACTTGTATATTACATTGCTAGCAGTTGTCCCACGGCTCACTAATGTTCTTTTCTTTTTTTTTTTTTAATCTTTTTTTTCTCTATGTTTAAATTTTCATAGTTCTAATGTTATGAATTAGAGCTAATCTTTTTTTCTTCCACTATCAAATCTGTTGTTAATCTCATTCAGTGTATTTTTACATTGTAATGAGTATGTTTTTCATTGTACACCATGTAGTTTCATCTCCAGAAATTTAATTTGGATATAGTTTTTATATCTTCCATGTCTTAATTTAATGTGATCAATCTTTCCTCTACCTTCTTGAACATTTGGGATATATAATTTATAAATATATAAATATCTATATAAAATATTAATAAATATATATGTATATCCTCATCTACTCATTAATTAATTGTTTTGTATTTAATGCTATTAATTCTTTTCTTTAATTATTTATGGGTCATATTATCCTGCTTTTTCCATATACGCTTGTTTTTGTGTTTCGTTTTGTTTTTGTGCCAAATGTTGTGAATTTGTTCTGGGTACTCTTGCGTTCAGAGCCCTGGTGGTTCAGTTGTTAAGTGCTTGGCTACTAAACAAAATACTGGCTGTTCTAACTCACCAGCCACTCTTCAGGAGAAAGATATAGCTATCTGGTTCTATAAAGACTTACAATTTGGAAATAGGGGAAGTTCTACTCTGCCCTATAGGGTCACTGTGAATTGGGATAGACTCAGTTTGATTTTCGTTATTCTTGCTTTACTGCATATATTCTTGTGATTTATTCCGGCATACAGTTAAGTTACTTGAAAACAGTTTGTTCTATTAAGTGTTTGCTTTTAACTTTGTTAATTAAGACTAGAACAGTCTTTAGTCGATGTCTATTTTTCACTCACTACTAAAGTAATGCTCCACTTTTATTCATAAAGATTTTACTGGCCAGTTTTTTCAGAAGCAGACCTTCTTCCTGAAACCAGTTCATCATGAATGGCCTGCTATTTGAAATAACAGCATCACAGCCACCACAATATGATAAACTGACAGACAAATTGATGCAGTAGACTCATGGTGTTGGTGAAGAATATTGAATATACCACGGACTGACAGAAGGCCAAATAAATGTGTGTTGGATAAAGTACAGCTGGAAGACTCCTTGTAAATGAGGATAGTGAGAATCACCTCTGGTCTTTTGATCATGTTGTCAGGAGCGAACAGTCACTGGAGGGGGATATCAAGCTGGGTAAAATAGAGGATTATTGAAAGAGAGGAAGATCCTTATTGAGATGGATTGACACCGTGCAACGAGTTCAAACATAGTACTGCATAGTGTTTCATTCTATAGTACATGGACTTACTATGAGTTGGAGCCAACTCAACTAACTTAACAACAATTCAACACTATGATAAACTCTTCTCACTGAATTTTTCAAATTACAAAGCTTTTCCACTACAGCTGGTGGAGGTAAAAATTAGTTCTAGACAATTGTGAGCTCCAAGAACTACTCTCACTAACCCTTTAAGGATTAGTAATTCTTAAGGATTACTAATTCTAAGGAGAGTAATTATTCTTTGTTTTTATTATCTGTATCTTTATAAATCATAACCTTGAACACCTGTGAGTGATAACTTCAACAAATTACATGCTGCAACTTTGTATGCAAGTAATTCTTGGAGCTCACAATTGTCTAGAACTAATTTGTACCTCCACCAGCCTTAGTGGAAAAGCTTTGTAATTTGACAAAAATCAGTGAGAAGAGAAAGAGCTCTGGTAGCATAGTGCCTAAGGCACTTGACTGCTAACCAGAAGGCTGGTGGTTCAAACTCACCAGTCACTCCTCAGAAGGAGAATGGGGCAATCTACTTCTGTAGTGATACCACCTCGGAAACCCAAGGAGAGGTCACTATGAGTCGGGTCTGACTCCATGGCACATAACCATAGCAACAACAATCTTTTAAGGAAGTTGCTTCATGGGCCTCTTGGAATTTCTGATCAACAATCAGATGAAGTTTTGGGGTTGACCCTATAAATCTTCAGAGCTCTTATGTAGTTCTCTCCTCTCTGGTACCCTGGTCTATGAAGATTCTCAGCCTCCTTAGACTCACAACTCTATCTGTTCAACTGAAGAAGACTATCAGGCTCCACCTCAGTCTTTCTCACCTCTCTCCAAGCTTAAGTCAATCATAAGCCTTACCTTGTTTGTTTTCCCCTCTCCCAGGAATAACTGTCCTGCAGTGCCTGAGTTCCAATGTTTGGAAATGGTTTTCTCATATATTTTTCAGTGTTTTAATGGTTTTAAGAATAGCAGCTAAAATAAGTCCCTGTTTGCTTCTTGGACAGAAGTGAAAGATACCCACTCATATTTAAAGTCTACATAAATATTGATTAAAATGTTTTCCTTTTATTTATTTCTTATTTACTTATGTTCTTAATTACTTTCAACATTTCACATATATTTAAATTATATTACCTGATTATTTTCGAGCTACAAAAACAAATTTACTTTTTAATTATTGACCTGAGATCCTAAAAATTGTTAAACTCCCTTATTAGACTAATATTCTACATAGATATTCCTATCTTCTATTGATAATTACTTATTTGATTACTTCTTTATTTATTTTTGTGGCCTTACAATATTTTTTACACTTAGCAAAGGTGGCTGGGATATTTCCTTCTTTCTTTAATTTATCATTTTAATGAGTTAAGTTAACGTATTATTGTTATGGATTAAATTTTGCCCCCTCAAAAAAGTTATGTTGGAATCCTAACCCCGTGCCTATAAATATAACAGTCTGGAAATAGAATTTTTCTTTTGTTATATTAATTAGGTCATACCAGATTAGTCTGGGTCCTAAACCTAATCTCCTTTGATTGTTGCCTTATAAAAAATATAAGTAGTTCTTAACTTACCTTAGGGTTCCATTCCAACACCCGTCATAAGTCAATTCAAATATAAGTTGAATGCCTCTTTATTTTTTTAGTTTCAATTATTCTTTGTTTTCATTATCTATATTTTTATAAATCACAACCTTGAATACCTGTGAGTGATAACTTCAGCAGATTACATGCTGCAACTTTGTATGCTGTACATATTACCAATGGTAAGATCTATGAAAAGAAAACTGATGGCCATAAGTGCAGTTTGTTAAAATTCAGATATTTCACCAGTTGTGGACTTCTGTACCAGAATAGGCACAGACACACACAGGGGGAGACATCAGATGACAACAAGGCATCTTGTCACAGGTATCTATGAGCAGCAAAGGAATGTCAAAGATTGAGGCAGGAGCCAGAAAGTAGTAAACAGGCTCACTGAAGGAATCAACAGTGCTAAGACCCTGATTTGCACTATTAGCTTCCAAAAGTATAAGAAAATAAATTTCTGTGTTTTAAAGGTGCTCTATTTGTGGAAATATTGTTATGGAAGCACTAGTTAACTTAGTAAGTCTAACCTACTTCATTTTTAAGTAAATTGTTAGACTTGAATAGATGATATGTACTGGGGTAGCCATGAGAATGTACCCTGGAATTATACAAACACAAGAAGCATAATTGTTTAAAGGTTTAACTTCTGTACTCTGAAATCCATCACTTAATTTATACTGAGGCTACACTTCACACAGTCCCCAAATTCATCCCAGGAATTAGAAAGAAAGTAAAGTAGAGCCCTATCCTGACAAAAGGAGACTCCTCTGATGAGTGGTTCTTCTAGCTGTTAGTTGATGCTGACCCATAGCCTCCCACATGTGCAGAGTAGAATTTCTCCATAGAGTTATTAAGGCTGTGATCTTTGAAAGAAGATTTCCAAGCATGTGCTCTGACACATCTCTGAGTGTGTTCATACTGCCAACTTTTGGCCAGTAGTTGAGCACTTTACTATTTGTGACACCCAGAATCTCTCCTGATGGAATGATTTTCCCCTCAAAGATTCCCCAAAGCCTTGAAAAAGTATTTTTAAACTACATAGTAGTATAGGATGCATCCACCGAAACTTCCTTTCCTCACTCTTTCATTTAGGTTCAAAATTGTAGTCTGGTGTAATGGTTTCCCAGCCTTTTCTAGCTTACTCCCCATTTTGTCTCACAGATACTTCCCCTAATAAAATTCTTTATGTTTAATCCTGTCTTTATGCCTGCTTCTTGGGGGGGGGACCTTTAATTATAATACAAGTGGTCCCAACATTGAATTAGTCTGAGAAAATAGACTGTGTGATTGGGGTTTGGGACTAGATCACTTACTACCTAACAGTAAAAGAGGGTGGTATCGTGATTGGTAAGTAGGGAATGGATAGTACCTAGCACAATAATGCTAAATATTTTATTAGTGGTAATCTTGGAGAATTCCCCACAGAAGGGATGCTGCGGCAGCTGCGGCAGGTTAAAAATCGTAGACAATTGAAAAATATGGGATAACAAGGCCTACAATGTTAATGCTGTTGGCTGATTACTGCTAAGATGCATTGGAGTCCTTCAGAGGATAATGAGAAACTGAAAGATGTTAACTATCAGTTAATGGCTAAATGTAAGAGCCAAAGAGATCCTTATTTCCTACAGAGGAAGGGTAGACACAGTTGAGAAGCTGACTGAAAACCTGATTTTAAGGGTTGCAAAACTCTAAAGACATTAGAAAGCTCAGCAGATCAGGTTTCTTATGTGAAACATGAGGAATCCTGATATCCTGAAAAATGGTTTGGAGAACTCAGGGGGAATTTTTCTGAGGATGTTGATTCTGCATCCTTATCTGAACCCACTGGCCTTGCAGGAATGACCCACCAGTATGAATTAGAACTGATACTGTGCTGAAAAGTGCTGCAGAAACCTCTCTTTCACAAGGTAAAATATGATCCTAACGAGATCTTCCCATCTCCTTTCCAGGCCAGGATAAAAAAAAAAAAAAAAACAAGTGTTAAATCCTAACATACTTTGGCTGGGGTTGTGCTAGGCTTGGTAAAGGAAGAGAGATTATACATCTGAAGTCTTGTACAATTTAGCTAGCACGTATTGACAGAAACTAGTGGCATACTTCTAGGATTTGATTTTGAGGGTGCTTCATGAATAAAATAAAAATATAATATTAGGATTATACTCTAGACCAAGGATAGATTCAGCAGAAGCTAATCTTGTGCAGATACCAGTGATACAAAATACCCGCAATCCTTACAAAAACCAAAAAAGACAGACATAGAGCAATCAGTCACAGACAGCCAGACACTGTGGGAGAGAGATCCAACTCACGACCATGGTGTTGGGGGATACCAGACTCAACTGGCACAACAAACTACATAAAAATCTTGTTCCACAACCTACCTTGGTAAGTAGTGACTGGAGTCTTAAAAGCTTTCAAGCAGCCATCTAAGATGCAGTTAATGGTCTCCTATGATTAGAAGTTCTGGTAGCATAGTGCTTAAGGCACTTGAGTGCTAACCAGAAGGCTGGAGGTTCAAATCCACCAGCCACTCCTCGGAAGGAAGGTTGGGCATTCCTACTTCCGTAGTGATACTGCCTCAGAAACCCAAGGAGGGGTCACTATGATTCGGGGCTGACTCGATGGCAAACAACAACAACAACATGGTTAGAAGTGAAGAAGAGTTCAAAAAACCAAGGGAATTTGGAAGCAATCAGCCCTATGGCAATCATGGACCTCAAGACCAGAAGGACTAGATGGTGCTTGGCTACCACCAATGCCAACCACTCAGGAAAGGATCAAAACTGGAGATCCTGGACAGAGTGGGAGGAAATATGTGGAACAAAATCCAAAAACACAATAATGACCAGAATTACTGGTTGAATGGAGTCTGGTGGGACCCCCGTACTATGGCCCTGGGGTACACTTCAGGCCTGGAATAAAATTCACTATCAGGGGCTGGCCCTCAGCCCAATAGTAAATAAGATATATGCAGACCACTCAACCCAGGATGACGTACCCACACACTCTATGGAGATTCATCCCTTGGAGCAATCGACCATAGACCACCAGAGGGGCAACATTCACATGGGGCCAGATATTTCAAGGAATATTGAACATACCTTTTGAGTTGATGTTCATATCTACAGAATAAAAGACTCATCGTGTTCCACCCTGGTTGAGTTGGGGTTATGGAAGCTAGCTAATAAGGAGTGCTGTCTCCCAATACTCACAGTAAAACAAATAAACAAACTCATTGCCGTCGAGTCCGATCTGACTCACAGTGACCCCTCCTTGGGTTTCCGAAGTGGTATCACTATAAAAGTAGATTGCCCAACCTTCCTACCAAGGAGTAGCTGGTAGGTTTGAACCACCAGCCTTCTGGTTAACAGTCAAGTGCCTTAGGCACTGTGCTACCAGAGCTCCTAATTCTAAACATAGTTGGTTTATGTTCTATGAATTTTTTATTTTAAAATCATGGAAGTCGAATCTTGCTGTTTATTGTGTGTACCCACCAGCCACTCCTCAGAAGGAAGATGGGGCAATCTACTTCTGTAGTGATACTGTCTCAGAAACCCAAGGAGGGGTCGCTATGAAACGGCACATAACAACAACAACAACAACAATGCCTACTTATAATTACTAAGTATGAAATGTTTTCTTTTGTGAATTATTATTACAATTCTCTTATCTTAAAAGGAATTTATTAGGAAGAATATGATGTAACATAATTTGAAGATATATTCTTTGGGAGAGATTTTTGTCTTTACTTCTACCAAGGACTCAATGTCTATAACTAGCCTGATGTCACTTTTATACTGATTTTACTTCAAGGTTTCCAAGATATACAGATCTTTTCTTTCTTTTTTCATTTAGTTTTTCTTCAATTTAACAGGAAAGCCCTATAGAGATAAACACAAGTTGTAGAGACCAAGCTGAAATGAGCAGTATTGCTGTCTTCTCCCTATACTTGTGAAAGTATATTTTCCTGTTTACCTTTTCATTGGCAATACAACCCAATACAGAATTTTTTGGTGTCAACATTTGGGTGGGTTTAAATTCTGTCCTTGATGGGATGTGAGAAGAAGATTCTAAGCATTTTCTTAGAGAAGTCAATCCCACAGTATAAGAAAACTGAGGTACAGATAGTAACTTCTCCAAATTCATCTAGATGATTCATGGCCAAACTGTGAGGTTAATCAAGACAAACTCAAACTCCTTATAACTTGGCACCATATTATAAGCTCTTCTTACACTTTCACTCACTGCCATCCAGAGGGGTTCTTCTCATTGCGACCCCTCTTTGGGTTCCTGAGGTGGTGTCAATGCAGAAGTAGATTGCTCAATCTGCCTTCTGAGGAGTGGCTGGTGGGGCTGAACACCAGTCTTCTGGTTAGCAGTCAAATGCATTAGGTACCCACCTATACCTTGTTTCTAGTGATATCCTGTGTACCAAGGTCAAGAAAATCTCTTCCATAGATAATACGATATGCATTCAACTATTTTAAAAAATGATTAACATTATTTATTTTATCTTTGTTTGTTGTTGTTGTTGTTGTTGTTATGTGCCGTCGAGTCAGCCCTGACTCATAGCGACCCCTCCTTGGGTTTCCGAGGCAGTATCACTACGGAAGTAGGATTGCCCAACCTTCCTTCCGAGGAGTGGCTGATGGGTTTGAACTGCCAGCCATCTGGTGAGCAGTCAAGTGCCTTAGCCACTATGCTACCAGAGCTCCCTTATCTTTGTTTACACAGGCTAAATGTTTTAATTTCTTCAACAGTCTAAAATGCATTTTTATCTCAAGACATTTTTGTTTAGCATGCTCTCTACAAAGCATTAATTCTACTAAAGTGTGGTATCCCAAGAGGGCTCAATATAATCCAATATGACTTTATTAGTACATAATACTATTCATCTTAAATGTCCATTTAAGTTCTCTGTATGAGAAAAATCATGTGCCATAATTTGCTCAGTCCAGTCTTGGCTTATGCCTGTTGGCCTGGTTTAATTATGAATGGAACCATCTCCCTCTTACTATTAAAAGGTATTGGCATAGATAAAAGTTATAGTTACTCCATCTGTAATCTCATTTGCTTAGTTTTGTGTGAATCATATTTAAAGCTTCTCATTATTAAAAATGGGGATGCCCTCTGGTTCATAAATTCCTTTGTTGAGTAGACCCCCATTTCATTTTTCCTGTATTCTTGTCTTCATCCTTTCCTTTCTCATTGCACAATTTCTCCTTCACATAGACCATTCCTTAGTATATTTCCCTTTGTAAAATTCTTATTTTATCCTCAGTAGGGAGTTCTTATACTACCCTCAAGTCAACATGTTGATAAAGTATTGTTTGAGAACATTTAGATACATTCTAAGCAAGATTTTTTTAATACTTTCCTAATCCATTGTTCCTTTCAGAGGTTCAAATATTAGATTCTAAATAAGTAATCATGAGATACTTGCATTTGAGCAATTGGTCCATCAGTGCAAAATGTTTGGCTTTGCTTCAGATGGACACCCAATATCTTAACTTCCTAATATATTCCTGTACTGTGAGTCCCATATCTAAGTGTCCATGCTAGATTAAATGGTTAGAAGCTTCTCTTTAATACAGCACATCTCATATAAAGCTAATGTCCTAACACATCTTCATATAAGAAACAACAGAGTATAGGTACTAGGGCTAAGCAAGATTGCTCAGGAACTAATGAATAAATAATGACATTTCATGAATAATTCAAGATTACCGTTGGATGCCTCAAACAATCTTTATCTGCAAAACAATAAAATCTTTTAAAGTTACCATGTGACATGCAGTACAAACAGGAATTGGGTTAATTGTATCCTTCTTGGAAGCTTGTACCATACTATTACATCCTGCCCCTGCACAAGGATTTAATGCACAGGTGAGACCTTAGAATAATGAAAACTTAACACCTTGCTTGGAAGAGAGTATAGGATTTAATTCCCACCATTGGATAGGTCTCTGACACTAAATCCCACCATTAAGGTAAACCTATTTCTATAGAAAGAAGAATCAATAAGAAGAGTGTGAAAAGTAATATGAATAGCAAAATGTCACAGCTCAGTCACTTATTACCTGGGATTTGGGCAGATCACTTGATCTGCCTGGTTTCAAGCTATTCAAGTCAAAACTTGTGACCACGTTGACTTTGAATATCTCATAAAGTTTCTGTCCCTAGAAGGTTAAGTTTTGCAGTAGTACAAATTCCTGCAGTATTGTTTAAGAAGGTAAAGAGGGTCTTATATAATTACCTCTAGAATATGAGAAGGCATGCCAGTTTCATGTAATGGTTACAGAATATACAGTGGTATAAAAGGAATACAAAAAAATAAAGAAACTAACAAGCAAGCCAAATGCAAAAAAAAAAAAAAAAAAAGTCTAGTAGGAAGAATCATAAGACTACACAGAGAATTAGCCAGTGTTACTAAGGTTGCATGTACTTTGTCTCCCAACTCATTCTCTAGACACTTGGATAATTTTGAATTATTCTAGATCGAACATGTTTAAACTGTGAAACTTAATTTTTGTCTGCCTGTGTCTTTATCTATACAATGAGTTTAAAAATGTCATTTTCTTGGGGTTGCTTAAGGATTTAATGAAGTAATATACAATCCTTACAACTAGCATTAACTTCTATTATTGTTTTCTAGAAAACATACACACATCACTCAAACATAAATTTTCATAGACAAAGTGTAACTCAAAATAAAGATAAATGTTTTCCACTTACACAGTATTCCAAGAAATATAGTTAAAATGACAAAATGCAGTTTTTCCATGTTACATTAACAAAGAAATTTAAGTCATTTCCAGTGTTAGTGAAGTTCCTATGAATTGAGACTTCACTGCTTTGCTGGTGAATAATGAGTCAGCGTAAGATATTTTGAAATATATTGACTATTTATATTGTGAATCATGTAAATATTCACATATTTGAACTTCAAAATTTAACCTCTGCAAATATATGTACCCAAAGGGAGAAAAAAACCCTGTAAAGATGAAAAAAGATATAGGCACACCATTTCCATGGCAATGTTCCTGGAAATGGTAAAAAAATAAAAAAATAAAAAAATAAACATCTTTATTATCCAATGATAGCATAATAAAGGTTGATATACTATGCATTCATCTAAATTATGATATAAATTATATCACAACATGAAAAATTATGTTGCCATCAAAAGATGTTATTATGGCTACCTATAAAGGAGGACACCAAGAATCAGAGAGGTTCAGTCACATGCCCTAATCAGACCACTGGAAACTGCATTTGAACCCATATCTGTACCTGGAGTCAGAACTCCTTTCACAGGACGTTCCTACTGTAGGAAGGGAACTTGGAAGTCTTTACTCAAATAATATCCTGGCTTTTTTTTTTTTTTTTTTTCCCCCAGAAGCTAGTATAGACTGTGCAGGTTGAAGTAAAGAAATGATTCTGTGAATCCCACTAACTTGGCTCCGTGGCATACCACAGGGTCTGGAGATAAGTAGAACACATTTTGAAAACTCCCAGTCTAGCCTAAACTTCTCATTTTATAGATGAAAAACACTTAGAAAGTTGAGTCACTTGTCTAAATCATACCAAATTCAAATTTGATTTGAGACCTTTGAAAAGCATTTTCTGAGACACAATACCATTAAAGCATGGTGCAATCATAGAGTTAAAAGGACTTGAATAGGCATCTCTCATACCATTTAAGCAAATCATGTTTAGTCCACTTCACTCCAAGATTTTCTTCTATTTTGAAGAACTTGGGATAATCACTCCTCTTTACTAAAGTCAAGATATAGCAAACATTCCTATTGGCACTGTCATCTTTCATATAATTGACAAAGCCCTCATGGTATTGTTTAAAATTCTTTTATTGTGTTATATTTTTATGAAACTGTAGTCCCTCTATATGTTATTAAAAACAGCTGGTCACTATTTTTTATTTTCCATGAGATCCCTTGGTCTACTTGAAAATTGTAATTATTAAATCATTCCTGAAATATTTTTCCCTGAATATAGAAACCATATAAGTATGTTTATTGTCTAGTCATAATCTTTATAACTTTCGGATGAATTTCTGACTTTTCAATTTTACTCTTTGGTTTTAGAGCCTCTCACTTCATGTCTTTCCATGAAAAATCTGATTATTGTTCAGTACAGTAGATGATACAATTGTTGGATAACTTAGAGCATGTGTTGCTGTTTCTGTAACACAAAGGAATCTATAGCTCTACTGATGTATTTTAGGCTTTGCTGCTTGGAAAATAACTACTTGTTTATGTAATGATATATCATAAATCTAGCACACATTTCAAATTATCATTCTTAAATATATTATCCTGTATGTGTCTTTATGAAAAGTTTTTTTTTAAATAATTATTCTAAATCTCTTTGCTCAAGGAATCTACCCAAGTATAAAGTGTAATATGAAAACTGAATCTCAGGAGATGAATAAGGATGTGGTTGTGAACTACTCATCAAGAAATTTGATTTCTATTCTCATTTTGCCATTTATGATCTTAGGCAAATGATTCAAATTGCATATGCCTCTGAGGCCAGTGATTCGGCCAACAAGATTTTTGTATATTTTCTACAAACTTGAACCTTTTGTAAATGCATCACTTTATAATTTTAGCTCCAAAGTACTAATCCATACCGAGATTATGAAACCAATGGGATATCTTTTCTACTTTTTTGTTCACACATGCATATTTACTTACTAATTTGATGTTTTCCTGAATCATTTGCAGCAGTGAATGTAGAATTTCTTCACAAATGTGTGCACATAGAATATTTTGGTAGATGCTGGAGAGACTAGCTATGTAAATTACAATTGTGGGTGCATATGTGTGATGATTAATTGCATGCATTGGCTTGGCAATGCTATGGTGCACCATTATTGGGTCAAACGCTGTAGATGTGAAAGAATCAGAACATGACAGCCTTTTAAGTGTACATAGAAATTAATACTGTGATAAAGTAAGGAAATGACAATCTCTAATCAAATTATGCTGTTTAGTTATTGCATAAAATAAAAATGGCAAGTTGGTGGAATTTTTGCCAATTTTATTGCATAGTGAATAAAAAGTAATGGCCACTTATTACTGGAACAGTTTGCTAATTTCACATTAAAAACTAAAAAAAATAGTGGAAATTTGTTTACACAAGCTAAGTTAAAACATTGCAAGGTCTTTAAACTATTCCAGAATTATTTGAGCTGATATTTTTGATAATTATGAGTTGTCAAAGAATACTGAAAATACCATGGACTGCCAGAAGAATGAAAAAATCTGTTCTGGAAAAAGTCCATCTGGAAGGTTCCTCAGAAGTGAGAATGGACAGACTTCATCTGACCTACTTTGGTCATGTTGTCAGAAGGGACCATTACCTGGAGAAGTATATCATGTGTGGTAAGGTGGAGAGTCAGGGTAAAAGGGGAAGACCCTCAATGAGATGGATTGACACAGTGGCTACAATGATGGGCCCAGGTACAACAAGGGTTGTGAGGATGATGCAAGATCAGACAATGTTTCATCCTGCTGTACCTAAGGTCTCTATGAGTCAGACTTGATAGCACCTAACAACAATAATACATATTGTATTTCAATGGGCTACAACTTCGATAGACATTGAGAAGACAATTTGCATTATTTATAATATTTTTCGACGTATTATTCAGTAAAAACTCAAGTATCAAAAAAAGGAAAAAACAAACTCACTGACATCAAGTCATTTCCCACTCATAGTGACCCCTCTTTGGATGTCCAAGGCTGTATCTCTTCAGAAGCAGATTGCCCAATCTTCTTTCTGAGGACTGGCTAGTGGGTTTGAACCACCAGCCTTCTGGTTAGCAGTCAAATGTCTTAAGCACCACGTCACCAGAGCTCCCAAAGAATCAAATAGTACACATTAAATGTTTAAAAAAATACCATATTTTTATCTGATTCAGAATTTGTTCATCTAAGTTAACTGTTACTTTGAAAAGTAAGATGTGTCTGATCCAAACCATGGTCATTCATATCCTCATATTCACGTTAAAACTGGACAATGAATAAGGAAGACTCCAGAATAGATGAATTTGAATTGTGATGTTGATGAAGAATATTGAAAATGCAAGAAGGATGAATAGATCAGTTTTGGAAGAAGTACAGCCAGAATACACCTTAGAAGTTAGAATCTCCAGATTTGTCTCACTACTTTGGTCATGTTGTCAAAAGCGACTAGTCTCTGGAGAAGCATATCATGCCTGACAGAATAGAGAGTCACCACAAATGGGGAAGATCCTAGATGAGAAGGACAGACACAGTGGCTGTAAGATGGACTCAAGCACAGCAACAATAGTGATGATGGTGCACTGCTGGACAGTGTTTTTTCTGTTATTACATAGAGTTGCTGTGAGTCAGAGCCAACTGGACAGCACCTAACAACCTTGTTTTGCCTGCTACTTTTAATCACTTTCTTTCTTTTTAAGTTTTAAAGCAAGAATATTGCCTTCCTCATTATGTAATTACAGAAGTCTAGATTCTTAATTATATATATATATAGGAGCTCTGGTAGCATAGTGCCTAAGGCACTTGACTGCTAACCAGAAGGCTGGCGGTTCAAACCCACCAGCCACTCCTCGGAAAGAAGTGGG
>NW_006921610.1:13606011-13617940 GCF_000298275.1 Orycteropus afer afer
TTTGTTCTCTTTTTTCATAAAAACTTTCCACTAAGAGTCCATGGCTTACTGTTCTTATTTATATTGATTCTATTTCAGGCCTGTGGTCAAACTATCAGTCTAGGGTTTCTTCTCCTTTTACACTTCTGGTGAATTCCATTTCTTTATGGATTGATCCTTTGGTATTGACTCCCACAGACTTTGTCTGTCTTTATTTCATTTTTTTTTTTCTTTTTTGCTGTAGAACATGAAATAAGGTTTTTAGAAAGGATGTGTTAGTGAATATCCATACTGTCTAAATTTTGTGTGATTGAAATATACTACTTTGTTTTCATACTTTATTGGCTATGACAGTCTTTTCAATTTCTTCTATGACTGTATTTCTCCAATAACACAATCAGTTCATTAACCCTTCCACTTTTTCTAAATCCTCCAGTCCTTCCTTTTTTTTTCTTTCTAAACTTTACATTTTATCCAATTTATATGATCTACAATTTTAAGAACATACTTGAAAATAAGCAAACTTCCACTTTGTATCTTTTCATCATACTCATTTAGTGAAAACTCAAACTGGGAAGAATACTACCATATCCATTCTCTGTATCTATGCCCAAGTATCTGAGCATAAATGGAGAAATTCATACAACAGACTTATTAATATCACTATAGATATCTCAAAACCAACTTCAAATGACTTTCTCATCTGTATTCTGTGTATTTCAGTGTGGTCTCTCAGCTGGATCCTTCTCATATCAATTAAATATGTTCAAGGATCTCCCAGTTTAAAAGATAAAATCACTATCTCTCTTGATCATATATATTTTTCCAGTTGTCGCATTCTCTTCTTTAGGTCAGCTTTCTCTCGTATGGTGTTTAGCTTCCTTAACTCTGGTTTATCCTACTGCAGTTATACTATCTGATTTTCGTTTTTCAAAAAATCCTTTGAAATAGGGTCATAACCTCCATTTTAATTGGTGTTATGGATTTGTAGTTTTTTAGATTCCTCTTAATGGACATATACACATTGTTGTTTGTTGCTGTTGATGAAAAATAAGTGCATGTTTTCAGGACACTATCTTGCATTTGGAGACTGTGTGACACTTCTATCACTAAAGAATGTTATTGCAAAAGAGAGATAATGAAATCATTTAGGAAAGAAATTTATTCTTTAAATGAGGAGACTTGGATCTAAGTAAATACAGAATAGACTTGAGACTGGAAGTAATATTTCCCTTTTTGTAATTTAATTTTTTTTTTTTGTACATTGCCCATTCCTCTTCATCTTTCTTTATGAAAGCATGAAGAAATAAAAGTAAGCATTTGTATTAGGCCCACTTTCAATCAGAACTAAGTACAACTAAAACCCAGGGCTATCGAGCCAATTCTGACTCCCAGCAACCCAGAGCAAAACTACCTCATAGGGTTTCCAAAGCTGTAAATCTTCATGGAAGCGGCTTGACTCATCTTTCTCCTATGGAGTGGCTGGTGGGTTCGAACTTCATCCTTTTGGTTAGTAGTTGAACACTTTGACTATGGTGCCACCAGAGCTCCAAGCACAACTGAAGAATGAGAATGGAGAGTACCATGATGATGATGATGCAGTCTTTCATGTGTGATAACTTCAACCAGGTAAGAAATGTGATAACAGGAAATGTTTTACATCTTTCGTATATTACAAAAAAAGTAATTTTAAATCCATCTTCCCTCTCTAATAATCTTGTAAATTTTAAAAAACAAGTGACATAGAAAGGTTTCAGTTCAAAGGTAAACTAAACAGATAGTATCACTTCCCACTAATTAATTTACCACATATTTTTTTTTGTATTTTTTCCTCAAAATTACCTCTGAGAAGTATTTAAATTTGAATATCTGGGAAAAAAATTTGATCAAAAAGTTATTTAATACAAAAGGTGTTAGTGACTATTTCCAGTCCAGGCAATAAAATTGTAACAAGAAGTAGAATACAATTTCATACATAAAATGAAAAAATTGCTGTAGGCATAAAAATGTACTAAATAACACATGATTCAATATGGTATCACTTCATGTAGAATGAACTTTTCATAGCTTCTCACATTCCATGGCTATGGTTGACAACTTGCTAAGTCCCAGCAGAAGCTACTCATGATTTCATTCTAACACAGAAAACTATTGAAAGTCATTAATTGTTGATCAGCTTGTCATGTGTCCCCACATAAATTTAAAATAATGAAGAATAATATATATGATTTCAAGATATGGGAATAACTGTAAAACTCATTTCTTAAAAAAATTAGGTTTAGTTTAGGTTATCATAATCTATTTTGTTTGTTTTCCAATAATTATTGAATAATTTTGTGGTTATACAATTGTTATAATATATATTGTTATTTTTATACTACATGTTATTTTGATTATTGAGGCTTTAAAAATATCAGAATGTAAACTGATACTTTTATTAAATAACATTTTTCTTTTTCCTCATTTAAATTCCTGATGCTATTCCAGAATATTATTTCTAACAATCTAATAATTTTTTTGGCATGCTGTAAATGGATTATTCTTCAATCTGTATGTCTAATGGATCTATCTCTATTAAATTGATATCACTAATCGATATCTGTAGACTTTCTGGAATGCTGTCATCAGTGACTGATGAAACATTGCAACATATGGGAGAAGGCTTGGACTTGATCCAGTGTTTGGAGTCCAAGTCTTACCAAATTCCATACTGTGGTTAATGGTCCCATTAAGATCCCATTTATTCAGTTCCCTGCCAAACATAAAATCAATTTATGAAAATTCACTTGTGACTTTTACAATCAATAGAAGTATTTTCGTTGCCTAGAACGATAGCTGGTAGGCATTTATGTTTCTATAGCTATTTCTCATCTGCCTTTAGCATTTATTCCAGCCAGTTCTTGAGTGGAAATCCCTAGCCTAGACTAATTAATATGCATTTGAGAAAAAATGGTCAGGTCAAAAGCAATCATAAGTCACTTAGTATTTAATAAAATATGTTTTAAAATTTGTTTAAGGATATACTGCAATATAATAAATCCTAATGTGTATTAGTGTGTAGAAACTATTGCCATGCAATTATACTACTTATCATGACATGAAATTAGAAAGTGCCTTCTTATGACATTCTTGATTTCATCAGGGGTTTCACTCTCCCTAATTTTAAATGTTTTATGTTTTGCTTTATTGAATGATGAAACATATTTTATATCATATAACATTTTAGAATTTTTTAAAAAATTACAGAGATAAGTATGTGTTTACTTTATAAAAAAATTAAAGTTTAAAGTATAAGATTTAATGTTATCATTGTTTTTTTGATGATGTCAGTCTTTAAGAGACTGTTGTTTTCCATTCTTTCAAATAATCAATCCATATTAATTTTTTTTCTATTGTCTATATATACTCATCAGATGCAGCTTTTTAATAATATATTAAGCAAAATTTCTACTCAGGTATATAAAGGAGAATATCACAAATATAGCTGAAGTTTCACAAGTAACTTAAGGTGAATATTCAGGAATTTCAAATCTCTCTCTGCCTCTAAGACAGTTCTAGATATAACACAGTTCTAGATATAATTTATTAGAGTCCTTTCCTTTTGGCTTCAAGGAAAATCAGTTAATACGACTAATACTCAAATTTACACATGAACCACCAAGTCAAAGATGAAGAAACTGAAACTTGTTAACAACTCCTGTAGTCTGAAATTGAACAAGTATGCAATCAAAATGTGTGGATTACTGCTGGTGATTGAAATGCAAAATTTGGAAACAAAGAAGAAGCATTGGTAGTTGGGAAATATAGCCTTCATGATAGAAATGACGTTGGAGATCGCATGATAAAATTTTGCAAAACTAATGACTTATGCATTGCAAATACCTCTTTGTAACAACAGTGGCAATACACATAGACCTAGCCAGATGGAATACACAAAAATCAAATCAACTTCATCAGTGGAAAGAGGTGATGGAGAAGTTCTATATCATCAGTCAAAACAAGCCCAGGAGGTGACTGTGGAACCAACCATTAATTGCTCAAATACAAGTTCAAGTTGAAGCTGAGGAAAATTAAAACAAGTCCATGAAAGCCAAAATATGATGTTGGATATACCCCACATGAATTTAGAGACCATCTAAAGAATAGATTTGATACATCGAATGCCAATGACTGAAAACCACACAAGTTGTGGGATGACATTAAGAACATCATACATGAAGAAAGTAAAAGGCCACTAAAAAGACAAGAAAGGAAGAAAAAAACAAAATGAATACAAAAGAGACTCTGAAGCTTGCTACTGAATGGAGATAGCTAAAACGAAAGGAAGAAATGTTGAAATAAAAGAGCTTAACACAAGATTCCAAAGGACTATTAGAGAACACAAAGCAGTGTGTTATACAGACATGTGCAAAGACCTAGAGTTAGAAAACCAAAGGAGAAGAATAAGCTGGGTATTACGCAAGCTAAAATAATTGAAGAAACAATTTAATTTTTGAACTTCAGTGCAGAAGGATTCAATGGGGGCAAAATATTGAACAATGCAGGAAGCTTTAAAAGAAGATGGAAGGAATATACAGTCACTGTACCCAAAAGAATTGGTCCATGTTCAGTGATTTCAGGAGACAGCATATGATCAAGAACCTATGTTACTGAAAGAAGAAGTCCAAGCTATACTGAGTGAAGTGGAGAAAAACAAGGCTTCAGGAGTTGATGGAATACCCTTGGAGATGTTTCAAGAAGTGAATGTAGCTCTGAAGGCTCTTACTTGTCTATGTCAGGAAATTTGGAAGACAGCAACCTATCCAGCAGACTGGAAGGGATTCATATTTGTGGCTATTCCAAAGAAAAGTGATCCAACAGAATGTGGAAATTATCAAACAACATCATTAATATCACATGCAAGTAAAATTTTACAGAAGATAGGTCAAAAACGATTGTAGTAGTATATTGACAGAGAACTTCCAGAATTGCAAGCTTGATTCAGAAGAGGATGTGGAATGAAGGATATCATTCTAATGTCAGATAGATCTTACCCAAAAGCATAGATACCAGAATGATGTTTACCTGTGTTTTATTGACTATGCAAATGCATTCTACTGTGTGGGTCATAACAAATTATGGATAACTTTGGGAAGATCGGGAATTCTAGAACACTTAAATGTGCTCATGAGGAACCTGTACACAGATGAAGAGGCTGTCATTTGAACAGAACAAGGGAAAACTGAATAGTTTAAAATCAAGAAGGGTGGATGCCAAGATTCTATCCTTTCACCATACTTATTCAATATTTATGCTGAGCAAATAATACAAGAAGCTGGACTATATGAAGAGGAACGCAGCACCAGGATTAGAGAAAAACTCATTAACAACCTGTGATATGCAGATGACACAACTTTGCTAGCTGAAAGTGAAGAGGGCTTGAAACACTTACAAATGAAGATCAAAGACTACAGTCTGCAGTATGGATTTCGCCTCAACATAAAGAAAACAAAAACCCTTACAACTGGACCAATAAGCAACATCATAGTAAATGGAGAAAAGATTGAAATTGTCAAATATTTCATTTTACTTGGATCTACAATCAACACCCATGGAAGCTTCAGTGAAGAAATCAGATGTCGTATTACATTGGGCAAATCTGCTGCAAAGGATCCCTTAAAACTGTTGAAGAGCAAAGGCGTCACTTTGAAGAAAAAATTGTGCCTAACCCAAGACCAAAGAAGAGCTGATGCTTTTGAATTGAATTGTGGTGTTGGCAAAGAATACTGAAAATAACAGAACAACGACAAATCTGTCCTGGCAGAAGTGCAGCTGGAATTCTCCCTAGAATTGAGAATGACTGGGCTTTGTCTCCGGAGCTCTGGTAGCATAGTGGCTAATGCACTTGACTGCTAACCAGAAAGCTGGCGGTTCAAACTCACCAACCACTCCTCGAAAGGAAGATGGGGCAATCTACTTCCGTAGTGATACTGCCTCGGAAACCCAAGGAGGGGTCACTATGAGTCGGGTCCGACTCTACGGCACATAACAACAACAACAGGCTTTGTCTCACATTGCTCCCGTTGTCAGAAGGGACCAGATCCTGGAGAAGGATATCATGCTTGGTAAAGCAGCGGTTCAACAAAAAAGGGAAAGACCTTCTATGGGATGGAGTAACACAGTAACTGCAACAATTGTCTCAAGTATAGCAAAGATTGTGAGGAAGGCTCAGGACAAGACAGTATTTCATTCTGTTTGTTCATAATAAGGTTGCTATGAGTCAGAGTCCACTCAACAGCACCTAACAACAACAACAATACAGTCCATTCTAAATCTATAATGACCATATGAAATGTTTTCTTGGACTGAGTTTCTATGTTACAAAACCTGAAACTGTTCTAAATTTTTTTCCTTACTTTTTTTTCATTTAAGACCAAGTAGAAGAATGTTAAATTAACTGAGAGCTCTGCTTTATTTTGGTATTGATTATAGCATTTAGTGTTATTAGTGTTATTCTTAATATTTATCATATTCATATATATATATGTATATATATAAATAATATGTCCTTTTCAAATTTGTTTTTGTTTAAAGTTGTGAAATTATTTTATCTCCAATCAATGTCACTTGAGGTATTTTAAAAATGTACTTTGAATAAAAACAATAAGGTGCTTTACTCTGAATCACCACTCCCTGATGTAGTATTTCTTCAAACCAGCTTATTTTGAGAGGATTGTAAATATTTTTTGACAGGATATGCTGGAGATGTTTTCCAAAAATAGTTAATCATTTAACTTTAATAAAAACTGTAATTATAATATTTTTATCATCTATGTGATATAAAATATTAAGTACTCACTACATACACCACACACACACATATAGTCTTGAAGGAACCCTGAGGGTATAGTGGTTAAGTGTTAGGGCACTAACTGAAAGGTCAGTATATCAAACCCAGCAGCTGCTCAGTAGAAGGAAAATGTGGCAGACTCCTTCCATAAAGATTTGCAGCCTTGGAAATCCTATGGGAGCCGTTCCACCTTGTCGTATAGTATCTCTATGAGTTGAAATTGACTCTATGGCAATGAATTTGATTTTAAAAGTCCATGTTGGGCAGTGGTTAAAGTGCTAAGATTCTAACTGAAAGTTAGGGAGTTCAGACCCAGTTGCTGCTCATCAGGCAAGATATTTGGTAGCCTGTTTCTGTAAAGACTGCTGCCTGCAAACCATATGAGATAATGTTATTCTGTCCTATAGAGATTCTAAAAGTTGGAATCCAGTCAATGGCACACAACACAACAACAAGAATTTAGTATTATAATTTTTATTATTTTTCTTGTTACACAGAAATTGAGACAGTCTTCTATTTTATTTTAGATTAGAACCTAAATCTATATTATCTCTACACTTTGGACATATGTTGGTAATCTTTCTAAAGCAATGTGCACTTTTTTTTTTTTTTCCTTTGAACTCTGGAGATTTGGCTATTCACAGAAGTAGTAGTTGCTATTGTTGTTGTTATGTGCCATCAAGTTGGACCTGACTCACAGCGACCCCTCTTTGGGTTTCCAAGGCAGTATCACTACAGAAATAGATTGCCCCATCTTCCTTCCGAGGAGTGGCTGGTGGGTTTGAACCACCAGCGTACTGGTTAGCAGTCAAGTGCCTTTAGGCACTACGCTACCAGAGCTCCTACCAGAAGTAGTGGAAACTTAAATTTTGTGAGGTAAATAAATAAAAAAACAGAATCAATAGTGATAAATCTATGTGTCACTAATAATTAATTTCCATATTTATATTTTGATGTTTGTTTAAAAACTTGAAGGATATAATTTACATTCATGTAATCATCTCATGTAAGATTGCATATTAAACATCATCTAGTTAGAGAATATTTGTACAGAGATGTGCATAGTTTTTATTCAAGTTCAGTAAATTACCAACCTAGGAAGAAGAGATGTAACAGAGAAATTCTTATATATTTGAAATTATCACCAAAAGTATCATTGATGGGAGCAAAACATTTCATAGTAGCTACACATCTCACTCATTACTCTGTGCTCTAAGGAGGAAATAAGGAAATATTTATAGATAATTTAGATGTGGCAGATTTCTGTTCCTGGAATGTAATTTATTGAAAAAATGGCTTACAGTGAAGGAAATTGAAATAATAGTCTTATCTTTATTTACAAAATCCAAAAAAAATGAAAACAATATTATTGTATGTATTGCTATGAAATTTATATCATATGTTGTATTTTCTGCTGACCTTCAAATGTGTTAGAATAATTCAGTATTTTTCAACCTTGCTTTTATTATTGCTTTTCTAAGTAGCCTTTAGACAGTTTTCCTAATTCTTTACAACATTTTATTGTATATACTGTAGATCTGTTCATATATTATATATAAATCTGGGCTTTAAATATAAAAAGAGTGAGACCTTTTCTACCTCCAAGAATTAATCATTGCCCCATTTCAGAATACATGGGAAGGAAAAGGAAAATGTTCTTTTGGGAAAACGTGGGCTAAGTCTAAACCTGAGAGTTAAATTTACTTTGGTGTAGTATCAAAATCATGTGATTTTATCCCCCAAAAATGATTCAAATAAGATCCTCAAGATGAATAAAAAAAATTCATGGCCTAAAAATATATTTTATATAGAATTTGCACAAGAGAATTTACATAACATCCTTTTTCCATTCTCAGTGACATGCAGAAGGGCAAAAGCATCTTACTTTGAAAGCTAAAACTGTTATTTTGATATTAAAAACATCCATAAAATGTTTTGTTACCACTGGGCTATAAAAATGGGTGCTAGGCTGTTCTAATCTGAGACATATATGGATATATTCACAAGTCTTTCCTTCATGTTCCAACCCTGAAAACTGTTTGCTACTCTATACCTATGACAAAGAAAATGAGAATTTGATGGGAGATTTAAAACTAGAAGAAAGTACCATAGTACTGAGTGAAATAAATGTGCTACATGATATAGACAGGGCTATTCGTAATTATGTTGCAAATATGCCATTTCTGTAGTCCCAGAAATCTGAGACAGGCAGATTGCAGTTGTGCCATTAACTGGAATCTCCTTTATTTATGGCGTGGAGTCAGAAGTAATCTTTTGCTGTGATAATGTCACATGATCACAAGAGAGGCACTAACAATATTTAATAAGGCAAAGTATCATTTGTAGAGTTAAATGGCCAGTTTCCATCAGATGCAAAGATATATTTCTAATACAACCCTGATGTTATTTATTGCTCATATATTCACGTGTTCTTCCAAAAAGCGATGAAATTTTGCACATTGAAGAATGTATAATAATCAAAATTATATATTAATGTTTATAGATCTATTATAAAAATAAAAATTATGTACTTTGTAGTGAGCTATCAGTAACTGACAATTTTATTAAAATATTTGATTGAAAGAAGATGTTTCCTGGGGTATACATATACACAAAAACAGAATCATTCTTAATTGTGAATTGAACTGGTAATATCCAGTTCAATAAATAAAGATATAAAAGCAATTTTTCTGATTGGAAACAAAGTGTGAGAATTTAATATAAATCAGTAAAATCAGTACTTTCCAAATCACCCATTATAAACTGGGCCTTGAATTCTTAATTCTTTTTCATATTGAATGATTTTAACAAGTCTTATTTGAATATTCCATGGTATCAAAGGAGCTTTGATGGTGAAGTGGTCAAAGCATTTGTCTGCTAACAGAAAAGTCAATGGTTTGAACCCAGCAGCCACTCTGAGGGTGAGAGATGAGGCAGTCTGCTTCTGTAAAGATTTACAGCCTTGGAAACCTTATGGGGCAGTTCTGTTCTATCCTATATGGTTGCTATGAGTGTGAATCAATTCAATGGCAGTGGGTTTGGTTTTATTGTTTTTCATACATAGATAATATCAACACAAAACTCAAGTTTCCATTCCTGCTTTACTCATATGTGGTTTTGTTCTAAAGCGTTGGGAATACTCTTCTCCTCTCAGACTTCTAAACAGTGACAGAGTGAGTCAACAAAAAACTATGGACAGGGAAGGTAGAATTGGGGCACATTAAAAACAAATAAATAAATAAACACATTTTTATGACTTTCTCACCTGTCTAATTTGTTTACTTCCCTCCTTTCATTTCTGCTTATAGCCTCCCAAGGAAAACCTTGAAATAAATTGTACTGTTAAAAAAAAATCATATGCAAAAGTACTTTATTTATGGCAGGAATTAGTCAATAAAGAGTATAATTTAAATTAACATAACTTAAATTGAAACATATGTTTTCATTAAAATAATTTTTATGGTACAGATAAAATATACATTCTTTTGATATATTAGTTGTCCATTACAAAAATGATTTTTAAATCACTTAAGTTCACACTAAAATAATAACAAGTTAATAAATGGATACAGGCCTGAAAAAGAGAACCTTTCCTTCATTTCCTAGGATAGTCAAACTATCAAAAGTCATAATTGGAGAGGGCTCTACTAGTACTATTGAAAAAAAGAAAAATCTTGGAGAAGAAGATCTGCATTTAAAATTAAACTTTAGCATTGATAATAGGTGATCTTTTAGAAGTTACTTAATATATCTAAGCTTTAGTTTCTTTAATATCAAAAAAGAGAGAGAGAAAGGGAAGGTTAATAAAATTTACAACACTGTGAGAAAAGTGCTATATGGATATAAGAAATAAGAAAGTAATGTGTAGCCAGTACAGCAGAAAAGAACTTTATTGTAGAGTCTGGACCAGTTTGGCACTTTGAGGATTGCTATGATAATGGTTAACCTTTGCTCTGTGTTAGATAAGTTAACCTATAGTTGGTGCCAATATTTATTTTCTCATTTATCTACACATCTATCAAAAGCACAGTGATGTATGTGGTGAATAAGATCAAGGGGAAATGCCTATATTATTTAGGATAAGGTAGCCTATGCTCTTGTGAGAACAACCACACGTTTCATTCAATTAACACAGTAAAAGTTTATTTCTAGCCCATGTTGCTGTCTTATGCAGGTCTGGCAAATTTCTCTTCCAAGTTATTCTTCTCCAAGTTATGACTTGGGAGTATAAGATACCTATGTTCTGAGATGCTATTCTCCAAAAACTCGTGCTCAAAGTTTACCAAGAAATAGGGAGAAAAGATTGAAGGATTAAGCACCATGTTTTTAAGGTTCAGACTTAGAAGTTGTTTATGTCTCTTCTACCCACATTCTATCGGCTAGAATTGAAACTACCTGGAAAGGAGGCCAGTACATATGATCCTCTTGTGGGCTCAGGAAAGGAGAATGAGATAGGGGAGAATTTAGTGCAATGGTTAAGTGCTCAGCTGCTGAGTAGTTTGAACCCACCCAGCCACTCCTCAAGAAAAAGACCTGGCAATCTGCTCTCATAATGATTATAGCCTAGAAACCTCATGGGGCAGTTAATTTATTATGTAGACAATTGCAAAAAGAAAGCATAGGCAATGAGATTGTGATTTCTAGTAGGGAAGGAATAGGATTTTATTTCCATTTTGGAAAATAGAGTGAGTGGTGCATTACATGGAGAAATACCAGTTATAATAATATGCAAGGGGATGTAAGAACCTGAATGAAGTAAGGACTGGTGTTGAAATTTGGCTTGAGGCCATGGACCAATAAAAAATAAATCAATATGATGCAGAAGCAGAATAGACAGAGATTAAAGGATGATTCTGAGATTTTGCCTGAGGAAACCATGTAGATAAAGTTTCAGAAAAAATAAATTAATATCAAGTTGTCAAAATCTCAGTTGTGATATTTTGCTATAGTTTTTCAAGGTATGTCGCTGAGGGAAGCTAGATAAAAACAACTGTCTTTATTATTTCTTACAACTACAAGTGAATCTCAAATAATTTTAAAAAATTTAATTTAAAAATGACATCACCCATAGGAGAAAAGAGCCCAGGATATAAAAGCCTGGAATACACACACACACACACA
>NW_006921610.1:13618194-13648706 GCF_000298275.1 Orycteropus afer afer
GTATGTATGTATATATATTTAAAACCCAAACTTTCTGCCATAGATTTCCATTCTGATTAACACAGACCCCCACCGAAGTTCAATGGCTGTAAATCTTTCCCAAAGAAGAGTGTCTTATCTTTCTTCCATGAAGTATCTTGTGGGTTCAAACCACAGATCTTCTTTTAGTTAGCAGCCAAATACCTTAACCACTACACAACCAAAGCTCCATATATATGTATCCACAACTGGACCAATAAGCAGTATCAGGATAAATGGAGAAAAGATCGAAGTTTCAGGGATTTAATTTTACTTGGATCAACAATCAACACCAATGGAGACAGTAGTCAAGAAAAAAGACATTGTATCACACTGGACAAATCTGCTGCAAAAGATCACTTTAAAGTGTTAAGAAGCAAAGATGTCATTTTGAAGACTAAGATTCATTTTACCCAAGCCATGGTATTTTCCGTCACTTTGTGTGCATGTGAAACCTGGGCAATGAATAAAGAAGTCAAAGAAGAGTTGATGCTTTTGAATAGTGGTTTTGGCAAATAATACTGAAAAGCATAGTGCCTAAGGCACTTGACTGCTAACCAGAAGGCAGCCACTCCTTGGAAGGAAGGTTGTGCAATCTACTTCTGTAGTGATAATGTCTCAGAAACCCAAGGAGGGGTCACTATGAGTTGGGTATGACTTGACAGCACATAACAACAACAACAACAATCGTATGATCTGCTATGCCAGGAATGACAATTTGAAGAGGAATGGAGTGGTATTCATCATCACAAAGGATGTTTCAAGATCTGTCCTGAAGTACAATGCTGTCACTGATAGGATGATACCCATATGCCTACAAAGAAGACCAGGTAATACAACTACTATTCAAATTTATGCACCACCGCCAAAATCAGAGGTGAGGAAATTGAAGACTTTTATTAACTTCTACAGTCTGAGAATGACTGAATGTGCAATCAAGATGTGTTAATTATAACTGGTGACTGGAATGCAAAAGATGGAAACAAAGAAGAATCACCGGTAGTTAGGAAATTTGGCCTTGGTGACAGAAATAATGCTGGAGATAGCATGATAGAATTTTGGAAGACCAATGATTTATTCATTGCAAATACCTTCTATCAACAACACAAACAGCAGCTATACACATAGATTTCAACAGACGGAATACATAGCAATCAGAATGACTACATTTGTGGCAAGAGGCGATGGAAAAGCTCAATATGTTTAGCCAAAACCAGGCCAGGAGCTGATTGTGGAACAGACCATTAACTGCTCATAGGCAAATTCAACTTGAAGTTGAAGACAATTAAAACAAGTCCACAAGAACCAAAATATGATCTTTCATATATGTATTAGACTGGGTTCTCTAGAAAAGCAAAGCCAATAAACCTTATATATTGTTATGTGCCGTTGTGTCAGACTTCATTCATAGAGATTCTTCCTTGGGTTTCTGAGGTGGTATCACTACGGAAGTAGATTGCCCAACCTTCCTTCCAAGGAGTGGCTGGTGGGTTTGAACCGCCAGCCTTCTGGTTAGCAGTCAAGTGCCTTAGGCTACCAGAGCTCCTAAAGTTTATATATATAGAGAGAGAAAAAGACATTTATCTTAGGAGAATTGTTCACACACTTATAAAAGTTGGCAAGTCCCAAATTCTTGGATCAAATATCAAGCTGCAGGCTTTTCCTGACTCACACAGCTGCAGGGGCTGATGAGCTCAAGGTAGGCAGGCAGTATACTGGCTATTGACTCCAACAAATGATGAATCCAGGACCTCCAGGTCGAATGGTGGATTGTTTGCTCACGGAGTGTTGTAGGCAGCACAACAGAATTCCAATCCACAGAAGAGTGCCTCTTTTCCTAGGATGTCCAAAAGTATACTGGAAGCAGACCACACCCCTAGGGAAACTCCCTTTCAATGTATTGGCTGCCCCAAACATATACATCTGATCTCATCATGGGAACAACCCATATCACAATTGCTTAAACCATATAGAATTGTGGTCCAGACAAGTTGACATACAGCTCCAACTATCACAGTCCATCCCTTGTCAACTTGGCAGTTGTACAAATCTTCTTAACCATATATAATATCTAAATAAGGACAATGATAAAGTCATATTTGCGCTTAACATGATATGCTAACACAAGCACAACCAAAATGCATTAACCCTACTTACATTTCACAGTTCATAACAGAAGGAAATAAAAATATGTGATGCACATATACAATGAAGAAAAGAAAAACAATCACAATCCTCATTTCTGCAACTGGTCACATGGTTGTAGCTGATATTCAGAACTACCTTCTTTCACCACCCATTCTGTATTTCCCTTACCCTCAGCAAGCACCTCAGCTGGTCGTGGTTCTTTGCCAGGTGGTGTGACCCAAACCTTCATTCATGAAGGGTCTGGGCCATTAGTAGTCATATCAGAATTGGGTTGCTGTAGTTTTCCATTGACTTTAATCACAGGGTATGGTAGTACTAAGAGATGTCCTAAGGAATCTCCTGTATTCCAGACATATTTTTGTTTACCTCCACTATGTAATGTCAATCCAGTTTCCCCTTGGTAATCATGATCTATCACACCAGAGAGTACAGTAATGCTCTTCTTTGTCTGTTGATCCAGAGATATGAGGAAGCCAAAATGGCCGGTGGCATTCTTAATTTCCAGTTCAATGCTGTCAATACTTTGTCTTCCAATGAGAGTGTTCCTCCCTTTGGGACTAAAATCTCTAGACCCGCAGAACATAGGGTAGTAGGGACAGAAAGCAAATTTTTTTTTTAGTCACTAGGGGTAAAAAATAATAGGAGCTCTGGTAGCATAGTGCCTAAGGCACTTGACTGCTAACCAGAAGGCTGGCGGTTCAAACCCACCAGCCACTCCTCGGAAGGAAGGTTGGGCAATCCTACTTCTGTAGTGATACTGCCTCAGAAACCCAAGGAGGGATCACTATGAGTCGGGGTCGACTCAATGGCACATAACAACACAACAACAGGGGTAATAATGAGTGGTACCATTCCTGTTTCCATCCCTTGATTACTGGACCCATGAATCCTGCCTATTGGAGAAACAGTACCATATATTGGACTCTGGTTTAGAGCATATACAGCCTCCTGGAGAACATTTTCCCATCCCTTCAAGGTATTGCCACCTAACTAGCACCATAATTGTGTTTTCAGTAGGCCATTCCATCAAGCCAGCTGCTTCAGGATGATGGGGAACATGGTAAGACCAGTGAATTCCATGAGCATAGGCACACTGCCACACTTCTTTTGCTGTGAAGTGAGTTCCTTCATCTGAAGCAATGCTATGTGGGATACCATGATGGTGGATAAGGCACTCTGTAAATCCATGGATGGTAGTTTGGCCAGAAGCATTGTGTGCAGGGAAGGTGAATCCATGTGCAGAATAAGTATCTATTCCAATAAGAACAAAATGTTGTCCTTTCCTTGATGGAAGTGGTCCAATGTAATCAACCTGCCACCAGGTTGCTGGCTGATCACCCTGAGGAATGGTTCCACATCCCAGACTCGGTGTTGATCTCTACTGCTGGCAGATTGGGCACTCAGCTGTGGTGGTAGCCAAATTTGCCTTGATAAGTAGGAGTCCATGTTGTTGAGCCCATGCATAACCTCCATCCCTGCCACCATGGCCACTTTGTTCACGAGTCCATTGAGCAATGACAGGAGTAGCTGGGAAAAAGAATGGCTGGTTTCCATTAAATGTGCCATCCTATCCACCTGATTGCTAAAGTCTTCTTCTGCTGAGGTCATCTTTTGGTAGGCATTCACATGAGACACAAATATCTTTACTCCTTTGGCCCAGTCAGAGATCTATCCACATACCTCTTCCCCATGCATCCTTGTCACCAGTCTTTCAATCATGCTCCTTCCAAGTCCCAAACACAGCTCATGAATGTGTATACAATTGCACATCTGGCCATTTCTCATTCCATGCAAAGTGAACAGCCATATGCACGGCTTGAAGTTCTGCCCATTGGGAGGATTTCCCTTCACCACTGACCTTCAAGAAGTTCCAGAAAGGGGCTATAGTGTTGCTGCTGTCCACTTTTGAGTGGTGCCTGCATATAATGCAGAACCATCTGTAAACCAGGCACAAGTTTTCTCTTCCTCGGTCAACTGATCATAAGGCACTCCCCATGAGACCATAGATACAGACTGGGGGAGAGAAAGTAATGTGACTGGAGTGGAGACTATAGTCATTTGGGCCACTTCCTCATGCAACTTACTTGTGCCTTCAGGTCTTGCTTGAGCCTGATCTCTGATATACCACTTCCATTTAATGATGGTGTGCTGCTGTGTACATCAAACCTTATGACTCTGTGGGTCAGACAACACCCAGTTCATTATGGGAAGCTCAGGCCTCATGGTCACTTGGTGGCCCATGGTTAGGCATTCAGTCTCTACTAAATCCCAGTAACAAGCCAAAAGCTGTTTCTCAAAAGGAGAGTAGTTATCTGCAGAGGATGGCAGGGCTTTGCTCCAAAATCCCATGGGTCTTCATTGTGATTCACCAATAGGGACCTGCCCAAGACTCCAAACAGCACCTCTATCTACTACAGACACTTCAAGCACCATTGCATCAGCCAGATCATATGGCCCAAGTGGCAGAGCAGCCTGCATGGCAGCCTGAACCTGTTGCAGAGCCTTCTGTTGTTCTGGGCCCCAGTCAAAACTAGCAGCTTTCCAAATCACTTGATAAATAGGCCAAAGCAACAAACCCAAATGAGGGATATGTTGCCTCCAAAATCCAAAGAGAACCACTAGTCATTGTGCCTCCTTTTTAGTTGTAGGGGAAGCCAGGTATGATAACTTATCCTTCACTTTAGTAGGAATATATCAACACGCCCTACACCATTGGAACCCTAGACATTTCACTGAGGTAGAAGGTGCCTGAATTTTTGTTGTGTTAATTTCCTAACCTTTAGCACACATATGTCTCACCAATAAGTCTAGAGTCATCAATACTTCTTCCTTACTAGGTCCAGTCAGCATAATGTCATCAATATAATGGACCAGTGGAATGTCTTGTGGAAGGGAAAGGCAATCAAGATCCCTGCAGACTAAATTATGACATAGTGCTGGGGAATTGATATATCTCTGCGGAAGCACTATGAAAGTATATTGTTGGCCTTGTCAGCTGAAGGCAAACTGCTTCTGATGATCCTTTGAAATTGGTATTGAGAAAAAGGCATGGACCAGATCAATAGCTGCATACCAAGTACCACGAGATGTACTAATATGCTCAAGCAATGAAACCACATCATGAACAACAGCTGCAATTGGAGTCACCACCTGATTAAGTTTACAATAATCCACTGTCATTCTCCAAGATCCATCTGTTTTTTGCACTGGCCAAATAGGTGAATTAAATGGGGATGTGGTGGGAATCCCCACCCCTGCATTCTTCAAGTCCTTGATGGTGGCAGTAATCTCTGCAACCCCTCCAGGGATGCGGTATTGCTTTTGGTTTACTAATTTTGTAGGTAGAGGCAGTTCTAATGGCTTCCACTTGGCTTTTCCTACCATAATAGCCCTTACTCCACATGTCAGGGTCCCAATGTGGGAATTATGCCAATTGCTCAGTATATCTATGCCAATTATGCATTCTGGAACAGAAGAGATCACTACCGAATGGGTTTGGGACCCACTAGACTCACTGTGAGATGCACCTTAGCTAAGACTCCATCAATAACTTGACCTCCATATGCCCCCACTGTGATTGCCACAATGACACTTTGGGTCTCCTGGAATTAGTGTCAGTTCAGAGCCAGTGTCCAGTAATTTCCAAAAATTCTGATTATATCCTTATCCCCAGTGAACAGTCACTCTCGTAAAAGGCCTCAGATCCCTTTGGGAAAGGCTGGGAGAAAGATTGACATAAATTTTTGGCAATGCAGTGGGATCCTTCCTCAAAGGGACCTGGCCTCCCCTTCATTCAAGGGGTTGTAGGGCTGTAAACTGACTCAAGTCTGGGAAATGACTGAGACGCCATGACTCTGTATTCTGGTGATTCAAACTAGGCTGCTGTTCATGTGACCTAGAATTCTTCTGTCTATGCAGATCAAGTAAATATTTAGTAGGCTTGCCAAGTATTTCACTACAAGGAATACCATGCGCAAGTAACCAGTGCCATAATTCCACACAAGTCAGAGTATTCTGAATACTGTTCTGATTCTGCTGTCCATTGTGGTAACCAAGCCCACCTTGCCTTTATTGATTCACTGCTGCCACTTGGCCCCTACTACCACATGGTCCAATCACCCCATAGTAGTTAAGTGTCTTAGTTCAATTAGGGCAGTTTCCACTGTCAAATCTGGCTTACATAAATTAGCAATCACAGCAGTCTTCAAGGATGCTGGGGCTCCCTTCACAAATTAATTCCTCACAGTACTGGTGAAAAGCCTGTCTTCTGGACTCTTCCTTTCTGGCTCTTGGGGTCTAATATGATAAATCCGTTCTAACAGGCCAATTTCCCTAAGCCTCTGGATACCTTCTTCTACATTACACCAAGGCAGGTCTGGTATGTCAACTTGACTTAAGTTAAGCCACTGCATAATCCATGCTTCAGTATGCCAACCAAATAAACTATTAGATCTTTTCCTAACCTCTCAAGCTGAAACATTGAATGAAGAATCTGTACTTAGTGGACCTAAATCAATAAACTCAAACTGATCCAATGTTACATTTCTTGCACCATTATCCCACACCCTTCTCCAAGTTTCTGTCTGTATATGTTAGCAAAATCAAGTAGGTCTTTTCAGGTGTAGCATACCACCTCCTCAGTCACACTTTGTATTTCACCTTTTGGAGCTCGCTTGGATTTAACTTTAGTTATAGGTCTAGAAGCAACAATGGGTGGTTGAGGCAGTTCCTGAGAACATTCAACAATGTCTTCCATGGCCTCTGCCTCAGGCAATGACCCAGCCAGAAAATTTGGGTTAATCCCATCAAACTGAGGTGGAGGGAGTAATGGTTTTTTAGTAATCTTTTTGGTTGGGAGGGATTCAACAAAAATTACAGGCTCCATATCTTTATCTTCCTGACTATCTCCTCATATGTCCCCATTCCAGGTCTCAGGATCCCATTTTTTCCCAATCAATGCCCTCACTTTAACTTCAGACACCATTCTGGGTTGGCAATTTAGTTGGCATTGTAATTCAGCCACCCTTATGATAAGACTCTGGGCTTGGTTTTCAGAAATATCAGCTCTGTTACCAGAAGAAATAAGGCTTTCTGTCAGAGCATAACTGAAAACATTGAAGTCTTTTATGCATTTAAGCTATGACTCAGCAGGCCTGAACTCATTTTGCTCTTTCATCACTTTGTCTAGCATAAGTAGAAACAATGAACCAGCTACCTTCTATTTATTCTGACAAAATTGCAGAAAAGTATCAAATATGCAATCACCCAGAGCCTCACTTCTCAAAAGTACTTAATCTATTAGTGGTGCTATTTTGCATATTAATGTTGCCACCTCACCTCACAGATTAGCAGAGCCCTTTTTACTAATGGAGGCAAGGTCACCAGTGCCTTTACAATTAATCAAATTGGAGAACCAATTTAGGATGCCCATCTTTATGATATTGTCTCTTTAGAACCACTCCCATTACCAAATGTGTTATACTGGGTTCTCTGAAAAAGCAAAACCAATAAAGCTTATAGAGAGGGAGAGAGAGAAGGGAAAAAAATAAATAAAATAAAATAAACTTAGGAAAATTGCTCACACATTTATAGAAACTGGAAAGTCTCAAGTTCTGGCATCAAAAGTCAAGCTGGAGGCTTTTTCTAACTCACACAGCTGCAGGGGCTCACGAGTTCAAGGTAGGCAGGGAGTATCCTGGCTGTTAACTCTGACAAATGACAAATCCAAGACCTGCAGGCCGAATGGTGATTGTTTACTCATGGACTATTGTAGGCAGCACAACAGAATCCCAATCCACAGAAGAGCGCCTCTTTTCCCAGGATATCGATAAGTATACTGGAAGCAGGCCATACCCCTAGGTAAACTCCCTTTAAGTGGATTGACTTCTCAAAACCTGTATTTCTGATCCCACCATGGGAACAACCCACATCACAATTGCTTAAATCACACAGAATTTGGTCCAGCTAAGTTGACACACAGTTCCAACTATCACAATATATCCCTCCTGATACAGCAACTATCTAAAGAATAGATTTGCATTGAACACCAATGACTGAAAACCAGAGGAATTGTGGGATGACATCAAGAACATCATCCATGAAGAAAGCAAGAGGTCATTAAAAAGACAAGAAAAGAAGAAAAGATCAAAATGAATGTCAGAAGAGACTCTGACAATTGCCCTTGAACAGAGAGTAACTAAAGCAAATGGAAGAAATGACCAGATGAAAAGATGAACAGAAGATTTCAAAGAGCAGCTCCAGCAGACCAAGCCAGTTACTATAATGGAATGTGCAAAGACCTAGAGTTAGAAAACCAAAAGGGAAGAACACACTTAGCATTTCTCAAGCTGAAAGAACTGAGGAAAAAATTTAAGCCTTGAGTTGCAATATTGAAAGATTCTATGGGCAAAATATTGAATGATGCAGAAACATCAAAAAAAGATGAAAGGAATACACAGAGGCACTCTACCAAAAAGAACTGGTCAATGTTAATCCATTTCAGGAGGTGGCATTTGATCAAGAACCAATGTTACTGAAGGAAGAACTCAAAGCTTCTCTGAAAGAAGAAATTGGTGAAGAACAAGGCTCCAGGAATTGACAGAATACCCATTGAGATGTTTCAGCAAATAGATGACCCACTGGAGGCACTCACTTGGTTATGCCAGGAAGCTACCTGGCCAACTGACTGGAAGAGATCCATATTTGTATCCATTCCAAAGAAAGGTGATCCCACAAAATGTGGAAATTATCAAACATTATCATTAATATCACACACAAGTAAAATCTTACTGAAGATAATTCAGAAACAGTTGCAGCACTATATTGACAGAGAATTTCCAGAGGTGCATGCTGGATTCAGAAGAGGATACGGAACAAGGGATATCATTGCTGATGTCAGATGGCTCTTGGCCCATAGCAAAAAATACCAGAAAGATATTTACTTATGTTTTTTTGACTATGTAAAAGCATTTTATTGTGTGGATCATAAGAAATTATGGATAACATTGAGAAGAATGGGAATCAGAACATTTAATTGTAGTCATGAGGAACCTGTACATAGACCAGGAGGCTGTCATTCAAACAGAACAAGGAGACACTGCATGGTTTAAAATCAAGAAAGGTGTGTGTCAGAGTTGCATTCTTTCACCATAGTTACTCAATCTGTATACCAAGCAAATAATCTGAGAAGCTGGACTATATGAAGAAGAATGTGGCATCAGGAGAGGAAGAAGAATCATTAACAACATGTGATACGCTGATGACACAGCATTGCTTGCTGAAAGTGAAGGTGTCTTGAAACACTTAAGGATGAAGATTGAAGAATACAGTCTGCGTATGGATTACATATCAATATAAAGAAAACAAAAGGACTCACAACTAGACTAATAAGCAGCATCACAATAGAGAAAAGATTGAAATTATCAAAGATTTCACACTGATTGGTTCTACAATTGACACCAATTGAAGCAGCAGTCAGGACATCAGACGATGTATAGCTCTGGGCAATTTGGCTGCAAAGGACCTCTTTCAAGTGCTGAGTAGAAAAGATGTCTCTTTGAAGACTAACGTGTGCCTGGCAGAACCCATGATATTTTCCATTGCCTTATATGCATGTGAGAGCTAGAGAATGAATAAGAAAGACCAAAGAAGAATTAATGATGTGGTGCTAGCAAAGCATGCTGAAAGTACCATGGATTGCTAAAAGAACTAACAAATCAGTCCTGGAGGATATGCAGCAAGAATGTGCTTTGGAAGTGAGAATGGCTAGACTTTGTCTCACCTACTTTGGTCATGTTGTCAGAAGGGACCATAAACTGGAGAAGGATATCATGATTGGCAAGGTGGAGAGTCGACAAAAGAGGAGAAGGACCTCAATGAGATGGATTGACACAGTGGCTGCGGTGATGGACTCAACTATAGCAGTGATCACAGAGCTGGCACGGGACTGGGCGGTGTTTCGTTCTGCTGTGCATAGGGTCACTGTGAGTCAGAGATGACTCAATGGCACCTGACAACAACAACAAAGAAGCTAGTTAGTTGAAGCTAATATCTCAAAAGATATCACTGAATTTAAATCTTCATGCTAACTGGCCCAAGGTATCACCTTTGACTTCACAACAGTTTAAAAATTGGACTGTGATTTCCATGATTCAAGCAATTATTCCAACAGTGAGAGAGATATTTTTCATCCTGTTAATAATGGTTAAGTTTTCACTTTTGGTGAACAACTCATTCAGGTGTTATGGGAAGCTATCAAATATACAAATAAAATTAGAGAAATGTTTGTTTCCAAAATATAATTTATAATATGATTTTAAAGTAACACAGAAATATATATTACAAACTTATAACCACAAGCAAATTTTACTACACTGCTGATGTTTTAAGTTCTGAGCAATGAACAGTTAATAGTAGGACACAAAAAAATGAATCTAAGTAGCTAATAGAGATAATCATTTTTATTATCACAATTCAATACCACTAAGGAAATGGAACTTTTGAGGGGAAAGGTAAACAAAGTAAGTAGGATATTGTAGTGAATCGCTTGATGTGGCCATTCTAGTCATTGTCCTCTATTTTGTGATGTATGGTAAATACTGTTATCCATGCCTGTTTAGGTTGGTGTGACAGTTAAGGTCGTCTGTCAACTTGTCTGGGCAGCTGGTAGTAGTTATTCCCTATAATCACTGGCAATCTGCTCCATGGTGGAATTTGCTGTGAGCAAATAATAGCTGCTTTTAAACTCCTGATTGTTAAAGTCATCCACTTGGGGTATTTCTGTTGGAGCAGCAGAGGTGGGATATATCTTGGGTCCCACCTTGCTGGAGGGTATAACTCGAATCACTACCCTTTGTTTCCTTGAGAGTATATTTGGGAATCTTCTGGGAAGTTTTGCCCTCTCTCTTGCTCCAGTTCTACATTTTGGCTCATTGTCATCTGACCCCTGGATTTGGAACAACAGCTGTCATCTGTTCTACTGATTGAGGTTTGTCAAACCGCAGACTAACTTACAAACCTGGGACTTGCCAGCCTGCCAGTCTCCCAGCCTCCACCACCACTATGTGAGACAATCCCTTGGTTGTTTGTGAGTTCTGTGAGATGTTACAGGAAAATATAGAATCCCAAGACAGGTGGGAGATTAGTGAAAGGAGGAGGAGGAGTTAATGTCTGAAATGATGGAGTGTCACAGTAGTTTGGACATTTGGGACATCTCTAACTTCCACCTTATGGAGACCAGCCTTGTGCTGATCTTTCTAAGAGAAATTGTTCAAGCAGATATACAAAGCCAAAGGTATTTGGTAACAAAGTTGAAGTTTTATCAAGTCACTTGTGCATAATGTATATATTCGTTGGTTAATTTTATACCTATAAGTATGTGATTTGTGCCAAGGACAAAAAGCAATTCTAATATGTTGGAATAAATTTAAAAGGAAACTATTTTCTCATGTTTACTAATTAATATTCATTTATTTTACATTACTTAAAGAGAGTAAAGTGTACTGTAGTTATTGTGCTTGACTTTGGGAGTACAGTGATGACTGTAAAACAGTGGGAAAACCTTGTATGAAAGTAAATGCTAGAGAGATCACAGTATATTTAATTCATGCAAATCATTCAGAATGTTCTGCCAGATAATAAAAGATATTTTCTGTCATTCTAAGACTTTTGAATTTACCCTATGACAGCAGAGAATTATTTAAACCAATTTAACTGAATAAAGATATGATTAGAATTTTTGAATTTCTGGAAAAACTATAAGGCAAGGTATATAAAGGATTGAAGAAGAAAGACCAGATACTAGAATGAAAAAAAAAAAAAAAATAGGTTTCAGAGATAAAGAGAAGGTAGAAAGAAGAATCATCATGACTTCCTTTTTGCTTAACTATTCAAGGTAAGAGTGAAGGAAGAATCAAGAATATGATCAAGATCCCTCACTAGAGTAAATGACCTGTTAACTGTGCCAACCACTAAAGTAAGTAACCTTGACAGAGGATCTGATTGCGTCTGAACTTCCTGTACGTTATCACAGTGGAGATGCCAAGCAATATATAAAGAGGGACCAAATTACATATTTGTGAGTTAGTATCTTATAGGTGGTGACTGAAACATTGGGATAGGTTGAGAGAGTACATGCTGAATAAAAAAAGGGCAAGACTGAAACTCAGAAAATTATAGGTATTTAAGAAGTGGGCAGCAAAAGAGAAATACTTAAGTGGAGATTGGGATTAAGTGATTAAAGAGCCAAAATAAATAAATAAATAAATAAAACTATTGCAAAAAAAGGAGAGTGGTTAATTGTGTTAAATGCTCTAGACTTCAAGAATGATAAGGCATTTAGCACCAGGAGGCAACGATAATGTTCTGGGAGCCATGTACAGGTAATTCAAGCAAGACTGAACATACTTCTCTGTGCAGGGCTCTTCAAACTTTCATATATTGGAAATATAGTTCACTCTCACTACAAGCTTAGATGATGGGATCCATTTCCACGGGTAGAAATTTGCAGTGGTATCTCAACATTCAGACTACTAATAAATGAACAATTACATGTTTTATGCAGAGTGAGATGATCACAATCAATTAATAAATATTCCTTACATCCAAAGTACATAACTATATTACAGAACATATATGAATGATTATGATGTAGTTTCTACCTTCAAAAAAATTAAATTTCAAGAGTAAGCTAAATATACATGAAAAATGGCTAATTGTAATAAGCAGCAGTAAGTGATAAAACTACCTTATTTAACAGAAGTTCAGAGCAGAGAGAATATAGAGTTGGCTTTCATGTTCAACAGAAAGGTTAGCAAAAAATATTAGATTTGATATGTTGTGTAAAATGCTTAGAATTTGTGTAGGTAGAAAGGATAAGGCAGAAAATTCCAGGCACATGAAGCCTTGCTTTCAGTTTGGTGGGTAGAGTATTCAGACTGAAGTGAAGTTTTATGGAGAGGAAATAGAAGAGTATTATGTTTGGAAGATTAGCTAAAGATGGGTGAGATTTGAATGCCAGGTTAATGAATTTGGGTTTTATTTAATAATCTATGTGGTGCTAGTGGAATTGTTCCAATGACAATTGCAATCATTATCCTCTGGTGGTATAGTGCCTAAGGCATTTAACTGCTAACCAAAAGGTAGCAGTTCAAATCCACCAGCCACTCCTCAGAAGGAAGATTGGGCAATCTACTTCTGTAGAGATACTGCCTCAGAAACCCAAGGAGCAGTTGCTATGAGTCGAGATCAACTCCATGGTTATAAGTTGTTTTTTTTTTTTTTTTTTAACACACTATTGAACATCCTAATTCAGATATATTTAAAATAAAACACATAAAACCCAATAATTATACCTGTTGGTTTTGGTTTGAGATCTGGGTTCTATCTCTGAGGTGTGTCTGGGAAGTTCCTTTATCTGTTGAATTATCAGGTCCATCATTTGCAATTTGAGGACAAAATAAGAGCTACCTGGAGTGAAAATTAAATGAGATAATGAGTGTAAAGCACTTCACATTAAAATGGCACACAACAGGAGCTCACTTAATGTGAGTCATTGTTTTTCTGGGGACAGCAGAGTGTAAGGTAATAATAAACCCATTTAGGGATGTCTCCAGAAAGGCCTTTTTTCACTTCTAATCTTTACAATGACAAAGCTTCATCCATGTTTACAGTTCTATGGTACTGACAATATAAAGAACTTCTTTTTTTACACCTGTGCTGGACTCGGCTTAATTTTAGTGATTCACTGCCCACTCTTTGCCATTGAGTGATTCTGGACTCATGGTGACAATGTGAGTGAGAGTAGAACTTTGCTCCATAAGGTTTTCAATGGGTGATTTGCTGGAAGTAGATAACTAGGACTTTTGTTCTAAGGCACCTCTAGGTACACTCTAACTTCCAACCTTTCTGTCACCAGCTGAGTGTATTCATCCTTTGTAACACCCAACGACTCCTTTCTCTCTCATATTTTGTACGAATTGGTTTCACGGTCTTTTTCCTCCTTTAAGGAGACTATCCTGAGTTTTGTTCTCCTTATCTGACTGAGGATATCACTTCAGGGGATTTAAGCTTCTCAGGTTCTGTCTTTTGATCAGACTCCATCTTAATGCCCTGGAATCATTTTGGAGCATCTTTGCTTTGGGATGCTGCTACCTTGCTGAATGAGGGAAATGCAGAGCAAGATCTGTCTTCATGTTTTCCATTTTCCTATAAGTAGCAGTATTGAGAGACACATCAAGCATTTATCCTCCACCAAGACACCCTGTATTTTATATCTAGTCAAAAAAAGAAAAAAAAAAAAGGATGGCCCACATGTGGTGGTTAGGGGGATGCTCACTCTTGTTTGGCTTCATTTACTCAAATGACTGGACAGGAGTGAGTATGGAAATTTTATGAATATGGCAACATTTTCCAGAAATCCAGGCAGTGGCAAATAGATGCTACAGGTTGTGACACATTTAAAATGCCTTATTACGTTTTCTTAATGTCAATTATTACGTTTTCTTAATGTCAATTTCTTAATGATAATAGATTGAGGGTGTATGTTGAGAAAGTAGGAAACCTTTTAAAATCTATGCTAATGTATACAACTCAGTAAGAGCTGTCTTCTTCTCTATTTATCCCACATAACTGGCACAGTTTTTGACACAGTCACTGCAAAAACGGCAAGAAGGCCACATGTTCTGACCTCCTCTAACCCTCCAAGAGGAAGACAGGATTACCAGCAGTAACCCAAGGCCTATTCCTGCCAGGCCAGACATGCTGCCTCCCCCCTCCAGCCGTTCCTCCCAAAGCACCCACCACCTCCCTCCTGGGTTCGATAATTCACTGCAGTGGCCACACAGAGCTCACAGATTACGGGGTTTATTAGGGAAGCACCAGGCTACAACTCAAGTTCAGGAAGAACGTTCAGTCTTTCTCCTAGCCCACTGTCCCTCAGCCAACAGTCTCTCACAGTCTCTTTCCCAGCAGTGCTGGTCCCTCGGTGTCTCACTCAGCAATGCGTGTCTCTTGTGCCTCTTTCCCAGCAGCACGTGTCTCTTTCAGGGGTGCGTGTCTCTTTCGGCAGCATGTCTTCCTCCACCAGCAGTCAGAGAGAGTTCTGCCTGTAGGAGGCCTCCTTTTGAGCCTGGCAGGGTGGTCAAACTAGCCAATTATAGCATCAGAACTCTAAGCACCTGAGAGAGAGTGGGCACCTCCCAGAACATTGTTTTGTGCCACTCCCAACAGAAATACTCAAGGTGGACACCTTCAGCAATCAGGAGCTCCTCAGTTGCTCATAGCAAATCCCACCTTGGAGTTTACAAAGACTTATGGGTAGAAAAGCCACACAAAGTAATTTACTACACTGCAGTTACTCAAACTCACTGCCCTTGAGTCGAATCTGACTTCATGGTGACACCTCCTTGGGTTTCTGAGGTGGTAGATTGCCCATCCTTCCTTCCCAGGAGTGGCTGGTGTGTTTGAACCCCCATCGTTCTGGTTAAAAGTCAAATGCCTTAGGCACTAAACAAACATAGTAGGTGCTGTATAAAGGAGCCCTGGTGGTGCATCAGTTAAGTACTGGACTACTAACAAAAAGAGTTGGCAGGTTGAAGCCACCCAGTGGCTTTGGAGAAGAAAGCTTGGCAATGAGGTTTATATGGGGCAGTCCTATTCTGTCACATGGGTTTGCTATGAGTTGGAAATCACCTTGACGGTACCTAACAACAACAACAAACAAGGTGTTTGATATGTGTGTATGTTGAGCAAATGTCTGGTACACATTTATGACTTCTTGCTGTATGCCAGGAATTATAGTGAGCTAATTGAACATACTGAAAAAGCTTAGTGGCCACATGAACAAGAAGCTTTTCAAAATGAGTAGCTCTACTTTGAAAGTTGGATTTCCAAAAAATGCTATACTACAGAGGAAAAAATTTTACTGAGGGACACCTAATTTTCAGTATGACTAATATTCAAATAGCAAGTATATTTATGTGAAAAAAGAAATAAACAAAAATATGAAGAGCAAGTAGACTAGCTAACAGATCAATAAATATAAACTTTAAAATTAATGTTTTAACCATAATATGGAATATTTTTCTAATATAGCTTTCAGTTATTTTAAAATCAAAGAATTAGATCATCAATTCAATTATTGTGCTATCCTTTCCAAAGCTGTATTTGAATTTGCATCTTGCTAATAGAGGATAATGTTGAGAAAGCCCAGTTCTAAGGCTGGGGAGTAACATCAAATATATAATCTTGCCCAGTGGTATATTCGAGCTAGAGATCATTCAATAAAAGGAAATTAATATATACAAAAAAATGTTCAGGGATAATTATGCTAGTTTTTCAGCTTAAATACCTTGGAATTTGCAAAGACAGCTCATAGACAAAAGGGATACACTAAAATTCAGTGCAATAGATTTTTCCATTCGCAGTGACAGGAACATCTCTCTCAATATTACTTAGCTAATGAAGAAATAGATCTGCTGTGAAGTTCCTAGGAGGCTCATTTTCTTGAGTACAGTAGTAAAAGTTAGCTGATGAATGACCTAAACTGCTTAATGTTTCTCCTTATAACTTCTGAGCAGCAAGGCGTATCCAGGCAAGTACTGAAGGAGTTATCCTCGGGAGGCTCTGGTGTCCTTGCAGGTTGTCAGAGGCAATGAGCCAGGTTTATTTCAAATGGCTCCTTAAATGAACATTTATTTTGTGCCAGTAACACGTTTTTGATTAACAGCTCCTTTTGACTAATTTGCTTCCCAAAACAGCCCAATAAAGGGCTCGTTTAAAACATAATTAAAAGCATGTTATTGCTAGTAGTTAATACCGATTAAAACAGGCATTAAGACAATTATCGTAGAAGGAAAGTAAGCACCCCGTAGTTAGTACAGAATCCATCCTTACTGTTTTTATGTATCACATACAGAAATGGCTATGTGCCACACTGGAGCAAGGTCTCATTCTTCATAGAATCATCAAAATATGTTGTATTGTGTGTGTATGTTTGTTTTAATGAATAGATAAGTTTTTATAGGTAAGTTATTGATTTTTTTTTCCTGTGAGAACCATCCGTATATTAACCAAAGGTCATTTCTAATCAGTCTGGACTGATTTCAAGTGTATGAAGGTAAAGCTCAGCTATTTTACATTAATAGGTTATAAGACATTGCTCATTCTGCCCTCTCTCAGAACACAAAACTCTCTCTTAGACACATTGAAAATTGAATGCAATAGATGTTGTTATTACGATTATTTGGCACTTTTAATCCATTTGTTGTCACATTGCTTCTTGTTCCAATCATGCTCTGCTGTAATGTGAAAAATAAGGACTTAAATGATTTCTATCTTTATAAAAATGTACTTTTTAAAACAGAGCAACTGTGGAAGTTAATATTGTATGAAATAAATACATCAACCATATTTATAACAACTTTGCACTTTGTATTAAAGTATAACATTTTTTAAAATGGTTACGTAAAATAACAAGAACACTGTTTTATATGAATGACTGTCTCATTGAAAATGAAAATACAGAAACCAGTCTCAATTTAATAGGAGAGGTTTCTTCCTAAAATAGTTTTCTTTTGATCAGTTTTGTAGTTAAGTACAAACTCTTACTTTGTCACTATTCATGGAGATATATGTTGGACATATTAGAATTTCAGATTTGATATACTTGATGAACGTGAAACTGCCTTCAGAGAATGAACTTAAAATAAGTCATCTTTAAAAATTTAACAGACAATATTGCAGAGATAAAGCAATGCCAGCAGATATGATCATTTGCGTTAGATTTCCATTTTGCTGTGGTAGCCCCTGGATAGTGTCATTCGTAGAAGGCACTCACCAAGTGTGGTGGCCAAGTGCATTTATCAAGAGATGAGTTATCATCCTTTTCTTCATGGATCCAAGAAAGGTCAATGGCTACTATTTTTCCCTAAAGGCCAGTTCACAGACTTTTTAAGTCCTGTGGAGATAAAGCAAAACTCATGAGATAATATGTGGTCCAAAATTGTAGGAGACAAAAATGTAACAAGGAGAAGAAAACTTTTTGTCAAATTTACTATAAATAATAAATTCTTTTATTTCCAGTCAACTAGAGACTTTTCTATCTCTTTTCTGGATGATACCAATTACTTTCTAAAATGTCTCCCTCTTTCTACTTTGGTAAAATCCTTCATATTTCCATCAAAATTATGGTTCTAACATGCAAATATGATCATGATCTGTCTGTACTTAAAATCTGTCCATGATTCATATTGATTTATTTCAGCAGGGTATGTACTATTGTAAGATATCTCACCTCAATGTGCATTGTCAGTCACATTTTCCAATATGTCATCTTCTGGACATCAGGAAATACAGATCTGAACTGCTGCTTTCTTCTCTAAATATGCATTATGATGAACATGTACACTTTCAGGCACAGATTTCTTTGTTCCTATATGTTTTGCTGAAATGTATTTCTCTCACTCTGAGGGCCAGACTTCTATTAATCCTAGGGTTGTGAGTTTTACCAAATAAAAATACAGGATGTCCAATTAAATTTGAAATTCAGATAAACATATATAATTTTTTTTTAATATAAATATGCTCCATGCAATGTTTTCACATTTGCCCCACTTATAACTAAAATAATTACAATTATATGTGATAAATCCACCATAAATAAATATATGAACACAGTATATGTTCATTTTTTAATCATACCAGTTATTGGCACATCTAGTACATAAAAGATAATCGATACATTTTTTTGTCCAAAAAATACTGCGTTTTAAGTTTTATTAATATTATATTGGGAGCTCTGGTGGTGTAGTGCCTAAGGCATTTGACTGCTAACCAGAAGGCTGGCAGTTCAAACCCACCAGTCACTCCTCAGAAGGAAGATTGGGCAATCTCCTTCCTTAGAAATACTGCCTTGGAAACCCAAGGAGGGGGTCACTATGAGTTGGAAACAACTCGACAGAAGTGAGTTTGGTTTGGGGTTTTAGGTATTTCTAAAAGTGAAAAAAATGCACATATTACTTTAGATAATCAGATTCATTTAGGTTAATTAATCAAAGGGATTTTTTTACTAACACATAGTAGGGGCTGCATTTACTATGTATTGGTTAAGCATTCTGTCTAGACAAATTAGATACCCAGTAACTCAGTTTCTTCAGCTGAAAAATGGGGTTAATAAAGTGGGGGGAATAATAATGAGGTTAATAAAATGGGGTCACTGATAAGATTTCAAGAGTTAAAAATGTAAAGTTCTCAGGAGTGTGCCTATCACGTAGTAGCAAGTTTTACATTAAAAGTAACCTTATATTAGCCTCAAATTCAGACATTGCCATGTTACATGTCTATTTGGTTATGTTATGATTCTCAGTAGGTTTCCCAGATACCAGACTAGGTGCTCTTCCATAAGGTTCTATTATAATGTAATCACCTTCTACTTTGTGATCTGATGTGAATAGACAATCATTTGAAAGGAGAGTTCCCTGGGAATGTGGCCTGCCTTCAGTATATAAACTGATGTTCTGGCAAAGTTCACTTTCTCCCTAGACCTTGCACTCTTCTTATTTCTTAACCTCCAATTCTTGGGATGTAAGCCTAAAGAAGGCTCAAGCCTACCACCTGAACTTCAAATCTTGGATTCTCTAGCCCCCGCAACATCATTAACCAGCAGAGGTCTCCAGCTTGCTCCTGGACCCATGGATTAAAGCCTTGCCCATACCTACAATTGCATAAGCCATTTCCTTAAAGTAAACCATTCTCTCTATATTTATATAAACATTTCACTGATTATGCTTTTCTAGAGAACACAGACTATGACAGATGATGGAAGAAATAATCACCATCAATGTTCTTAAAATAGTTATGAGTACTAATGTCTATGAGTATTAATGTCTATGAGTATAAAGGCAATAATTCCTGTCTCTTTCTTTGTTCCTCGTGATAAGTCTATTCTCTGCCCTCTTCTGTTTCAAGGCCCAGAGTTATATTATGAATTGAATTGTGTCCTCCAAAAGATATGCTTAAGTTCTAACCCCTGTATCTATGAATGTTACCCTGTTTAGAAACAGTTTTCTTTTTTCTTTATTAATTAAGTCATACTGGAATAAGATAGGTCCTAAAACCAATTCCCTCCGAATGATGTCTTATACAAAAGGAGAACAGACACAGATGAAGAGGAGAATACAATACTTGATGATCATCTACACACCACAGAATGTTAAGAATTCCTGGGGCCACAGAAGGTGAAAGACACAAGGAATGATTTTCAACTAGAGACAACAGAGAGAGGGAGTTCAATCCCTGGGAATGCCTGGAATTTGGACTCCTACTCCCGTGAGGCAGTAAATTTCTATTCTTTAAAGCCACCCATGTGTCTCATTTTTGTTACAGCAGCTCTTGGTGTCTAAAACACTGCTGATTGCTTGGGTGAAAAGAATCAATTTGCTTCCTGGGAGCTTAACTTCAATGCTGACTGCTTGGAATATAAAAATTAAATATACTTGTCAAAATTCCTAGCAAACTAAGACACTCGGGAAGTTGATCCTGACAGGCAACATAAGAAAGCAATCTGCTCTCATGCTTGGGGTGATGTCAGTCATTCAAAAAAAAAAAAAAAAAAAAAAAAAAAAAAAAAAGAAAGAAAAGGAAAACTGCAGGGGACTGGAGGAGGTGACCAGGGAACTTATTACCCTAGTAACTGCACCCTGCAGTCACCTGGTCAGGATGAAATCATCCTGATCAACTTCCAGGATTTGAGGTCAGAATCTCTGGTCAGGGATCTTCTCAAAGCAGCTCTATGTTTCTGGGTTCTAGTAACCACCCCTTTCTCTCACCATCATGCCAGGGGTCTTGGAAGCCCCTCCAACTACCCTGGGTTTCTATTCTCTGTGACATTTTCACTACACTTTACCTTAACCTTTGGGAGGGCTCATTTATTACCTTTTCAAATGGTCCCATCCAATTCATACATGGACTCTTACAAAAGAGTAATTAGAAGGAGAAATCTGATTTCAAAAATCTTATCATAACTTTATTTTGCCTATCTAATATGTCTGATTATCATCAAAAACATTCAAACACCTCTATTCTGTAAATAGAATTTTCATCATGGTCTTCATATTTAGCTATTTGAATTATATATCATCAAAATATTTTTGTAACCACTTTATGACAATCACTTCTTTTTCAATTTGCCAAATTGAGAAAGGCAGTTGTTTCTGGTGGCATTAGCAAGCAAAGTGATCTTCTCTAGATATTAGGGCCATGATATGGAGATTAAACTAAACAGCAATGCATTGGCCTGCCGGGAAATGTAACTACTAAGACACTCTCTTGGATTTGGGAGAACTTATTTAAAATAGAATCTGTTCTATTTACAGAAATCCATTTGCCTGTCTTGAAGACTCATTCAAACAATTAAAAAAAAAAAAAAAAGTCTGCCCAAGTAGTAATTGTTTTAATTTAACATTGAAAAATGCTGGTGGTAGACAGGACTTGGGAGTTCACAGATGAAAGTAATGGCAAAAGAGGAGGGAATAGAACTTCTTTTTTTTATATTTCCCCAAAGTATTTTGCCCAAAGCAATAACGATCAAATATGTAAGTATGTAGCTACATAAATAACAAAGGTGGAGAAGGAGAGAGAGAGAGAGAGAGAGAACCAGAAAATAAAGCATTTGACATTGATTTTATTTTTTTGACTCATGGAAAATTTTGTTGATCTGATTGTGCTTAAAAATCTATTGCTCTGGTAAATGTGTTGAATTGATTTATACTTTTTCCATCTGGAAAATGGAGAATGCAGGGGATTAATTTCCAGGTAGAATGTTTACCATGACATTACAAAAATATCTTATTGTGATAATTATTAAAACAATATATTGAGCATTACACATTCTCAATATATGCTATGTGAGGAAAATGACACATGTAGTTATAACAGTTTCCAATAAAATCTCTAAATATATATTTTTATAAAATTATATTTGCACTACATAAAATATAAACTCATGCACACTCTTATCCCATATGTATTCCATAGTTAATGCTTCTGAAATCCATAAGCTATGTTTCTGTTGTATTTTTTGTTGATAAAAACAAAATATTTGGTGAAATATCATAATTATCAATGAAACTTCTTGAAATAATAAATTACAATAAAATTTGAAGGTTCTTCTAAAATAAAAACTATCCCTGGCAAAACTTCTATATAAATTATATGTCATAGATATGCCTGGCTTCAAAAAGCAGTCAATATTCTTCAGATCTAAGAAACAATCTAATCCTTCAGGTCTTGAAAAGAAGATAATTCTTGTGATGTTTCTGTTGCTTCTTTTTATGCACTATAAATAATAGATACAAATCTAAAGAGAGTTTGTATTCTCAGAGGTATCCTTCTCAGGTCCATAAAGGCCAAGTACCCAGTTACTCACTGTCCTTTGAAAATAAGCAGGAGATGTCCACTTAAAAGTAACAGACTTTTAGCAAGAGTAAGAATTTGAAGAACTCACATCTGGTTTGAAGGAAGCAAAAAAAAAAAAAAAAAAAAAAAATGACAGAACTGAAATGAGTTGAAATGATTCAGATGTCAAATGAGAATCTGTTCCAACATTAAGATTTATTGAACCAATAATTTCTCTGCCAGTGCATTGCATTGCGGAGACATAGAAATTTTATGTTTTGGAGGAAAAAAACAAGGGAAAACCAGCTGAAACAGCAGACAGTATGCCTCATTCATAACTTCCCGTTTTCTGGCATTCTCTTGATGTCCTGCTCTGATTACTATTTAGAATGCATCCTCTTCTATTTTACTACTCAATTAATTAAAGTATAGAAAGTTGATTCTGTACCAGGTGATTCGATTATTTACCTTCTCTTTCCTACTAAAATTTGTTGTTGTTGTTGTTATGTGCCATCGAGTCGGCCCCGACTCATAGCGACCCCTCCTTGGGTTTCCGAGGCAGTATCACTACGGAAGTAGGATTGCCCGACCTTCCTTCCGAGGAGTGGTTGGTGGGTTACTAAAACTTATCTAATCTAAGTATAAAGAACAAACTGGGGAAAAATTTATTTTACTCAGATTTCAACTTGTGGGTAGCACTGCAATGGATCCAATGGCAGTTGTGGTCCATGAGATTAAGAATGAACCCAACATTTAAAAGAAAGAAAAAAATGGCACAATGGGTGTTGGATTGTGGCGCTGCAGAAAATAATCATTCACAGATCTCCTGACACTTCTAATTACTGGATTCCCTGCAATGATTGGAAAAAAATTTAGGGTGTCTTGTTGAGGGACGACTCCGAAACTGATGCAACCTCACAGGATGACTCTTTGGAACTTATTCAACCACAACAAATATATAATCAATTGACTTTTATGCATGTGTGTTTATATATACATGAAATTACATATTTTCAGATGAGCAAATTCCTTTTTTTTTCCTCCAAACTTCTGACTACTTTATTTATTAAAAATGAAATTTCCTTAATAAAATAAACCTGATGTTGCTTTTCATATAAGAGTCTGTGGAACTCAAATAGGTTTAGACCTTACTTTAATAATAAGTTTGCTAAGACCAGAATGAATGCTTGTTTCTTGTTTCTTTCAGATTCATTTGGCTTTCATTTGTTATTAAATTCTAGGTTTAGTTTATCCCAGCTCCATAACTGGTAGCATATTGAAAAGACTATGCTCCTTGCCAATTTATTTTGCAGCAATTTGGTTTAGAGTCACATAAGTATTAGTATAGAAGGGTTGATTTCTTTGTCTTATAGATGAAAGAACAAGAAACTGGGTAAGCATTCCTTGTAATCTTAGCACATTAAAAGATGCTATAGCCTTTTCTTATATTTTGTTTCCTAAAATTTCACCTGTTGACAATAGCTTTTCACAATTTTTCTCAAAATTCAAAAATGCCATTGAAAGAATGAAAATAAATTATATGATCACTATTCTCAGAATTTAATGTATTCCGTATAAAAACAAACACAAAAGCAAACAAACAAACATCCATTTAATTGTAGACAGTGTCTCTCTTGGTTCTAAAATGTGTCCCTTATCTACCCAAAACTCTACCTTTGTCGAAACCAAAAGATCATCTTTTCCATGAGTATACAAATTTGTCATGACAACAAATGAATGACACTGCCTACTATTGTGCAGTGCACAGCTGGGGACAACCATATATGACAGTCTTCATTGAGCTAAGATATAAACTGTTTAATTTTCTACACCTCAGGTTTTCTATAAAGAGCTTGTATATCTCTTTCTTCCTTCTTAACATGAAGAAACACATACTCGCATTGAGAATGCATCCTGAAAATAAGTGTTCTAAAAATGTATGGCTCATCAGAAAATTTACCACATTGCCCACTGGATGCAAAATGTTTTGAATTGGATATTTTGTTACACTTTCATTGGAAAGCATTAAACCAATTTCACAATAAAAATCTTTTCTAAAATCAGACAGTGTTACTAGGGTTGTGAACAATACACTATAGTTGACTTTCAGATGATAATCTGACAAAATATTTAGAAAATTTTCAAATAGATGCCACATCCTTGGATTTCTATGAAGATGCAATTCTTGTCAATTGTTAATATAGACACTAATGCCAAATATAAACAACAGACTGAGAACATTTTCTTGACAAAGCTAAGAACTTTGTGTCTTAATACTTTCAGGAACCCTGGTGCCACAGTGGTTAAAACGCCTGGCTGCTAACTGAAAATTTGGCAATTGAACCCACCAGCTGCTCTGTGGGAGAAGGATGTGGCAGTCTGTTTCCTAAAGCTTTACAGCCTTGGAATACTATGGGACAGTTCTCAAAGTTCTACAATAAGACGTGCCATTACACTGAATTCATGAAACCTAGAACAACCTAAAAAGAGCTCTAGTGGTACAGTGGTTAAACATTTGGCTGCTAACCAAAAGGTCGGTGATCTGAAACAAGCAGTCATTCCATAGAGGAAAGATGAGGCAGTCTGCATCTGTAAAGATTTCCAGCCAGGGAAACCCTATGGGGTAGTTCTACTCTGTCCTTTAGAGTCACTATGAGTTGAAATCAACTTGATGGCAGTGGGTTTGGTTTTTATGAAGAGCAATTTAAACACATTTTTTTTTTTTTTTTGCCATATTGAAATATCTAGAAAGGCATATTATACATTTAATATGTATAGAGGCATATATTGCTCCATGCGTTAATCATGGTCATTTGTGTGCATTTTTTATTTTTATTACCAAGGCTTGGAGCAATCTTTGCAAAACAGATCCATAACAAACATGTAAAAATGGAATAAAAAGCACATTCCCCATAAAGTGCTTGCACAGCACAGAAATGTAAAATATTGGCATCCAGATAGTTTCTGTGGTATTAAAAAAAAATGTTTTAAATTTAAATCCTCTGTATTTTACCAGTCTTTTAACCTAAAACTTTAAGTGGAGTTGACTGTTTATCCCAGTTGATTTGGCCATGTGACGCCTTCCAGGTTGAGCAGCTCTTGCTTCATCCTGTTTCCCATCAGCAGTCCTTGACTACTGGCATGTGGAGCCAATTTGTTCCTTCTGTAGAGAAAGCAGAAGGGGTTTGGATTTAATTTTAAGCCTTGACACAAGGTTTAATTTGCTAAAAAGGGGAGCTATGTGACTGTAAATCTTGGGGAAGACACTAAGGTGAGACTTGTCAGTCCAGTGTGGTTTAAGCAGCATTTGAGGTGACTGTTACAGAAACTGTATTTCTTTCCAGACCTCACTCACGTAATTGAATTGACACTTGATTGTAAATACTACTCTGTTCTTTATTCTGACCAACTGTTTATTTTTTGACAGATGAATAATTAGCTATACACAGTTTAAATATAAAATATGATTTTACTGTGGACACGTTAGATAATGTGCTGTATGACATTCATGAAAGGGCAGTACTCATCTTATGTTTATACATTTCAATAAAAATCAAGGAGAAGGAAATGCAATTAAGCTGCAGTGTGATGAATACAGTAGAGAAATACAGGAGTTTTCTAACTTTGAAGATTATTTAATGTTGAGTGGCATTTATATGGAAAGGTAGGCAATCTTTGCTTTACATGTTTTTTAAAACTAAAATAAACTCACATTGATTTAAATTTTACTGTGTTAATTCCTTGGTAATAAGTAGAAGAATAGATGGGTTCTCAGTCTTCACTGTAACCTCCGTCCCAGGGGTATTTGTAAATATGTAGGTGGTTTGTGCTCACCTACAACATAACTAAAGAGACACAGAAAAATTCCTTTCCCAGCTATTTTATACTCCAGGCTAAGTGGCTAATTGCATTTTTTTTTTTTTTTTTAACCCTGCTAGCAAACATCCTACTATATCATGCCCCTCCCTGACTTCATGAGGAGGAGAGGTGGTTAGCACAAAAATGTATCTTTTTAACCTTGCCTATAAATATCAGGGCTTAATATGAATGGTGGTTTGATCCAAGATCTAAAGATGCTAAAGATGCCAGCAGGGAGAAAAACAGAAAAAACCCTTGGAGCTTGACATGTCTGAAGGACATATCCTCACACATTTTTAGAGTACCAAACACAAATTAGGCTTGGAAATGAACACTAATGCAGCCTTCAGTGTTTCTCAGCCTGTTAGTAGTGTACTAAAGACATCGCCAATTTCCTGAGAAGTTTGGCTCATTTGAATCAATTGTCAAGGATTATTGCAAACTACCGTATCCTCAGATATGAGGTAGCTATTATGAAGGTCCTGGGGAAGGTTGTGACCAAGCCTCACTGAGCCCAATCTCTAGTTAGGAAGAAGACTGGATTAACATATGTACATTCATTTTCCAAACAAATAACTTTAAGCACCTGGACTTCTCTGAATAATGGGGATTTAGTAGTATGTGAAATAGACAAATAGATGGTGGTGCTTGTATTAGAGTGGGTAAAGGACCAGAAACGTAAAAATATTTAATGCTATGGGAGGATAAGTGTTATGAAGAAAAAACTAACCTATGAATGATACTAGAGAAGGTAGGGCTTGGGTATTAAAATTTTAAACAAGACGTCAGTAGATTACATTTGAACACATCTGTGTGTATGTGTGTGTGTTTAGACCTCAGAATAAATAAAAAGCTCCAATAAGGCTTGATGTTTGTAGGCAAGTTTAACAATATACATTTCTGGGCTATACATATAACCCAATTAAAGTAGAAAATAGCAAATGCAACAGTTCAAACACTAGAACATGACAGGTAAATTCTAGGAAAAGCAAATAGTAAGTGAAAGGGAGAGTAATTAGTGATGAGTCAGAGAGGTAAAGAGGCCAAATCGTATGAACTAAGTGGACGGTTAAAGAATTATTGAGTGAGTAAGGTTGGCATTAAAAGATGTTAAGAGGAATGATCTGACATAAGAGGTTTATAAGGATTGCATGGGCTACAGTGTTGACAACAACCTTCCCCTCTTTTCACCCTTCACCACACACCATACAGGAAACACAAAGATTAATTTGGAGATAAAGATGATGGTATTTTATGTCAGAGTGGTTGCTGTCTGGTGAAACATGGTGAAATTCTGGATAAATTTTTATGGTCAAGCCAACAGGATATGTTTTTGGATGAGTTGTTGGGCTTGGGGGAAAAAATGGAGGAATCAGGATCGTTGGTTCTATGAAAATTGGAAGATGCTTTGTAATCATTTCAGATGGATAATGCTGATGGAACAGCTTTATCCATCAGCGTTACAGGAGGACTATCATGAAGAGTCTGATCTTGGACATGTTAAGCTTACCTGCATTTTAGATAGCAAAGTGAAGATATCAAGTAGGCAATGAGTATATGGGACTAGATCTTAGGGCAAAATTCCAGGATGGAGTTGTAAATTTAGCTGTCATTTAAATGGTATTTGAAACCATGATATTGAATGAGGATACCAAGGAGATCAATACAAGATGAAAGGGAAGGGGTATAAGGACTTGCCCCCAAGGTCCTCCAAAGTGGAATGAGATGGAACAAGAAAAGCAGACTGAGAAGAAGCATGGAGGGAAATAGGAGGAAAATAGGCAATGTGTTCTAGAAACAGTAAGGAGGTGGAAATGGTAGTGTGAGCTTGTGAAAAGTATTTTCTGATTGCTTCTCTTTTTCAAGACATAGAAAATAAACTAATTAGCTGAAGAGAAAAAGATGGGGAAGGAGTTGTTTTAGGTTTAAGAACAGAGGAGAATACAAGAAATATTCTTTTAAGGATCTGGAAAAGTGGATAGACAGAGAAGTGTAGTATGATTCCTGGAAAGCCTTAAGGGCTGCTGGAGTTTTGTGAGCATCACTTTTGATTTAAGCTAGTTAGTGTGATTGCTTATTTTTTTCTTTAAGGATGCTAATCTATATGGGTAGAGTCAAGGTATCCAGTTTTTTGTTAACACTTAACGAACTACTTCAGTATTTTTAGTTTAAAACCATAACAATCATTTACTGGGTTCATGGATACAACATTTTAAATAGTGTGAGAAAGCATGACTCATCCCTGTTTTATGAAGCAGCAGATGTGATGGTTTAACTGGGGCCATAGAATCCACTTCTAAGATGGCTTACTCTCTTGACAGGCAAGATGGCACTGACAACCTGCTTGTAGCTCAACCAGGGCTCATGGCAAAAATCTCAATTCCTTTATAAATAGGCTTCTCTACAGGGTTGCTTGGCCTTTCTTGCAGCATGAAAACTGGCTTCTAAAAGCAAAAGTTTCAAGAGGCCTAGGTGATGCTACAAGATTTCCTATGATCTAACCTCAGAAGTCTAAAAATAATAGTTCTATTGGTAATGCAAATCACTAAATGAACCACAATTGTTCTCAGGAGAAGAGATATTAGACTATACTTCTACTAGGACGATATATAGGCCTCTTTAATCTACCACATAAGAGTTGGCAGGGTTTTGGATTTAATTAGGTCTAACATTTTTCCAGATGAATAATACAAAGAAAACTTAAGGCAAGAGTACATTCTCATATTTTCAGGGTAACTTACAAAGAAGAATTACAAAACTTAAAATGAGAAATGTGGGAAATAAGCACAGAAAGGATGTGATGGCCCAGGAAAAGTTGGTAGAGCTGGCAGATTTTAATTCCTAAATAGAGCAGAACTTCCCCATAGGGTTTCCCAGGCTGTATGTAAATCTTTACAGAAGCAGACTGCCCCATCATTCTCCCATGGAGTGGCTGGGAATTAGAATCCCCAACATTTTGCTTAGCAGCCAAACACTTTAACCATTACCTCACCAGAGCTCCCTTCTTGTTCCTAGTATGGTTGACAAATTGCTAGGGAAGAATACTAAAGGCAATGCACTGAAAGAGAGGATGTGATATTTGAAGGATGATGTGCTTCAATTTGAGATTGCAGATGGGTGGGTGATGACAAGTTTCATGTTATGATTGTGGGTTGAAGCAATAAGGAAAAATGGATGATAAAATGATTAGACAGTTTGTGAAAAGATAACATCACATATAAGAAGCAAGATTTGTGCTCTGGGCATTCAGGGAAGACTGCAGTGAGGATGGAAGAGGACATAGAACATCTCTTAGGGAAGAAACACATGCATTTGTGACTTTAAAGATTTGGAAAGGAGGAACTCAGCATTGGTTATAGATAGGATGTAAAGCATAGGTAATATGACATTTTGGTTGAAAATGCTGTCTTTAGTAATAAAGACCAGTTGTAATCAACTTAATTCTGACCCACTGTGACCCCATGTGTGTCAAAGTTGAACAGTGCTCCTTAGTGCTTTCCATGGCTGATCACCAGGCCTTTCTTCTGAGGCAGCTCTGAGTTAACTCAAGATTCTAATTTTTAATTAGCAGCCAATCACAGAAACAGTTTGTACCACTCATACACCATGTTTGTACTAGTAGAAAGACTACGATGAATGTTAAATTATGGAGGGCTTTAAAAATCAGGAAAAAATATTTTGACTTTAATATAAGACATCATGAAAGGTTTTCAAAGGAAAGAATAACAAGTTGAAATTGTATTCTCAGTAAGTTTAGATTGGAGTAGTTAAAGAAAAAAAAAAAAAAAAAAGAGAGAGAATTGTAGCATTGGGATAACCTGTGGCTCAGGGGCCAAAAATCTCCTCCAAAAATTCAAGTATGAAGTGTTGAGATTCCACAAAGTGAGAAAAATGGTGATGGACAGAAAGTGAAAGAAATATCTTAAAGAAAAGTAAGTGTTTACTGCAATGTGAATGTAAGATATAGACAACAGAGGCAAATACTAGTACTTGCACAGTACTGCATTACCACTAACACCAAACACCAGGCTACAGCTAAATGTATAGACAAGTGAAAATATCAGGTGGTCGTAGGTGAACAGGAATATACCCTAAAA
>NW_006921610.1:13648806-13652891 GCF_000298275.1 Orycteropus afer afer
ATTGTGGAAATAGTAATATGATTCCAATGAAATCTAAAAATTGGTAAGAAATATTTTCTGGAAAATATATTTTATTTGATAAGTTGGTTTTTTAAAGCAGAAAATTCAGTTCAAATTTCCAATGTATTTATTGAAATTTATTCTGTACTGAATACTGATTTGCTTTTTATTTACTGCAAATTATTTAAATAATTTAAGACAACTAATACAGCTCTGGGAACTCTGGGAGCTCTGGTAGCATAGTGCCTAAGGCACTTGACTGCTAACCAGAAGGCCGGCGGTTCAAACCCACCAGACACTCCTGGAAAGGAAGGTTAAGCAATCTACTTCCATAGTGATACTGCCTCTGAAACCCAAGGAGGGGTGGCTATGAGTCAGAGCCGATTCGACGGCACATAACAACAACAATAACACAGCTCCACAATAAATAAAGATATCATTTGTACCAGAGGAATATACAAAAGTAAAATGACATACAGATTCTCCTCAAGGAATTCATAAATAACGTGACCATGTTTAGAGGGCATTTGGAGGTAAGTTTTAGAATGAATAAAAACAATATATTTTCTAGCATATAATTTTTAGCTGTTGCATATAATTTTAACTTCTACTGCTTGTGAGGTATTATGTAACACAGTTTTTTAACTATATTGGAGCTTACAGTTTAGTATGGGGGATAGTATCAGTCAATTGATCAAAGAAAAGCCATATTATATTGTTCTTAAGATCCAATTTTGCACATTCTGACATATTTGAAATGTGATGTATCTTGTTGTTGTTGTGTGCCGTCGAGTCAAACCCGACTCGTAGCGACCCCTCCTTGGGTTTCCGAGGCAGTATCACTATGGAAGAAGGATTGCCCAACCTTCCTTCCGAGGTGATGTATCTTATAATCCTTAAAACCAAACCAAACTCACTGCCATCAAGTCAGATCCGACTCATAGTGACCCCTCCTTGAGTCTCTGAGGCCATGTCACTAGGGAAATAGATTGCCCAAGCTTCCTTATGAGGAGTCGCTGGTGGGTTTGAACCACCAGCCTTCTGGTTAGCAGTCAAATGTCTTAGGCACTATGCCACCAGCTCTCCTTAGAATCTTGCAATTGTAATTGGTGGTATATTTTTCTTTCTTGATGTTTACAATATACGTGTTTCTTAAAACTGGTGACAAAGAAAATGAAGTATACTGAATGTAAATTAAATGCAACTTATATGTAAATAACAGGTATAGAGTACTTCCATTGTTTATAATCATGGGATGTAATTTTCAGACAAAGGGATCATCATTTGCAAAACTTTGTGACAGCAAACTTCAGGAAGTGAAGCAGGGGGCCAGTGATACTAAGAGAAGGATGCAATAGAGTCCTGATTTTCAAAAGAAGCCAAGCCAAGCAATTGGTCCGCTGCAGAGCATGCGGGAGTTTGTACGATATATTAAACAATTTGGTGTTTATCTTTAGAGTAACGGGACACTATTGAAATGACTTAATCAATGGGTTGACCCAATATTTGAATTTAATCAATAATTGTAGGATGGTGAATAGAATACATAAAGCAAAGGGATGGACAGAGACACAGAGAAAAACATGGGAATAGCAATGGAAGCTGAGAGTAGGTGAGAAAAGTTTAGCAAAAATAAATAAATAAATAGTACCATTATATAAGGATTTACGTCCTAGTAAATTACATCTTAGTGCTAGACAGACATTTAACCAACAAAATGTATAAAACAGAAATTTGGTCATTCTTCTAAAATTCTGAGTTTGGCCCTATGTTTGGCATATGGAGCACCAAGGTGTCCAGTGGCAATAAAAATAATTTCAGTGCCAATTTTAAAAGAGAATCTTGGAAAAAGAATATCAGAAGATACACACACACACACACACACAAATACTAAACATATGGCTGTCGAGTCTATTCGACTCATAGTCACCCCTCCTTGGGTTTCCCAGGCAGTGTCTTTATAGAAGTAGATTGCCCCATCTTCCATCCGAGGAGTGGCTAGTAGGTTTGAACCAGAAGCCTTCTGGTGTATGTTGTTGTTGTTGTTATTTGCCATCGAGTTGGCCCCGACTCATAGCGACCCCTCCTTGGGCTTCCAAGGCAGTATCACTACGGAAGTAGGAATGCCCAACCTTCCTTCCGAGGAGTGGCTGGTGGGTTTGAACTGCTAGCCTTCTGGTTAGCAGTCAAGTGTATATTTAGTGCTTAATATTGGTAGTGTAGTGCCTAAGGCACGTGACTGCTAACCAGAAGGCTGGCGGTTCAAACCCACCAGCCACTCCTCGGAAGGAAGATGGGGCAATCTATTCCATAGTGATACTGCCTCGGAAACCCAAGGAGGGGTCGCTATGAGTCGGGTCTGACTCAATGGCACATAACAACAACAACATTGGCCCAGTCCTGGGCTAGAAGCTTCTTCTAGCTTTATATAGAATTGAAATGCATTTTTGCATAGATTTGATAACAGAAATCAAATTGCTGGTTATTGTAGCCACATGCAGAAATATATATGGATTTTAGTATAAACGTCTGCCTTTATTGCAAAAATAATGTTTGTGATGCCCCTTTTATATGTCTTTGTAAAGCAGTCTTTGAGTGTTTCTTCCTAAAAGTTGTGGTACTTTTGTTGTCACTTTTCCATTTTCTCCTATCCATTTCCACTTGGTATCTTTGTCTGGTTCATTTCACACGTGTTATTTAGGCCATATTAACTGTAAAAAAAAAAAAAAGTCTTTTTTCTATTCAAGTGGTGACATATGACTTCTTAAAATCCTTCATTCATTCAAGAAACATTCATTGAACACCAGCTAAGTGTCAAGCTCTGATTATGCCATGTACTCAATATATATCAGTCAACAAAACAGAAAAAGTCCCTGTTCTCATGGAGTTTATATTCTAATAGGACTACACAATCCAAAACAAACAAAAAAATACTTATATATGTGGTATATAAGATGGGGATGAATGCTGTAACATTCTACACAGAGAAACAAAAGTTAAGAGAATAGAGACTTAGGAGAAAAAGAATAATATTTGATATATTGATTTTCACAAAGGCCTCTCTAATGTGGTGACATACAGAAACAGACATGAGTAAAGTATATATATATATATGGAGGAAGATACATCACACAAAGGAAATTAAATAGATTCAGATTCCATACTGTTTTGTTGTTTTGAGTCTAACAACAACAAAGATATCATTTACTGTTATCATACCAGACACATAAGAAATATTATTTTATTATTTAAATCTTATTTCTTGGGAGCTCTGATGGCATAGTGTGTATGGCATTTGACTGCTAACCGGAAGGCTGGTGGTTCAAACCCACCAGCCACTCCTGGAAAGGAAAGTTGGGCAATCTACTTCCATAGTGATACAGCCTCAGAAACCCAAGGAGGGGTCCCTATGAGTCAGATCCGACTCAACAACAGTGAGTATGGGTTATTTGTAATTCTTATTTTTTGAATAAATATAATAATAATAATAGTTTCAGTGACTAAATTCTGTTTTTGCTGTATTTGGCAGTAGAAAACCAAAACCAAAAACAAAAACAAAAGCAAAGTCACTGCCATCATCTAGTGGATGCCAACTCACAGTAAGCCCCATCAGGTTTCCCAGGCTGTAAATCTTTATGGAAGTAAATTGTCTCATCTTCCTTCCCAGGAGCAGCTAGTGGGTTTGAACTGCTGACCTTCTGGTTAGAAGCCAAATACACCACCAGAGCTCCTAATTTGGCAGTGGAGCTAGCCTAAAAAGGAAAGTCTATATTCTTGGTATCAAAGTCCTGAACTACTTCAGACACTTAATCTCTGTGCTAATCATTTAATGGTGACTCACATGCCTGATCTGTGAAGGATTCACATCATACCCATCTCAGGTAGTGGTGGATAAGTTTAAATGAGATAAAGCGTGGAAAATATGTAGCATTCTCTCCGGTGAACTACATTTTCTTTTTTTTCTTTTTTTCTTTTTAATTGTGATTTGGGTAAAAATTTACAGAGAAAATACACTTTCCATATAGCAGTTTACATACACTTTGTTTCATGACATTGACCACAATTTAGCACAATGCAACATCTCC
>NW_006921610.1:13653236-13654464 GCF_000298275.1 Orycteropus afer afer
CCAGGATCTCCTACAAAGATCCTCTTCCAAGTGGTTGAAAGTAGTAGCCGTGCACATCTATTTCTTCTGGTCTCATAGGTGTATAGGCTGCAGATCGGATGGTATACCAGTCTCTAGGACTAATTGTTTCCATGAATTATGGTTTTCTTCATTCTTTTTGGCTCTGGATGAGGAGAGACCCATTGTTGTATCTAGATGGCAGCTTGCAAGCTTTTATGATCTCAGTCGCTACTCGCCACAGTAGGAGGTGGAACAATATTTTGTGTAGTATGTTATGCCAATTGAGCTTGATGTCCTCTGAGACCATGGTCCTGAGCTCACAGGTTCAACTACTTGGTCCCTCTGGGTAGCTGGCTGTGACCAAGCAGTGACTACAACCTTGCCTCTTGTTAGCGCCATTATACACCTGGGAATTCAGATCTTACACATGAAGTTATTGGACCACTGTCTGCCAACCCTATACATGTTCTTGAGTGCACTCTCCACTTCATATATATACGTAATATTTCAGCCTGTCCACCCATCTATCCACCCATATTATCTGTGTTTGCCTTCACGGACCACACAGTACTATATGTGCAAAAGGGTTCATCTTTGTTGTCTGACTTCCCACATACCTCTCTATGTCTTTCACTTCCTTAATGCCAGTATATTGATCACTCACATTTGGTACATTGTCCTTTTCTTCACCCAAATCAAAACTTATCTCTAGTTATCTAACAGTATTCCCTCCCCTCCCCTCCCACCCCTGGTAATCAACAAAGAAAATGACCTTCCATAGATAAACATTTCCCTGACTGTTACAATAACAGACTAATACAATATTTGCCCTTTTGTGATTGACTTATTTCATTCAGCATAATGTCCTCCAAGTTCATCCATGTTATGTGGTGTTTTGCAGATTCTACATTATTCTTTAGGGTTGCATAGTATTCCATTTTGTGTATGTACCATAGTTTGCCTTTTTGTTATTAAGGTGTTGGAGTTTTCTATAAATTCTAAAGATAAGTCTCCTGTCAGATATGTCATTATCAAATATTTTTTCCCTATCTGTAGGTTCTCTTTTGACTCTTTTAGAGAAGTCTTTGGAAGCACACAAAAATTTAATGTTTATAAGGTCCCAAGCATTTGGTTTCTCTTCTTGTGTTTGTGCATTTGGAGTTATGCTTGATAGTCTATTTATGCCATATATTGTTGTTGTTGTTGTTGTTATGTGCTGTCAAGTCAG
>NW_006921610.1:13656204-13656850 GCF_000298275.1 Orycteropus afer afer
CTGGCAGTGTGAGACCTCCTACTTTGTTCTTCTTCTTCAATAGTGCTTTGCCTATCCAAGGTCTCTTTCCTTTCCATATAAAGTTAGTGATTGTTTTTTCCATATCCCTAAACACTGTTGGTGGGGTCTGGATTGGGATTGCATTGAATGTACAGATTGCTTTGGGTAGAACTGGCATTTTTCACAATGTTCAATTTTCCTATCCATGAGCTTGGGATATTCTTTCATTTATGTAGATATCTTATGGTTTCTTGAAGTAGTTTTTTACAGTTTTCTTTGTACAGGTCTTTTGAGTCCCTGGTTTATTCTCAAGTATTTTATTTTTTTGGTAACTATTGTAAATGGTATTGAATTCCTAATACCTTCTTCAGTAATCTCTTTATTGGTGTAGAGGAATCCACCTGATTTATATCCTGCCACGAGGCTAAATCTCTCAATTAGTTCCAGTAGATTTTTGACTGAGTCTCTTGGGTTTTCTAGGTATAGGATCATATCCTCTGCAAATAAGGATAGTTTGACTTCTTCCTTACCAATTTGGATGCCTTTTATTCCCCTTTCTTGCCTTATGGCCCTGGCTAGGACTTCCAGTACAATGTTGAATAGAAGTGGTGATAACAGGCATCCTTGTCTGGTTCCTGTTCTCAAG
>NW_006921610.1:13656950-13713066 GCF_000298275.1 Orycteropus afer afer
TACAGTTCTTCATAGTATCCTGATATTATCCTTTATATTTCAGTTTGTTCTGTTGTGATGTCACCCATTTCATTTCTTATTCGTGTTATTTGTATTCTCTCCCTCTTTTCCTTTGTTAAATTTGTCCGTGATCTGTCAATTTTATTGATCTTTTCAAGAAACCAACTTCTGGTCCTATTGATTTTTTCTATTGCTCTTCTATTTTCTGTTTCATTGATTTCTGCTAAAATCTTGATTATTTCCTTTCTTCTGGTGACTGTGGGCTTTTCTTGCTGTTCTTTATCTAATTGTTGGAGATGGTGGTTTAAAGTGTTGATTTTGGCTCTTTCTTCTTTTTTGATGTGTGCATTTATTGTTATAAATTGGCATCTGATCACTGCTTTTACTGTGCCTCAAAGATTTTGGTATGTTGTGTTTTCATACTTGTTTGATTCAAGGAATTTTTGAATTTCTATTTTTATTTCTTCTCTTACCCAGTCTTTCTCTAGGAGGGTACTGTTTGGTTTTCCTGTGTTTACTCTTTTTCTGTTGATCTTCCTATTGTTGATTTCTAATTTGATAGTGTTATGATCTGAGAAGATGCTTGGCAGTATTTCAAAGTTTTTAAATTTATTAAGGCTTGCTTAATGGCCTAATATATGGTCTATGATGGAGAAAGTTCCATGTGCCCTGGAGAAGAATGTGTATTGTGCTTTTGGGTGAAGTGCTCTGTAGATGTCTATAAGGCCCAGTTGGTGGAGTGTATTATTTAGCTCTTCTGCATCTTTATTGAGTTTCTTTCCAGTTGTTCTATCTTTCTGAGAAAGTGGTGCATTAAAATTTCCCACTATGACTGTGGAGTCATCTATTTGGCTTTTCAACTCTTTTAAAGTCTGATTTATATGTTTTGGGGCCCTTTAATTGCATCCATAGATATTTATTATGGTTCTATCTTCATGATCGATTACTCCTTTAATCATTATAAAATGTCCTTCCTTGTTTCATATGGTGGTTTTTGTCTTAAATTCAATTTGATCAGAAATTAATATTGCAACTCCTGCTCTCTTACAGTTGCCATTTGCTTGATATATCTTTTTCCAAACTTTGATTTTTAGTCTATTTTTGTGTTTATCTCTAAGGTGTGTCTCTTGTAGGCAGCATGTTGATGGGTTTTGTTTTCTTATCCACTCTGCAACTCTCTGTCTCTTGAGTGGAGCATTTAATCCATTAACATTCAGTGTAATCATTGAGAAGTATGATTTGGTTGCTCTCATTTCAGTATGTGTTTTTTCAAGGTGTCCCTGGTTTCTTTGTTCCATATTATTTTCTGTGCTGAGCTCATTATGTTTATGAATCCTGTTATCATTTCCTTTGTTGCTGTTCTTTTTGTATTTGCTGGGTATTTGTGCTTGTTCTCTTTTTTATTGTGATATGAAGGTTTATCACTTTTCTTTGAGGCTACCCAATGATTTATAATTTTCTCCCTGAGTTTAGAGCATTCTGTCTTGCAACTCTCTTAACTTCTTCACCATTTAGACCTTCTGTAGCTACACAGTCTTTTCCTTCTTTTTGTTTGTAGTTGTCCTCACTTGTCAATTGATGTCCCTGGTTCCCTGTTTACAGTCTTGTAAGCTCATATTACTTTGGATATGTCCATAGATGTGGTTTCTGGGATACACCATCTTGTGTATTAAAGGTCAGTTGTTATTTGCTATTTTTGTTTCTCTGTTCAAAGTACTTCCTTTAGCATCCCTTGTAAGGTTGGTCTGGTTTTAACAAATTTCCTTAGTTTCTGCTTATCTGGAAATCTCCTAATTTCAGTATCATATTTGAGCTACAATTTTGCCGGGTATATAATTCTTGGTTGAAATTTTTTCCTCTTTCAGGGTTTTATATATACCATCCCATTGTCTTCTTGCTTGCATGGTCTCTGCTGAGAAATCAGAGTTTATTCTTACTGGCTGATTTTTGTATGTAACTTTTTGTTTTTCCTGTGCTGCTGTCAGGATTCTGTCTTTGTCCTTGGTTTTGGTGATTTGATGAGTATATGTCTTGGTGATTTTCTTTTGTGGTCTATCCTGTTTGGAGTTCCTTGGACTTCCTGAATGGATATGTTCTCCTCTTTCATCATATCAGGGAAGTTCTCCTACAGCAAATCTTGGATGATTTTCTCAGTGGTTTTATTTTTCTCTTCCTGTTCTGGAGTTCCAATGACATGTAGATTATTTCTTTTGATGGTATCCCACATGAACCTAGGCTTTCTTCATTTTTTTTTTGATATTTTTTTCTGACTGATCCCTTTCCAAAGAAGTATTCAGGTATTTGTCTTCAATTTCATTAATTCTGTCTTCCATTGCATCAATTCTACCCCTTTGCCCTTTCAATGTGTTATGCATTTCTAACAATTTAGTATTAATCTTCTGGATTGCTGTCTGTAGATTTAGAATCATTTCTAATTTTTCATTTATTTTGTCATTTTGTTCTTGTATTTTCTTCCAAAATTATTCTAAGGTTTTTTCTGTGTTTTCTATGGTCTGTCTCTCAATCCCTTGAAGATACCTAAAGATAATTCTTCTGAATTCTTTATCAGAGAGTTCCAATGTTGTTTCTTCCTCAGGGACATGTTCTGGGTCTGTATCCTGTTTCCTTGTTTCTACCACTTTATCTTGCTTCTTTGTGTGGACTGTGATGGTCTGTAGCCTCTGAGGCATAGTGGTATAGTATTGAGATCTCTGTTAATTGTTTGTGAAGAGCAGCCAAGGGTGATTCAGGCTTTTCTTGGTGGTTTTTTATCATTGGCCTTTTGGTGGAGAAGGAAGTGCTGGCTCTTGCTCAGTAAGTGAAGTTACAGGAGGTGTGGGTGTACTTGTGTCTTATGGAGACTGTTAGTGTCTCCCATTCAGTTAGGGAAAAATTGCAATTGAATAACCATCAAAAAATGAAAAGCACATTGACAAAAAAATATTCCCTGAAATCACACAGGAACAATAACCCAAGAAAATAAAAAAGGAGAAAAGAAGAAAAAACCAGGTAAACCTGCAATATCTGGGGATAGGTCACTAAGAGAAAAAAGGTAAGAAGGAGAATAATGAAGAAAGAAAACAAACAAACAAAAAAAGAAACAAACAAACAAACAAAAAGACCAATAAGGAATTGGGTTAACTAAGAGAGGGGAAAAAAAAAAAAAAAAAGATGGTGTAAACTAGGACCTTTTCAGTCATGTAGTGCAGGTCCGGAGAGTTCTTGGGGTTACTGGAAAGCAAGACCTCTTCTTAAGCCCCTGGAATCTGGTAAAGAACTGTCTCTTTAGATTGTCTTTAGCTGCTGGTTATGTGTTTATTTGTTTGGTCTTGGTTTTATGGTTTAATATTTTGAAAAGGTGAAACTGGTGTGTTTTATTTTATTATTGGTTCAGGTGTGTTGGGTCGCTCTGCTCTTTTCTTTGTGATGGTGAAATCACTGTGTTTAGTGTGGATATGTGTTTCTGTTTGTCATAAAGAGGGTTTAGAGTTTGAAGTGGGAGTTTTTATGGTAATTGGCCGAATATGGTTTCTTCTATTGACTGAGTGAAGTTATTGGCAGAGAAGGTGGGAACAGAAAAAGGAAAGCTTGGTGTTGCTAGGGTCTGTTTCTAGGGCTTTGAGCAGGCTATTGTTGATGACATATTTATTTTTGAGACTGCGGCTCAACCTCAGGAAAGATTCTTATTGTTAGGGCATTGCAACTTTCCACCAATTTCAGGCACACTGAAAGACCCCGCCTCTGTGGCCCCACAGTGCCAAAGAAAGGCTCCAAGGCAGAATTCCCGGACCACACTCAGCTGTGTTTTCTTCGCTCTCCCTGCCCCGTCTGCCCGCGGTGCTGAGGCAATCCCACCAGAGCACTAATGGCTGGCTCTGGAGTTTGTGATACTGCCCACCTGTGGTGCCAAAGATGCATGCAATTTTAGCTGTGTTGGAGTCAAGCGAATACCTGCTAGTGACCTGCAGTCCCGATATCCATGGCAAAGAAAAGCAGGATGTCTCCCAGTCTGACCCAAGCCCATTCTGTGACCCGCTGGGATGGGAGGGAGCTAGCCTTCGTGGTGCAACAGTGAGTTCTCCGCCTGAATCTCAGCGGTGTTGCCCGTGCCCTGCTGCACCCAGATGACCCAAATTACTGACAAAATCAGCTGCTGGAGGCAGATCTCTGCCACTGCCCACTGGAATATTGGAGTGGTCGCTGGTATGCTGCTGTAAGGTGACTTCCTTCTTGGCTTGGGGATCTCAGGTGGACGCCCTTGCCTGGCAGACAGTGACTGCCCCATGGAAGTTTCCAGTGGTCTCTCTTGGGTGCCTGCCTGTCCTCTGCCAGTAGCTCTTTCCTAAATAATCTGCCTGTGCCTTTCCTCTAATTCTGCTCTTCTGTGTTTGGTGCACTCTGATTCAGTGAGCTGTTCAGAGCATCAAAGTTCCTAATTCAAACTGTTTTACCTAGTTTTCCAAGTCCTTAGATGCCAGAGGGAAAAGAAGCTTGCTGCTCACTGGCAAGACTCCATTTTGAATCTGAACTACATATTCTTAAAGATTTTTATTATTTTTTCTTTCTTATAAGCCTGATTCAGATATGGCAGTCCCTTGGTTGACAGTCTACAAATAGATGAGAGCAGAAATCGAATATTAAAATGACTTCCAGTTGTTCTGTGGATTATCTCAAAAAAGAAAACGGACTCTGAATTTCTAAACTAGAAATCTAATTCAAAAATCTACTTCCCAAGTATTGTTTTCAAAGGACTATAGCTAGACTCCTATATGGACTCTTGTTGAAATCAGGAGAGACTGGAGGTGAAGCAGTGGCACTCATCATATCCCCTGCTCACTCAATCTATTTAACCAAACATCAGAGGATGATTCTTGGAATCATCTCCAGTAAAGATGTAGCTCAGATTCATCCTTGGCTTGAACCAGTTACTACATACATAGTATTATATGCTAAGAACATGGGTCAGTGGCTGGCCTTTACTGTTTAGAAAGAAATATGGTACAATGTTTATATATCCTGCTTCTTTGAAAATTTTCTTCATTCACTTGACATTAGGTAACTGTTTCAAAAACCAAATAACAGAGTGTGTTCAAATATGAAAATGCTTACACTGAATTTCATATTTAGCAGGTTCTTAAAAGAATGAAGTTTTTACTTATTGGGCCAAGTTGGCTCATCCTCTTTAGTTCAAATTTAGAGATCCTGGAAATCATCACAAATCCTTAAGCACCATTACAGCCTTCTCCATCATCCAGAAACAAGGTGGTACAGTGAACTTACTCAACATAATAAAATACTTCCTTTAGTTTTGCTGAAAAAGTTGTATGTATGTAAGTACACAATAAATTAATTAATAAACAAACCACTTCACCCATGGTTCTAACATTCAAACAAATTACACTACACTGAACTCACAGTTTAATTTAGGGTTTCTAACTTAAAATTCTCTTTTATTTTTGGAAACAAGTTTCTAGTTGAAACAGTAAATATTTTATAAACCCACCACCATTGGATCAATTTTGACTCAAAGTGACCCCCATAAGGTTTCTAAGGCTGTAAATCTGTACAGAAGTAGATTGCTTCGTATTCCTCCCACAGAGTAGCTTGTGGGTTTAAACTGCTCACCTTCTGGTTAGCAGCCACCAGAGCTCATTACTTAGTGGAAATAACTGATTTTGTGAAGGATTTAATTCATAAAGTAATTTTCAGGAAAAAGAAAACAACAATTTTTCTTTGGTTGTTTAAAGCTGGATGAAAGTGCTTTAAAAGTAGTTAGATTTAATTTACTTTGAAATTTTATCTATATGTTAATTATAACACATTAAAGAAGACAGAAAGTTTTATAGTAAAATGCAGATAATCATCAAACTCATTGTTTCTCCATCTCATCCCTCATCTCCAGAGAAAACTTCTGACTTTTTTCATTTTCATTCTTTTGTAGGGTATTTGCACAACTCTAGCTATGTTTATATTTACATTTCTTACTTTCCCAATTTTAGAAAGTGTCTAAATATCTGTTCACTTCTTAAAAAGAGATAGGATTTATCTTACTCTATCTCTTCTTTTCTCCATCCTCTTTGCAAAGTTCAACAATTTAATCACTACTTTCAGTTATTCCATCCATTACTTTTTGACTTTGAATAATTCACATGTACTTCTATCTATTGAGCCATCAACTCTAGTCATTATTTTAAGCTACACTTTCCTTCTTCATTCTTTGATTTACTTTAACTTATCAAGTTGGTAGACACTTATATTCTGTTCTGCACACACCAGCAATTCTTGCACGCTTTGTTCATAGGTTCATTTTTAAAGTTGGGTATCAATATACAGAGTTTACACTGTAAGGACCATGCAAATATTGTCGCCTGCCAGAGAAAATAAATAAATAGGCTTAAATTTCCTTTCCCAAAGGTTCAGGCTGCCTGGAACACTTGAAAAAATATATTTCTAATATCAAAGTCAAATGGATTCCTACTTCATACATGTCATTCAAGTGCTAAAAATCACAGTAGATGTATTTGGTTTTATATTTGGTGATTTGTGTAGCTTTAAGTTTTTTTTTTTTTTTTTTTTGAAAAACGTAATGCCACTTTTTCAACATATTTATCAAAATCTCATGCATATCATACTCTCCAACTCAATGTCTATGCAGATTCCCTTTTATTTCTAGAGACCTGTGTCCTACATTCCTCTACCTCCATGCTTCACTTTGTACCTTTTAATTTTTAGGCTTAATGTAGAGCCACCATGTCAGACTTGCATTTAATGCTTGTCTGTCTTGCATCCACCCTTCCTTATCCAATATATCCCTCTTTCTTATGTTGCAAAAGTTCTTTTTATATAGAATACATACTTAAGTAACTTTCTAAAAAATAATATTTTTTGTTAGTTGCCATCAAGTCAGCTCAAACACACGGCAGCCCCATGTATAGCAGAGTGGCATGTTGCTAGATCCTGCTCCATCTTCGTGATGCTTGGTAAGCTCGAGTCCATTAAGGCAGCCATTGTGTATTTCGAATGACTTTCAACGTAGGAGCTCACCTTTCATCATTCTATAAAACAATTTTCTATTATGGTCTATAGAGTTTTCATTGGCTAATTTTCACAAGTACACCAGCCCTTTTTTTCTAGTCTGTGTTAGCCTGAAAGCTAGTCTGTCTTATCTAGAAGCTTAGGCTTCTTCATTAAGTGTCAGACTGTCAACCCTACATGACTCTGCTGGTATTTGAAGTACCAGTGACATTTGAAATACAAGCTTCCAGTATCACAGCAACATGTAAGCCATCATAGTATGACAAACTGACAAACAGGTGGTAGAGAAAATAAACACAAAAAATTGTTAGAAACCCTACTTGTTTGAAAATGTCTTTACTGAGCCCTCATAATTGAATAAACTTTGGAATTATATGGAACTTTAAATCCATTTCTTCAGAAAATTGCAGCTCTTTATCCTTGGGATTCTGATATTTTCAGAATCTTTCAGAAAAGGTTTTATTAATTGGATATTGGGAAAATAGCAAATTATTAAATCTAAAAATTCCTAAATTTGGTGATATTTTCTCTTATTGTTCTTCTGATAATTGGATAATTTATTACCAGCTTTTCCCCCTCCCCTAAATTATCATGTCCTAAAACTCTTTTTTTTTTTTTTTAAAGGCGCTCTGGTAGCATAGTGCCTAAGGCATCTGGACTGCTAACCAGAAGGCTGGCGGTTCAAATATCCACCAGACACTCCTCGGAAGGAATGTTGGACAATCTACTTTCGTAGTGATACTGCCTCGGAAACCCAAGGAGGGGTTGCTATGAGTCCAGGCCAACTTGACAGCACATAACAACAACAGAACTCTTTTTAGTAGGACTTTGATCCTCTGTTAACAGTATGTTTCCTTTCATATTTTATCTTTCTGTTACTCATTGTGAGAGATAATTTCCTCTTCTCTTTCTCCTCCTCCTACTTATTCTGCTCCATATTGTATGTTTACTCTCTAATCTCACTCATTTTGTTCCCTTAGACTTTCTTTACTCATAACATTCTGTTTCTATTATATTGCTATAACACCACCTCCAGTTTTTCTGCATACACAGGAAAGGATATTTTGTTGTTGGTTTATTTGTTTACTGAATTGTTTCCTTCCTCTGAAATCAGCTTTTCTGTTTATTTTGCTATTCCTCTCTGATTCTAATGAGCTTTTCCACATATCTGATGATTCTTATTCACCATATTTAACAATGCATAATTAGTTAGCTGATATGGGTTTCTTGGGCAAATTTTTAAGTACTTGGCCTTCTTCATTAAGTGAGCATACTGACTTGTACATATGAATAAGTCAAGTCAACTGTCAGACTTCATTATAGATTTAGCAAACATGGTGCTGAGTATGCAGTTACAAGCTTCTAATGGGTCAGAACAATTACAGTTTTATTCAGGGGCTTAATATCCATACTGTTGTTGTTGTTGTTGTTATTTGCCCTTGAGTCAAACCCTACTCATAGTGACCCCTCCTTGGGTTTCCGAGGCAGTATCACTACAGAAGTAGTTTGCCTAAGGTTGTGTGTCAACTTGGCTAGGCCCGTGGTTTTGAGTTGTTTGGCAGCTGGGTGCAGTTATTTCCCAGAGACAACTGTAATCACCTCCATAGTGGAATCTACTGTGAGTACCTAATCAGTTGAAGGAAAGCTGTCTTTGGGGTGTGGCCTGCTTCCACTACATATGGCAAAGTGTTGAGAAATGTCGCTAGCTTTTTGGCACATATCTGGATTCTGCATTTGGCTCAGTCTTCCTCTCTATTTCCTGGACTTGAACCAGTGGCTTGCTGAGTTGCTTGCTGATCTTTTAATTGTTCCTGGACCTGAGCCTGTGGCCTGTCTTATTGCTACCAATCTTGAGATTGTGCCATTTTACCTGCCGACCTTGGATTCATCAGCCTCAGCAGCCAGTAGTTGTCTGAATTAGGAGACACCTCTAGTTCCAGTGAGCCTGGAATAAGAGGCAGAGTTCAAGCCCAAGATGAAGGGGCCTTCACTCAGCCCCTAGAGCTAGCACTCAGAATTTAGACTTCTAGCCTCATAAACTGTATGAGAATAAATTCCTATTTGTAAAACTATCTACTTTTGGTATTTATAGCAGCATTAGAGGTCTAAGAAGGGCATTCTGGTGGCATAGTGCCTAAGGGATTTGGCTGCTTAATCAGAAGGTTGTCAGTTCAAATCCACCAGCTGCTCCACAGAAGGAAAATGGGGGCAATCTGCTTCCATAAAGATTTACCACCTCAGAAACCCACTGGGGGTCCTTTAAGTCAGAATCAACTCAGTGGCAATGAGTTTGGTTCTTTGGTTTAGAGGACTAAGACATCACCCATCTTACTGGTTCACTCCCCAGATCATTCATTTCATTTCTTTAGTAAAAATCTCTCTGTTATTTTTTTCCTATAGGAGCAAATACTGAGGTGCCTGGGCTCTGCCTGAAGTTGAAGGTGTTGCCTGGTATAGCTTACCTTAAAATAATATTTTTCTTTCAGCCCTGCTTGTCATTCTCTCCCTTTTTGTAATTTTTTCCTCTTAGTCCAAAGCTACTTCAATAGTCTAATGGGAAGATTGGACCTTTACCTCCTAAGACATCCCCATTTTAACATTGATTTCTTCCTGAGCTCATTGATTTACACATTGTCTTCTACTTTCAGTATCCCAAAATTTCATTGAAATATCTATTATGATGTCAGTAACCATACAGCCTCTTATATGTGTTTATTAATGTATGTATGACTGTGTGTGTGTGTTTCACAATGATCATAAGAGAACAAGGATATGCACTCATTTTTTTAGTATCTTAAACTGAATGTCATGAAGTGGTATGCAAATTCAAAGCTTTCTAATAGTTCATCATCAGGAAACAAAAAAAGATCTCTTTAAAATTAACAACAAATTATTTGCCTCTTTTTCCTAAGAGAATTAAACTTAAAATTCTGAAGAAAATTTAAGTGCTAAGAAAAAAACTAATAGAAGTTTCCTTTTAAGGCTTTTTTTTTTTTTTTTCCATGCTCATGACAACCAATGAATGAATGTAATATTTGAAGCTCAAAGAGCAAGTCAAGTTTCAAGGTTAAGCTAGCATAAGAATGGACTGAATGAGAGTGTGTTTGCCTGTTGTCCCATTTTCTTTTGAAAACTAAAGATATTGTCCATGTTTCATTAAGTAGGTCTATCCAGGATTATAGGATTTATGAAAAAGTGTATTTTATTTTTTCACAGGAAGTCTTTTATCTGGATTATTAGTACTTGACTTGTTATTTATCAGTTCTGTCATCTTGGGATCTTTGTTTCCAGACATGGTAATACGATCACTCTTACTCCTAAAGGGATATGAAAAGTACAGCTTGGTGAACTGATTCGGTGTCACTGAATACAATTTGAATTTCCATTTTTACATTATAGTGAAATGGACAATTAACTCTTTATTGTTAACCCATTTGCTGCACAGGTATCCATTTAATTAATTAAGTCTAAACCAAAACAAACAAAAACTCACTGCCATCTAGTTAATTTTGAGTCCTAGCAACCCCCGTTGTGTTTACAAGGTTGCAAGTCTATGTTGTTATTGTTGTTATGTGCCTTCGAGTTGGTCCTGACTCATAGCGACCCCTCCTTGGGTTTCTGAGGCAGTATCACTACAGGAGTAAATTGCCCAATCCTGTCTTCCAAGGAGTGGCTGATGGGTTTGAACCGCCAGCCTTCTGGTTAGCAGTCAAGTGCCTTAGGCACTATGCTCCAGAGCTCCTATTTTTGAGTGGCTTGGCAGCTGGATGTAGTTATTCCCCATGATGGGATTGAACATAGTATAATCACTTCCATGGGGGAACCTGCTGGGAGTAGGTGATCATTTGAAAGGCAGTTACCTTTGGGGTAAGTCTATAGGGAAGCAGAATGCTCATCTTTCTTCCATGAAGTGGCTGGTGGGTTTGAACCATAGACCTTTTGGTTAGCAGGCAAATGTTTAACCTCTACACCATCAGAGCTCTTTAGCCAAGTCTGGTAGAAAGCGAATAAAGTATTACTGATATGATTTGTTTCTGGAAGTTGTTATAATTAAAGATTTTTAGATAACTATATATGTTATATAACTAACTGCAATCATAAATAAAGTATAAATTATATCATAATATATCATAGAGTATTATTTTAAAATTAAGTAGTGATAGTATGAAAAATTACTTTATAGCACTGGTTGAGATAGTGGTTAAAGCGCTTGGCTATTAACTGAAAGGTTGGCAGTTTGAACCCACAAGGCGCTCCATGTGGCAGTTTGCTACAGTAAAGATTACAGCATTGAAAACCCAATGAGGCAGTTTGACCCTGTCCTATAGGGTAGCTATGGATCAGAATCAACTCAATGGCAATGGGTTTGGGTTTTTGATTACCCTAATCATAACCAGCTAATGATATAGCGTAAGTCATGGGCATTTGTTCCTCAAGAAAGTTCAGAATTGCAATACCATGAAGTAATGCCTGCTTAAGTTGACTTCTAAATAAGAGCAAATAAAATGTCAAAGAAAACAAAATATCTGTATTTATGAAAGTTTTATTTTCTTTAGAAAGGATATTTGTAAACAATTTGCATTATCTTGGGAATCAGCAATTTGAGACTTTATTTTGTAAGAGTACAGTGTGGATAAAAACACAGAACTGTGTATTTATTGGATACACAAAAATACAAGCTAAAGAGAAAATTTGTGACCCCAAATTGAGTGCATCTCTTTAGTTCTTTTAGATATATGGTTATTATGCTGCATTACAGCAATACTTTAAGGTTTCATCACTTTTTTTCCAATTACATTTTACTTCTAAGAATTTATGTCAAAAGTCAAAGGTTATGATTTTTAGCTATTAATCTTTCTTCTCTGGAAAAACAATTGAACTGTGTTTAGCTGGGAGAGCCATTTTAAGCTGTTGACTATACAGTACTAGAGTTTAGAATGGTGAAGTTTATGTAACCAACTCTCTATTTAAGTTTCAATGACAGATCTGTTCATTTTGTTTACCACCAAATAACAATGCAAATTTGTCACGATGCAGCCCTAGACATGCTGTGTGGTCATTGAAGGGGCATTTGCTAAATTGATTTTTTGGGTTTAAGTCTCTTAAAACTTATTAAAAGCATTTTATTGTTATGTACAGCTATTAGGGGACAAAAATAAGCTTTTTATTTACATAAGGATGAGAGTAAGTCACTCTGTCTTCTTGATTATTGGTTGTTTAGTTAATCAGAAAAGCTGTGTTATTACAGTATTTTTGTAGACAGCAGTTAAGGAGAGAAACTGCAAATGGTGTCATGGTGAAATGTGTTACTGGAAATCGAAATTCCAATTAAAATTGGAACAAGCATTTTATGTGTTTATCATATTAGAATAATTAAGTTTCTCCTGTGGATTAGAGTGTAAACTTTTAGCTAAAGTATAATCATGCTATATTTTGGTAACACAAATGTTATTATGAAAGCACTGTAGGGTTTAGGGTTTTTCGGGATAATTATGAGTAAATGATAATTTTAAAATGAAATCATCCTCGGCTTGTGACTCTCATTTGATTTTTCCATCTGGTGTTTGTCATGTAAAGATGAACAGTCAGCAGTATTAAGCAGTTTGAAAAATGCCCATTGAACTCCCCTATTTGCAGAGGGTCTTCATTAATACCATATTTTCAAAAATTTCTCTCTCTCTATGCATCTCATGTATTTATTTCTTAAGAGGGCAAAGAAGAGCGTTTGACTTTTATTCTTAATTCATCTAAAGAAGCTAAATTAGTCAATCACTTCTGTCTATTTCTTATTTATTCTATGCAGAAAATATAAATACCTTAAGCAATGTTGATATCTGTGAGAAAACAGAAGAAGTTAATAGGCTCTTTTTCTCTTAATTCCAATTTCTGAATTCTCCTATGATAATAAATTTCGTATTAAAATTCTCCTTCTCATAACTACCACCACCAACTTCATGTTTTTGAATCAAGCAGCTTCTTCATCCACACGGTTAAGTATTTAGGTGGTGTAGTGCCTAAGACATTTGTCTGCTAACCAGAAGTATTAGCAGTCAAAACTGGTGGTTCAAACCCACCAGCCGTTCCTCGGAAGGAAGATTGGGCAATCTACTCCCATAGAGATACTGCCTTGGACACCCAAGGAGGATCGTTATGAGTCAGAAATGACTTGATGAGTTTAGAAGTAATAATATTTCCCCCATTCCATTAAATTGTTAATAGCAATTACATTTATATAAAATTTCGATTCCTATTAAATTAACAGGGATGTCAGGACTAAATAGAAAACGCTGCAGATCCTCAATGAGGTCAATAAATATTTGTACAGATACTGCCTGGGAAACCCAAGGACGGGTTGTTATGAGTCAAATGGACTTGATGGCGGTGAGTTTCATTTTTATATCAGAAAATTTCTTATAAAACCTAAGTCAGAATTGACTCTATGACAATGAGTGTGTATAGACTGTCATACCAAATTTCAAAATTTTCATTGATTTCAGTTCCAGAAAGTTTATAGAATCCTCACATACAATTCTTCATTGAGTTAAATATTTAGAAATGTGTTCTGCTAGAAATTTTTCTGTGTGTGGCATTTTCAGTTGCTGAGTCCCTTTGTCTTAAGACATGTTTTCTCTTCCTTTGCCACACTCTATTTTGTATCCTGCAGGAGCTGACTCCTACAAATAGTTTTCTTAGGTTCCATGTCAGCTGATTGTGGCTAGGATGGGCCAGTGGGGGCATTACTGAAAGATTGGAGAGCCAAACAAAACTCATTGTGGTACAGTCAATTGTGACTCATAGCGACTCTATAGAGCAGAATAGAAATGTCTCATAAGATTTCCAAGATTGAAAGTGGAAGCAGATTGCCATGGCTTTCTTTTGCTGAGTGGTTGGTGGGTTTGCCCCTCTGAGCTTTCATTTAGCAGCTGAGTGTAACCACTACACAACCAAGGATCCTTTGTTGGAGAGCAGAAGAAGGGAAAATGAAGTGATTTCACTTCTCTAACTCTTACAGCGACTCCAACAATGGTATTGTCTCTTCTGTGACTCATTTTTAGTAAATGGACCCAATATAGTTCTGGCAACTTCCACAAAAACATGGACTTGGGTTTCCATAATTCTGTTTTGCCTCTAGTCCCTCAAGTGTAGGGGTGGAAAACTCTTTCTGTTATTACTAATCTCTGGGCTGTCTCACTATACTCTGGTTGCTTTTTCAGACTCTTTTCTATCTTGGTGTAACCAACTGATCACTTGAGAAAACAAAACAAAACACTTGCTGTCTGGTCCAGACTCTGACTTATGGTGACGTCATCCATGTGTGTCAAAGTAGACCTGTGCTCCCTAGGGTTTTCAGAGACAATGATCTTTCAGAACTAAAATCCAGGCCTTTCTTCTGAGGCATTTCTGGCTGTATTACAGCAACCAACTTTTGGTTAATTGCACAGTGCTTAAATGTTTACTCTACCTACATGCTCCCATTTAATCAATTACCTTTGTTTTAAGAGACCAGACATTTCAGTTTTTCTCTTTGGGCCCTGATTGATACTGCAATTCACTTGGTATATTCTCAGGTGACATTAAAAAAAAAAAAAAAAAAAGTAAAAAAGATCCTAATATGTGCTTAACTTTATCCTAAGAGCTAAAAGAGTAGATGTCTTTCATCCTAGTGGAAGAACAGGCAGTAAGTAGAATAAATAAACACAATGGGTAGTATGTTGGAGAGTAAAAAATGCAAAGGATTAAAAAAAAAAAGAGCAAGGAAGTAATATGAAAAGCATGGTTTAAATAAAACTGGTTTAGAGACAGTCTCATCAGATTGCACCTCCTTAGCTCTGTTTCTCCATCATTCAGCTGGTGTAACTCCAGAAACCTATTAACCAAAAATATGAATGTAAGAAATAAAGCCATTTGTATAGACTCATGAGTTGGCTAACGGTTTTATGGAAGGAATATGATTTCATCTAATCCTTAAGACGTGGAGAGGATTTGGAAAACATTAGTTTTGTGAAACTGCTCCTAATGGAATCTTCTCTATTTCATCTCTCATCGAACCTTGATGGAGACAACATTAATGATGAATGAGAGTATCTCATTCTATTACAAGATAGATAACAAAGAAAGTAGTGATTTATTTGCATATTGGATACATGTATGTATATGTGTATATACAAAATAAAAGGGAAATGACAATTTTCTGTTACACAATTCAAAAAACCAAACTCACTGCCATTGAATGGATTCTGACTCATAACAACTTCCATTGGACTTCCAAGGCTGTAAATCTTTACAGAAGCAAATAGCCTCTTCTTTCTTCCACAGAGTAGCTGGTAGGTTTGAACCACTGAGCTTTTGCTTAGCCACCAAATGCTTTAACCACTACATCACCAGAGCCCCTTTTTATGCAATAATCCTCCTAAATTCAATGCTGATATTTCAATTATATAGCACCTTGGTTTTAATTGTGTTTTACAGAAAGCTATCTTTTAAACAATCTGTTACAATAAACTCTATGGCACCTTCTGATTTATTTATTTATTTTTTTCATTTATGATTTCAGAAAATATCTATGAATGCCTACACCATTCCAAACACTGTTGTAAGTTCTAAAGATACAACAGTGAATAAAAGAGGGAAAAAAATATCTGTCTCTACATTCTAGGATAAGACATGGACAAAAAAAAAGGCAGGATAAAGAAGTAAAATTGCTTTTATGTTTAATATGTGATATATATGTATGTCAATGCGTGATAGTGAAAAAAGTAGAGAGAGTAGATAGGAAGTACTTGTGTGAATACAGCAATTTTGGATTTATTAGTCAAAGAAGGCCTCACAAAAAGAGAACAACTTGATAAAAAACATGATGAAAGTAAGTGATGAGCCAATACGTATCCAAGGAAAGAACATTTCAGGTAGAAGGGAGAGCAACAGTAAAGGCTTAGTAGCAAGAAATGCTGCCTAAGTGAGCCAATGGCTGGATCATCACTTTGCTGCAAAGAGCAATTTGTTTATTTTAACTTTTTATTATGACTTGGGTGAATTTTCACAATGCAGATTCGTTTTACATTCAACAGTTCAAATGCACATTTTGTTTTGTGATATTGGTTGCATTCTCCTCCGTGTAACATCTCACCTCCCACTTCTTTCCTGTGGTTACCTTTTCCTAGTGTCCTTCTTGCCTGTGCATTCCTGCCCCCTATCTTTTTCCCTGTGCAAATGATGCCCTTCTGATCCCATGTGGATGATTGTTCTAAGGAGTGCGTTTCCCTGGTTTAGGTGTTCAGCAATTGTGAGGCTGAGTTAAGCCACTAGAATCAGTTCACTTCCAGGCCCAAAAGGTGACACAGGGTGACTCAGGGGTTTCCCCATTCTCTATCAGACTGTTGTTGTTGTTATGTGCTGTCAAGTCGGCCGTGACTCTGTACAGGATTACCAATTCCAATCCCTTTCCAAGTGATTGACATTGGTAGCTGGGTATTACCTAATTCGTCTGTTCTCAGGGTCATACAGGTTGAAGTTCTCATTATCCATTAGTCCTTTAGACTAATTGTTTTGTTCTATCTTTGATATTCTTCACTCTTCTCTGCTCTGGATGAGGAGAGAACAATAGTTGCCACTTAGATGGCTGTTGTGAAGTTTTTAAGACCACAGTTGCTACTCACAAAGTAAGATATGGAATAACATTTTCGTGTATCATATGGTATCATTTGAGCTTGATGCCCCCTGAGACCATGGCCCCAGCCCACAAGCCCAACAACCCACTCCATCAAGGTGTTTATTTGTGGCTATGAAGTTTGTTTGTTTTTCCATATAGTTTCTTTTTACATTATGAAGCAACCTGTATTGTAAAAAGCAAATACACTAAAGGAATTTATAAAATCAATTTTTGCTTTAAGATGTTGGACTTTAATACCCTTCATTTTTTTCCAATAGATTATTTCCCCTATTATTATTATTATTTAATTTGTTTTTAAGAAACAATGGACAAGTTTGGCAAAAAACTTTTCCTTCAGCACTATGAAAATATTAAACTCTAATGAGGATAAAGCAAGATTTACACAGTACATAGATATTTTGGTTTTATATATAAATTACAAAAACAAGGCTCAATATGTAATATAATATGGTATAAAACCAAAACCCATAGCAACAGAGTGATTTTGACTCATAGTGACCCTATAGGACAGCGTAGAACTGTCCCATAGGGTTGCCAAGGCTATATATCTTTTCAGAAGCAGACTGCTTCAAGGGGTGGCTGGTGAGTTCCAATCATCAACCTTTTTGCTAGCAGCTGAATGCTTTAACCACTGCAGTACTTGAGCTTCTTAATATACTAAAAACCCAAACCAAATTCACTGCCATTGAATCAATTCCAAATCATAGTGACTTCCATTGAGTTCCCAAGGCTGTCTTCATGGGATCTTTATGGAAGCAGACTGCCTCATCTTTCTTCCACAGAGTGATTAGTGGATACATAACACCGACCTTTTAGTTGTAGCCAAATGCCTTAACTACTATACCATCAGAGCTCCTTTTAACAGAGTATTACTCACTGCCATCCAGTCGATTGCCACTCATAGTGACCCCTCTTTGGGTTTCTGAAGCGGTATCTCTACAGAAGTAGATTGCCCAATCTTCCTTCCAAGGAGTGGCTGGTGGATTTGAACTGCCATCCTTCTGGTTAGCAGTCAAATCCCTTAGGCACTATGCCACAAGAGCTCCTTTAACATATATAGTATAGTATAAATAATGTATACATTATAATATAAATATATTTGAATATAAGTCCCTTAGTTCTCTTTTTTAAGTGTAATATTTACACTAAAATGTTATTTCCCAGCAAGTGTCATATGTCACATATTGAGGAGAGGATGAGAAATAGAATTTTTCAGTTTTCTGATTTTAATAGAAATGTTAAATCTCAGGAAAAATAACAGAATCAAAGTTGGAGTAAGGAATAAAGAATGATTTTTTTTTTTTTTTTGATAATGATTAAGAACCAAGATCAAGAAGGAGTCAAAAAGGATGACAGACTTATTTTACACAAGAGATCATCAAAGAAAATAAGAAAGCAAGTCTTTTAACTCCCTTCCAACTTCCACTGGTACATCCTTCTACTAATCAATGAATACAGAAAAAAAGAATTAAAATAAAACCAAATTCAAAAAAAAAAAAAAAAAGATTGCTCAGAGGGAGAGGGAAAATGCATAGGTATAAAGTATTTCAAATCAACCACCTCAGAAAACAAAACCTCTGCATTTCCAAGAACTGCTATAAACAGTTGGCAGTGCAAACACAGGCACAGCCCAGATCTCTGAACTAACATATATGAGGTGTTAATGACCTATGGATTAACATCCACACCCTCCTTCAGCATAAAGAGTGATTCAAAGATGAGCCAGTTCCAAATATTTTAGCCAGTCAGGAAGCTGAAGGATTATCACTGGATGACACAAATTTTAAGCAGCAACCTGATACGCTTTGGAAAGAAAATGCCTCCAAAGAACTTCATAAGTATTCAGGTTTCATTTATTTTCTTTCTGAAATTTAGCAAGTACTTATAAAAAGAAACTGTTTTTGATTCTGTGCCTAAATTTAGACATATTTGGTAACGTTGTAAGAGGTAGGTTCATTATAAACTCCTGCTTTCCTCACCTAAAATCTTTTCCTTTGAGGTTTAGAATTTCCAAGCGTGGTTTCATTCTTAATGGAAACCCCCTGGAAAAAATAGGAAAAAAAAATCCATAGATCCAATAAATATTTAAGACATTTTGGATGGAGGCATAGAAATCTACATTCTTCTCTGTCTTTGTCAAAAATGGGTGATATTTCTACTTTCATTATTGATCAAAAATAATGTAATTAAACTTTATCAGGTGCCCCCCCACATTGGCTCTCCCAGGAGTAAAGCACATAGCAAGATAATCCAAAAACATGAGAATATTGACATTGTTGTCATGTGAAAAAATTTCATGTTAAGGACCAGGAGGTGATAGTGTCTCAACATGACAGACTTGAGCATAAACAGGGAAATCTGTCTCCCATTTTTGTCACCTTAGAACACAAAGCCAAATTGGAATGACTTCATAGAAGACCAACAAAATGATTAGGGGACCAAAGGCTTGATTTATGTGGAAAGATTAAAGCACAAAGTAATGTATATTTTGGCTAACTGATTGCTAAGAGGAACCTGATAACAGCCTGCAAATATATGAAAAATGTAAATGCCTCAAGGGAGGAAGAATCCTTTGGCAGGATGCAAACAGGCAGCACAAAGAAGTAATAGGAAAGAATTTTAGTTCATCCTTAGAAAAGTAGTGAATTCCCTTATTCTAGGGGCATTTGAGACATCCTAAAGGAAACCTCAGGGGCTTACTGAAGGAGCAAGTTTTTGCTGGTTTGATACTACAGAATCAGTGGTCTCTAGGTCAAAGGAAGAAAGGAAACAGAGATGAGTCTGCCTGTTTGCAAAGTGCACAGGTTAAGGGAAGGACAGGAGAAAGGGTTTGGTTGTACTATAGTTTAAAAGCAAAGAAAGAAAAGAAGAGCAAGAGAAAACATATCCCAGCTGAACTGAAATGGAGAAATTAAAAAAGAAAGTTATGAGTATTTAAGGGGAAAACAAATCTCTTACTGGATTTTGGAGACTGACCAAGATGTGAGAATTAGCTCCTAAGATGTCGTGCCCCTACATGACATCATGTGGAGGATGTAGGTAATTATATCTCAACTCTGCTGCCCACATTTCCTAACCTCAAGGTTGAAGGGGGGGACGGTTATAGCATATGCCACTTTTGGAACATGTTGGAATTTTTTATTTAAGTGCCTTTCATCCAACCATAATATAAAACTATCTTTGAAGCAGTTTAACTGTAAAACAGCCTGGAGTGGTGTTGCTTCAACCTTTGTAAATGTACAGTAAACAATATTGCTTTGGGGAAATGGAGAAGGAAGAGTTTTGTCTTTGTTCTCATACAACGCTTCCCTGGACCCTTGGCCCTCTCCACCATACACAGATCCTAACGCTTGTGTTAATGTCTGAAAAAAGAGCATTTACAGACATTTTCTCTGGGAAGAAATTGAGAAGACTCTTCCACACTATTAAGAATAAAAGGAAGAGTGGGGACAAATGGTAAGAAGGAGAATTTTGTTTCTCTCTGCCTCCCTCCCTACTTGGTTTTGCTGGTAACCAACAAGACTCTTTACCTCTAGCAAAAAGGTCAAGTGCACAGCGTATGCTCAGCCAGAGCTCTGTGGAGTGACCAAGTGCTCCAGCTGCCATCCTCGTGAGACTGAGCACATCTGCTTGAGATGTTTGCAGCCTTCCCTGACCTGGGTCATGGGAATCTCAGAACATTTCCTAACCCAGGTCTCATTAGCTTGATACAATTAGATTACTGAAGAATGCAGTTGACAAAAGGCACATATTATTTATAATTTCCATTAGCAGTAAAAGTTACTCCAGACTGAAATTTCATAAGGCTATCTCATGTCATTTGTCACGCAATTAATCTCACCAAAGGAGCAGAGCATAGTCTAAGAAAGTCAGAAAATATTTGCATGTCTATTTATTTATTTATTTATTTATTTATAGTTTTATTTATCTTAGACAAGAGCTATTATTACACTTGGTTTAGTACATTGTATGTGTGTAAGTTTATATGTGTATGTGTTTGTGTTTCAATTAATGCTATGTGTAACTTTTGAGAAGTAGGTATAGTAATAAAATCGTAAAATATTATTTTCTACTTGGAGTTTTATGAGAACGGGTTCAAGGATAAATGATTATTGGCTGATATTTACAAAATTTAAAGTCTAAAATGTCACTAGTAACTAAAATAACAAGCTAATTAAAATAAAAAAAAAAAAAACCTCACTGCCATTGAGTCGATTGTAACTCATAGGGACCCCTACTTGGGTTTTTGAGGTGGTATCTCTATAGAAATAGATTGCCCAGTCTTTCTTGCAAGGAGTGGCTAGTGGTTTTGAACTGCCAGCTTTCTGGTTAGCAGTCAAGTGCCTTAGACATTATACCGCCAGAGCTCCTATGCTAGTATGAGAGATAATATCAGGGGCACTAAGAGCCTTGGCCTAGGAGAAAGCAGGTGGTTTCCAGAGTCATCTCTGTCCAGTGCTCATGTTCAGACTTTGCAAAAAACACACTAAAAACCCTACCTGGGATTCAGTTTCATCACTTGTCTACTTAGTAAGTTTCATCAAATGGACATTAAGAATCTGGCTAGATCTAAAATTAAGTGAGTACTGATTTTATGAAATGGAGTATAATTTGTCATTTAAAAACATTTTGTTTTAATACACAAGGAGAAATAGACTACTGCATTGCAAAATGGAATCTTAGCTACTTTCTTTAGGGAAATCGATTTTAAAATAAACTGATTCTCTTTCAATATGTATGGAAAAACAAAAACCTGAAAATTCAATGGGCAAAACAAACTTCCTCTCTTATACCTACTTATTTACTTTCTTTTCATTCACTTCATACATTTATGTGAGGATTAAGCTATTAAAGGATCCTTAGTATGGCAAAAGTGTGGAAGAAAGAAAATATTCCTTTTTACTGGAATAATCCAAGACGATCTTCTTAGTGACTGCCCCTAATTGAGGACCCAGTGCTATGTGCATTTTCTATTTATAAAACTGCATATTATATGTGCTAAAGGATGATTAAAATAAGTATCTGGATCATTCTTTGATCCAGTGACTGTAGAATAAGAACATCAAATTAAACTTCTCTTTTGAATATAAGTTTTAACCTTTTAATGACAGGAGGATATTCCACTATTAAAAATAGTATGGCACTTGCTAAATTTTAATGTTATAATTAAAAAATTGAACAATATTTATTCTATATCAAGAGTCATTGACTGGTTCAGTCACTCACTCAGTCATTTACTCATTGATATAATATTGTTGTTGTTGTTATTTGCCACCGAATCCAACCTGACTCATAGTGACCCCTCCTTGGGTTTCCAAGGCAGTATCACTACAGAAGTAGACTGCCCAACCTTCCTTCCAATAAGTGGCTGGTGGGTTTGAACCGCCAGCCTTCTGGTTAGCAGTCAAGTGCCTTAGCCACTACGCTACTAGAGTTCCTATTGATATAATAAATACTTTAAATATACATATTATGGCCTACATTGATCAATGTAAAGGATTCAACAGTTGGATAAGTTAATGCTGGCATAAAAAGTATATTGAGCCCTCTGCGAATACAAATTAAGGCTATATGTTATTTTATTTTATTTTTAAGATTCAGAATAGCTTCACAGAGAGCATTACACTTATGTTGACGTTTTTTAAATAATAGGATTTAGACAGTTTGGAAAATGCGGTGGAGATAACATAGGGAAAATGGTACACATAGAATGATCCCAAGAACAGTCACACAAATAAGGATTGCTAGGTTGAAATACTTGGACATTTTATATTTTGTTACATAATGACAAATTACCCTTTTGAAAGGTTGTACCAATATATATTATTTCTAAATGTACACAAGAGGGTCTATATTCCCACCAGTCTTACTAGGGCTAGGAATCTTAATATTAATAACTACTAGGTGAATATCTTTTGTTCAGCAATGTGACGATTATGATCAATACAGGATTAATATGTGCAAGACATAGCTTCTGTCATTATTGTGTTGTTGTTTTTATGTGCCGTTGAGTTGGACATGACTCATAGCAACCCCTCCTTGGGTTTCCAAGGCAGTATCACTAAGGAAGTAGATTGCCCCATCTTCCTTCTGAGGAGTGGCTGGTGGGTTTGAACCGCCAGCCTTCTGGTTAGCAGTCAAGTGCTTTAGGCACTATGCTACCAGAGCTCCTCTGTCACTATAGTGCCTGTTTTATACTTTGAAAAAAACCTAGAAGCAGAGAACAATAATGGATTATATATATGAAAGGCCATAATTGTGTGATAAATACAAACATTAAAGTGGATTTTAATTAATAAGGACAATCAATGAAGTTTGCTAAAGCTTTAGGACACATAACCACTCACTCAAAGAAAGAGTAGACAGAGTATGAATAGACAGTATCTTTGTATTTCACAGATAATTGTTCATCTCAATATGGTTCTTATAATCGGATTATAATAGTAATTGCTTTGTCGTAAATAGTCATTTTCAAGTTAAAGAATATCATAAAAGATTTTATGACAATAAAAACACAAGCCATAGACTAGGAGAAAATATTAGCAAAACACATGTTTGATAAAGGTTTTGTATCTAAAATATACAAAGATTGCATAACACTCAACAATAGAGAAGCAAATAACCCAATTTTAAATGTCAAAATATCTGAACAAACATTCCACCAACAAGATAGATAAATGCCAAAGAAGAATATGAAAAGATGCTCAATATCATTTGTAATTGTTATTGTTGTTGTTAGGTGCTGTTAAGTCATCTCCGACTCATAACAACCCTGTGTACAACAGAACAAAACACTGCCTGATTCTGTGCCAGCCTCAAAATCCTTGCTATACCTGAGCCCATCATTGCAGCCACTGTGTCAATCCATTTTGTCGGGGGCCTTTCCCTTTTCCATTGACCCTCCACTTTACCAAGCATGATACGCTTCTCCAGGGAATGGAGACAACATGACCAAAGTAGGTCAATGAAGTCTGGCCATTCTTGTTTCCAACGAGGATTTGGGCTACACTTCTTCCAGGACAGATTTGTTAGTTCTTTTAGCAGTCCATGGTACTTTCACTCTTCTTTGCCAACACCACAACTCAAAAGCATCAACTCTTCTTCAGTCTTCCTTATTCATTGTCCAGCTCTCACAGGCACATGAGGCAATTGAAAATACCATGCCTTGGGTTAGGCGCACCTTAGGCTTCAAGGAGACATCTTTACTCTTCAGGACCTGAAAGAGGTCTTTTGCAGCTAATTTGTCCAATGCAATACATCTGCTGATGTCTTGACTGCTGCTTCCATTGCTGTTGATTGTAGAACCAAGTAATATGACAACCTCACCCGTTTCTCTGTTTATCATGATGCTGCTTATTGGTCCAGTTGTGAGCATTTTTGTTTTCTTTATATTGAGGTGTAATCCACACTGCACACTGTAGTCTTCAATCTTCATCAGTAAGTTCTTCAAGTCATCCTCACTTTAAGCAAGCAAAGTTGTATCATCTGTGTATCACAAGTTGTTAATGAGTCTTCCTCCAATCTTGATGTTATAGTTCTTCTTCATATAGTCCAAATTCTCGAATTATTTACTCAGCATACAAATTGAATAAGTGTGCTGAAAATATACAATCCTGACCCACTCCTTTCCTGATTTTAAACCATGCAGTATCCCCTTGTTCTATTTGAATGACAGTCTCCTAGTCTATGTACAGGTTCCTCATGAGTACATTTAAGTGTTCTGGAATTCCCATTCTTCTCAATGTTATCCATAATTTGTTATGATCCATACAATCAAATGTTTTTGCATAGTCAATAAAACACAAGTAAAAACCTTTACGGTATTCTTTGCTTTCAGCCAATATCCATCTGCCATTAGCAATGATATCCCTCATTCCATGTCCTCTTCTGAAGCCAGCTTGCATTTCTGGAAGTTCTCTTGTCAATATACTGCTGCAACCATTTTTGAATTATCTTCATTCAGATTTTACCTGCATGTGATATTAATGATATTGTTTGATAATTTCAACATTTATTGGGATCACCTTTCTTTGGAATGGGTACAAATATGGATCTCTTCCAGTCAGTTGGCCAGGTCTTCCAAATCTCTTGGCATAGCCGAGTGAGTGCCTCCAGCACAGCATCTACTTGTTGAAACATCTCAATGGGTATTCCATCAATTCCTGGAGCTTTGTTTTTGACCAATTCCTTCAGTGCATCTTTGACTTCTTCCTTCAATACCATTGACTCTTGATCATATGCCCCCTCCTGAAATGGATGAACATCGACCTATTCTTTTTGGTACAGTGACTCTGTGTATTCCTTCCATCTTCTTTTGATGTTTCCTGAATCATTCAATATTTTGCCCTTAGCATGTTTCAATATTGAACCTAGAAGCTTAAATTTTTTCTTCAGTTTTCTCCACTTGAGAAATTTCAAGCATGTTCTTCCTTTTTGGTTTTCTAACTCTAGGTCTTTGCACATTTTGCTATAATAATTGACATTCTTTTCTCAAACTGCTCTTTGAAATCTTCTGTTCAGCTCTTTTGTCTTGTCATTTCTTCTATTTGCCTTAGCTACTCTTTGTTCAAGGGCAAGTTTCAGAGTCTTTTCTGACATCCATTTTGGTCCTTTCTTCCTTTCCTGTCTTTTTAATGACTTTTTGCTTTCTTCATGGATGATGTTCTTCTTGCCATCCCACAATTCTTCTGGTTTTCAGTTATTGGTGTTCAATGCATCAAATCTATTCTTTAGATGTTCTCTAAATTCTGGAGAGATATTACCAAAGTCATATTTTGGCTCCTGTGGACTTACTTTAATTTTTCAGCTTTAACTTGAACTTGGACATGAGCAGTTAATAGTCTGTTGCACAATCAGCTCCTGGCCTTTTTTTTTTGGCTGAAGATATTGAGCTCCTCCATCACTCTTGACACAGATGTAGTAAATTTAATTCCTGTGTACTCCATCTGGGGAAATCCATGTGCATAGCCACGGCTTGTGTTGTTGAGAAAAGGAATTTGCAATGAATAAGTCATTTGTTTCACAAAATTCTTTCATGAGATCTCCAGCATCATTGTTATCACTGAGGCCAAATTTTTCAAGTAATGGTGATTCTTCTTTGTTTCCAAATTTTTCATTCCAATCATCAATGATAATTAACACATCTTGATTGCCTATTTGGTCAATTTCAGACTGCAGAAGTTGGTGAAAATCTTCTGCTTCCTTATCTTTGGCTTTGGTGGTTAGTTTGTAAATTTAAATAATAGTAGTATTAACTGGTTTTCCTCATAGGCATATGGATATTACCCTATCACTGATAGCATTGTACATCAGGCTAGATCTTGAAACATTCTTTTTGATGATGTATGTCTCTTCAATTTGCCATTCCTTGCATAGTAGATAATATGGTTGTATGATTCAAAATGGCTAAAAACAGTCCATATTAGCTCACTAATGCTTAAGATATCAATCTTTATGCATTCCGTTTCACTGTGATAACATCCAATTTTCCTAGATTTATACTTAATACATTTTCTGATTATTAATGGATGTTTGCAGCTGTTTCTTATTTTGATTTGTGCCACATCAACAAATGGAGGTCCTGAAAGCTTTACTCTGTGCATGTCATTAAGGTCAACTCTGCTCTGAGGAGGCAGCTCCTTCCTAGTTGTATCTTGAGTGCACTCTGACCTGAGGGACTCATCTTCCAGTAATAAATCAGACAGTTTTTCATTGTTATTCATAAGGTTTTCGCTGGCCAATTCTTTGAGAAGTGGATAGCCTCTTCCTTCTTCCAAGTCTGTCTTAATCTGGAAGCTCCGCTGAAACCTGTCCACCATGATTAACCCTGCTGACATTTGAAACACTGGTGGCATACTCTCCAGCCTTACAGCAACACACAAGCCACCACAGTACAACAAAATGACAGACAAGTTTGTCTCCCTCAGCTGCTCCAAACCACCTCGGGCTTGCTTTGTCATTAAGGAATTACAAATATAAACAGCAATGAGGTACCACTGCACACATATTAGAATAACTAAACTCCAAAACACTGATAATATCTAATTCTAGTGAAAATAAGAAGCAATATTTATTGCTCCTGAGAATGCAAAATTGTACATTCACTTTGAAAGACAGTTTGACATTTTCTTGCAAAGCTAAACATCATACAATCCAGCAATCACACTTCTAGATATTTACTCAAATGAATTATATCCACAGAGAAACATGCACCACATGTTTATAGAAGCTTTATTCATAGTTGTTGATAATAGAAAGCAAATAGGATGTCTTTCAAGAGGTGAATGGATAAGTAAATTATGGTACATCCATACAATGGAATAGTCTTCAGTGATTTTAAAAAGAGTAATTAATCTACAAAAAGAATATTGGGAAAACTTAAATACGTGCTTCTTAGTCAAAGATGCCAGTCTGAAAAGACTACATGTTGTATGATTCCATCTGTGGACATTTCAGAAAATACAAAATTATAGATGAAATAAAAAGATTAGAGATTTCTAGGTGTTCCAGGGGAGAGGTGAGGGGTAAATAGATGAAGCAAAAGAGGTATTTAGAGCAGTTAATCTACTCAATCATTCTCTAATAGTGGATACACAAATTATGTATTTGTCAAAACCCATGGGACTGTACAACACAAAGCTTAAACACTAATGTAAGCTATGCACTTTAGTTAATAATAATGTTTCGATATTGTTTCACTGATTGTAACACGTATACCTCACTAATGTAAGATTTTACTAAAAGGAGAATCTGTCAGGGGACTGTGGGGAGGAGAGTTGTATGGAAAAATCTCTACTTTCTGCACAACTTTTAAGTGAATTTAAAATTTTTCTAAAAACTAAAGTCTATTTGCTTAATAAAAAAATTACCATGAAAGGTATTCTATACCTCACAATTGTGGATTATTACAATGTTGTCATCTGATTTTTCTGGGCTAAGCTTTTCATTACCAATAAGCATGCTTAGAATATAAACACTGACTTACTCAAAAATATTACAGAGCACTTATGGACCCCCACACACTTTCTGTTTTCATGAACTAAAAAAAAAAAAAAAACCCACATAAATTCCAAACAACTATGTTTGCAATCTAGTGCCTAAATAGAGTACTGAATTTAACTTATTAAATATAAATTTAATAATTTACATAATTATTTGAATAAAACAGTAGTATCATTTGTCAGGAGAAGTATCTCATGAATAGGGGCTTAATACATGCTTTTTTGATGATGATAATAAGTCACACTTAAACAACCCAAACTCCCCTATTTCACATATACTTGTCTTTGTCTCTGACAGGAAGTACATAGCTATCGTCTGTCTTCTCAGAATGATTTTCACATTGTCATAAGAATTGGTCTTTACCCTGTTTCAATCTGTAATGTTTATTTAGTATCACTTTGGAGGAATATTCACAAAGAAAATTAGCAAAAATTAAAAAAAAAAAAAAGAATGCAGCCCCAAACACAGTTCACAACTTACTTAAAACCCTGTTTGGCCATGTCTTCCACGCTTTTGACTAAATCTTAACAATTAAAAAGAAGGGGAAGCAGCAGCAGTTCTTCAAAAAAGTTTGGACCATGTACCTCATTTCTTTCTGCAGATACCTCTTAGCTCTTTGATAAAAATGATATATGTGGGTGGCATTCTCAAAGATGATTATAGAAAAATTTATTTTGTTCATTTTTAATTTGTATGAGACTTATAATTTCTCCCCTTTTAATAGGAAAATTGGCATTATAATAAATCCTGAACAATTATAATACCAACAATTTACTAAATGCTTGTTAATTGGCACAGTTTGATACGCATTGTCTTTAATCTTGATGATAATATTGAATGGTAAATATTATTCAATCAGTTGTACAGATAAGGAAACTGAGACTCAAGATATTCAGAGATATTTGCAGTGCGGCAGGACTAAAGGAAAGGCACATATAGGATTATAGGAAATCTCTCTCTAAAGCAATACACAGACTTTTAAAATGTATTTCTTTTCCCTTATAACAAAAGGAATTAGGAAACAGAATAACTTTCAGAAACATCAAATCTGGTTTTCTTTCATTTACAATTAATTAGTATTTAAAGGGATAAACTAACAAAAATTATGTCAATGGTGGAAAATGATGTTTTTCTTCCCCCCCGCCCCCGTTGATTCTGCCAGTAATGGATACAGAAATAAATACAAATCTACATGTGTCTTGTTTATTTGTTTAAATGGTATTAGTTATATAGGAGAATAAATAATCTCTGTCAAGAGAAGAAATTTCAAATCTTTGAACTTCTGGAGGAAATATATTAGGTCTGCTATGAAAAGTCGATTTAAAAATAACAATTATAAGTCAACATCAGAAAAGTAAAACAATTATTTTTGAAAACTCCTGCATTCTGGGAATAATCACATTCTTAACATCAACCACAGGCACTTATAATTGTTGTGGTTATCAAATAGTTTGGCTGTTTAGAACATAAAAATTAGGTAAATGGGGTTATGTAAGTGTGTTTCTATGCAGGAGATAATTCTTCATCAAAAACAAATTCTGCCATCTATACTCATTACTATCTATCAAATTTAAGATCACATTATCCTAACTCAAGATGTTCAGATAGAAATGAAATCAATTTACTGATTCTGTGTGTAGTCAGTCAAAATGAGTGATACTAGTACATTAGGTTTGACTTTAATCATCAGCTGAGAAGGAAGGTTTAAAGGTGCAATAAAGGGACCTCAGGATATGACAGGTAGGTCGGTGGGAGATTCCTCAAACTTTCTATTAATTCACCAATTAAAGATTCAACTAAGAAATGTTTTGAGATAACTATTTTTTTTTAATTTTTAATGTAAATAGCTTTGGAAGGATTTTTATATTTAATTTACAACTTATCATGAATGAATAGTATAATAATTTTTAAAAATCTTCTTTAACGTCAGAGCACCAGGGGAGTTGGTGAAGCTGTGAGGCATCATTTTGAAGCTGGGTGCTCTGGCTTGTGCACGATCCCTGAGTGCCTGGAACCTTGGAGACTTTTGTGCAACATTTGTACTCTAGCAGATCCTCAGGAAAGGGGAATCCAGAAGGCAAATGAGGTCAAAAAGTGGTGCATCAGCCAGAAAACAAACACATAGTGCAATGTTTGACACCTAATGGATTCTCAATAGTTGGTTAATGACGGAATGAATGGGAAAGTTTACTTAAAGGTTTGATTGGGCAACTTGAAAAAAAAAAAAAGAAAGAAAAGAAGAAGAAGTGAGAAATCCTATGTTCTTTTTACCTGAATCTACATTTGAGAATTAAAAAAAAAAAAAAAAAGGCAAGAAAAGGGCATGTGAAATACTAGAGAAACCATGACAAAAACCAATAGAACTTACCTTCTACCAGAAGATCTATTTCTCTGTTGAAGTAAATATTTAGCTGCTTCCTTTCATTCTCCTCCATCCTCACTACTTGTTGTGTTGTGAGAAAGCTCTCCTTATTGCATTTAAAGCTATTGATCTTTTCTTGCTGAGGCATTACTTCTTAAGGATCTCATGTTAACTATTTGATCAGTAAGATAAATAGAACCAAGCAACATACGTTTATGATCTCATTTTATTTCATTACAAGTCACATAGAAAAAAAAAATAGTAGGAAAAGATAGTATAGGACATATAATATTTATTCATATGGACTTAACTAAAAGTTACTGGGAAAATTCATTTAACTTATTACACTTGTTTGCCTTCTGGCATTCAAGATAGTTTTTATAAGCAGCTTTCTGAATTGAATCAATTAAGAAATGTAGTCAGGAAAACTTAAGGAATTACTCTGTTTCTTCAGATAATACCTCATCTGTAGAGGGATGAGTCAGATTGGTCCATATGGTTGGTCTACTTTGCTCAAATTCATAGAATAACTGCCTGATTTTAGAATAATTTTCTCTGCACAGATACAACTACCTCAGAAATAAAGACATTTTCTCGAATTAGTCAAATTATCAGCAATTCAATTAACATGTTAGGAGTTTTTTCATCTTATTTTTCTTTTTAGACTATTAAATTTAAAATATACAATTTGCAGACACTAAGCTAATTTTATATCATTATAGAAAAACTGAATAGTAGATTATGATAATTAGACATTTTTATTTCCTAAAATAAAGATTCAAGTTTTATTTGAAAAGATAAATCTGGTCCAGAATGGGTTCACCACCCTTTTCAACATATAGATTATATATCATCGAGGGAATAATATTTGTGTCCTGTTGTGATTTGGAGAGGTTTGATGGAATGTCCCCTCAGTCCTCCAGATATGGAAACAAAGACAGTCTGGAGTATGGCTCTGTGTCTTCCATAGTTGTTTGATGTGATTATTTGCTATGCAGATGTAGGTGAGACCTCGACGGAATGTAGGAAGTGTTTCAACTGGACACTATGCTCCAATCAAGTCCATTAGCTCTCTAAATCTTTACTGAAAAATGAAAGATGTTCAACAGATAGTCTTCCAGTTCTCTTAAACATATACTATTCTAACATATACTGCCATATAGTCATCCATTTTCTTTGCACATCGAGATACAGCTAAAATTCCATGGTTAGAAATTTCTGGAGTTAACCATGAGAAAACACACCTAAAGATATAGTTGTCCACACAAATAATGTTTATCCATAAAAATACTGTACTGGTTTCCGGTTCATGAAGTTATTACTTTACAGACACTACCCCAATATATAGGAGCTCTGGTAGTGTAGTGCCTGAGGCATTTGACTACTAACCAGAGGCTGGAGGTTCAAACCCATCAGCCACTCTTCTGAAGAAAGGTTAGGCAAACTACTTCCATAGTGATACTGCCTCGGAAACCCAAGGAGGGATTGCTATGAGTCACGTCCGACTCAATGGCACATAACAACAGCAGCAACAACAAGAAGAACCACTCCAATGTATATGCTTTAAAATAATCATTGTTAATGATCAACTCTCAAAAATGTACTCATTTTATTATATTTCTCTCTAGATCTGATGTACTTAACACACCTAGTCACTTAAGTCCTTAAATATGTTAACAACATGGGTGTGTATAAAACTATTTGTGATTTGTGGCTTAGTAAATCAAATAATTGTAATCTTTTAACATTAAGGACATTTTGATCATCTCACACTGTAACAGAGACTAAGAAGCAGAAATTAAGCATCATGAAATGTGGAATAAAATTATAAAGACCTTCTTGTAATACAAAATTCATGGAGACAAAACTAATTTCCTGATGGATATATGATATTAATGTAATGGATACCTCAGTGTAGTTAAATTGCATTAAATGGTTATTAATGCTTGAATAAACTTCAAGGAAGTGAGTACTGGTTGAAATGGGATAATATTTTGTTCTGCTAAATTATACGTTAATTGGTATTTCCTCTCATGTAAAAGGACCCAAAGAGTTTAATAAAATATATGGTAGAAACCTTTTTTTTTTTTTTTTTTCCTTTTTGAGATACTGTGTCAGGAGTTTAACTGGAAATGTTTCAAACCTTTCCCAGAAAATTCTTCAGTTATTTGTGATGACATAGGTTTCAGGGACTCCCAAAAGTAAATAATTAAAGCTTTTAGTCATCCAAATAATGATAGACTGCATCATGGAGGAAAAATGTTACAAATTGTGTAGTTGAGACTTATTTTCTTTTTCCAAGTTCCACCAAGGAAGGAGAGGAGAGAAAATGAGAGAGAGATAGAAAGACGTCCACAGAAATCTACAGTTCATCTTTGCTGTTCTCAAATTACTTCAAAAGCTGTATTTGACAATGCTAGGAATAAAACCTTGCAGTTCATTTTCATTGTATCAGATTATGAAAAACACCAGAAACTCCCAACTTTACCTGAGTGATGTGGTGGTCCAGTTATATAGGAGGAAAACAGCTGCAACCAAGTACTGACTCTGACCTGGACATTTTGAGTTTTAAATTTTTAAAGTTAATTTGGATAAAATTAAGTCTGTGTACTCAAATGCTTAAAGAGAGGAGCGTACTTCAAGATCCTGTAGATTTTAGGACTCAGTACAAGTTGAACTGGCATATAGGGAGGTATAAGGAAAATTAAGTCAGGAAACTTAGAAAGTGTATGTAGATTTACAGTCCACAGTTAGTACAGTGACTTCTATTTAAACATTATTTAGACATTTCAGTGCTCAGTTCTTGTCTTGTGGGAGGCACATCTCATTTTCTTTAGGGTCAACAGTCATGCAGTGTTACTCCAGTGCCTTACAAAAAAGGAAACACAGACCACTCAATCTAAAATAATAGACAATGTGGTCCAGTCACGGGGACTACATAACCAAGATGAAATATTTGTAGCACAGTAAAAGCCAAACCCATGGGACTAGCAATTCCAAGTAACAAACACCAACAGGAACTGACCTGAACTTTGTAGTGACAATCTGCCTTCAAATTGAAACATACTTATCAATAGGGAAGTTAACAAAAGAAAAACTACAGAAAAGAAGTGAAGAGTCATTAATCAAGGCACCAAAGAGGAAAATGGTATGTGCACTCTAGGATAAACAGGGACATTGTAAGGTCAATGTAAATGACTGGCCATTTAAATCTATCATTGAAAGCTCTGTGCACCCTCAGGCCCTTTAGGGTAACACACACACACCCACACACACACATATATATTTTTTCTCTGTTCATTTATTCATCTTGAATGCAGACTGGGACTAAATTTAAAGGAAAACATCAGCTAAGCATATACAGTTGAGATGCATATATGCAGTGTTATAGGATAATTGAATAAATATAGCTTCAAAGGTCCTCAATTTGTAGCATATTTGTCAACTGACATTCAATACACATCCAGTTCAAGATTTCAGATTCTACATTGGATTCTATCATTTTGGGCTTTCTTTTTCTGACATTCTCTTCTGAGGCCACTGCATTTGTTATTTTTAAATACACACTCAATTAAAACATGATAAGACTTTACTTTTCCAGTGAATTAAACTAGAAAGTACCTGTACAGCTAGTAACAGTGTACATGGGAAAATATCTTTCCTTTCTCCTAACACTTCCTAAACTGTTTAGAAAAAGGATGAGATCCAATGCCAGAACCAAAGTTAGCATATTGTTTTATCTATAAAAGTCTAATGCAAAAAATTATATGAAATATTTTTATCCCCTAATAAAAACAAGAACAACAAATAAATAAATAAAACAGCCTTTATATATTTAAAGCACTATAAGGTGTGATTATATTAACTCAATGGAAAACATAGATGACAGGGTAGAATGAATTGCATTTAATTTTCATCTCTGCTTAACTAGCTCTGTAAATGTAAACGAGTACCTAACATCCTGAGCTTTATTTTTTTTCTCACCTGTAAAATAGGGCAACCAAACCAACAGCCACCTCATAAAGTAGTGGTGAGACTTTAATAATAAATACAAAAGTGTTTTTTAACATAAGATTTTACCAAAAGCAACAATAATTATTTACGGCTAAGTCAATCAAATCAATTCACCATGGTGGCTCTTTAGTAATACCTTATTTCTTAAACTACATGAGTGGAACAAATACATGTAAATTAACATTTATGTTAGTGTTAACTTTAGTCTTCTTTTCCCAACAAAAGGTTGATAAAATTTAGCAAATCCTTCCCTTTTTAGACTTTTTACCATCCACCTCCTCGAATTACCTATAATTAATAGAGACAAAAGTCAGTGTATTATCTTTGATGAGATAATATACAACCTATCTCTATCCTGACCTCTTTGTTTAACTCAGAAAAAATATCTTGCATCTACTGTTAACCTTCTTCAAGAAGTCAAACGGTGCTTGTTTTCCTGGTGTCACTCTTTCCTAGGACTTTAATTGTTGATGCAGGAAAGAATCTGGTAATAGTTGCCACATATTTTTCAGTATCCTAAATTAAATTTATTTTTCTACTTGCTAGGTGATCTAAAAGATGGCACAGAGGTTAAACCATTTGGCTGCTAAACAAAAGGTCAGAGAGTTCAAAGCCACCAGCTGCTCCATGGAAGAAAGATGTGACTGTCTACTTCATAAAGAAGGGTACTCTTGGATACCCTATGTTATTTGCCGTTTAGTCGGACCCGACTCACAGTGACCCCTCCTTGGGTTTCTGAGGCAATATCACTACGGAAGTAGATTGCCCTATCTTCCTTCCGAGGAGTGGCTGGTAGGTTTGAACAACCAGCCTTCTGGTTAGCAGTCAAGGGCCTTAGGCACTATGCTACCAGAGCTCCCTATGGAGTAGTTCTATTGTATTCTGTCCTGTAGGGTCCCTATGAGTCAAAGTCGACAAAGCCACAGCTAATTTGGTTTTTGGTTTTAAGATAGATATTTATAGTCTTTCTATGTCCCCCCCTTCATAATCTGCTATCAAAGTTCTGGTAGGTTTTCGGGGTGATGGTGTAGACAACTACACTAATCCACAAAGGTCTGTTCCACACACATTTTGTCTGCAGTTTTTACCCTTTGCTCCTTTTACTTTCTATTTTCTGTGGGATTTTGGACACTGAATTCAACACCTGAACCTGGTAAAAGAGAAAGTGGCTTTGGGAATATGTAGAAAAAAAAAAATACAAATAATGTAAGCTTAGTCTGCCACTATCATGCAATAGGAAAAACTGAAAAGTAAGGGAACAACTGAGAGACAGTTAGCTCTTTCTGGGACACAGGCAAGAGTCAATAGGTTAAAAACAGAAGGAGTAGCACAGAGGTATTATTTATTAAATACATTTTTAAGCAAACATAAGAGAATGGATATATTATTTTTAAAAATTAAAAATATAAAAATGAAAATCCCACTCAAGAACTTTACCCAAGTACGTAGAGAACAAGGAAATTCCATAGGTTAATTTTTTTTTTTTTTTTTTTTAATCTAGATACCAGATTTCCTTTATGCTGACACAAGCAAAACAGTTTGGAAGTTGAAGAAAGTCAGTGGAATCAATCCCAAAATAAGAGCATTTAGCGATCTTTGGGAAAGGCAGAGAAAAACTTGAAAGACAAGTATTTTAATATATGTATTTTATTGGTTATTATAACTGAGGGCCCTACAGAATCAAAGGCAAATGTATAGTCAACACTTTCTTATGCCTGAAAAGGAAGATGTCTGTTCCAACTAAAACTGTATAGATTGAGAACATGACCACCTGTGGACTTTCAGTGATGGACACTCGTAACAGCTAGCCTGGTCATTTGTTATTTCCAACTGTTAAGCTCAGAGGCCAGCAATTCATAGCCTTTTCATAGCATTCAGGTTTATTGCTTCAGCTAGAGTCAAAAGGGGCAAAGTAATTTTTCTAATATGTTCAATGGCTTTTGAGTGAAATTCCAGCTATGCAGCATAAAATCTAACACATGATTCAACTAGCTGATGGACACAGGTTCTTAGCATGTAGACTTCTGTGTAACATGATGATGATGGTCCCTATAACTATAAAATCTGGAGTTCAGACTATTTCCTTGTGTCATTCCTGAAAGCAAAAGACAAATAGTAGGTCAATAAAGAGGGTAATATAAATATGTAGAAGCAATGAAGTGCAATGGTAATAGATGTCTAACATGCTGTTCTGTCAAAGGGAATTTGTAGCTATAAAATATCAATTATTAGATACCTAATAGCAGTAATATTGATTATTTGACTCATATTATGGATGATAATGAGGAGCTTTAGTGGAATAGAGTGTAAGACATTTGTCTGCTAACACTAAGACTGGCAGTTCAAACCCACCAGCTACCCCACAGCAGGAAGATGACACAATCTACTTCTGGAAAATTTACAGCCTTGGAAACTCAATGGAAGTTATTATGAATTGGAATCAATTTGATGGCAGTGGGTTTGGTTTTGGTTTAGAGATACTAATTATGGAAGACTATAGTGGTCTCATTGTGTATTTTTCTTTTAACATATTGCTTCTAATTTTTCAAAACAAAAAATATTGAAGCCACTTATATGACAGAGAAACAAAGTGCATTTCCCATGAATGACAGATAATTCACTGACTAATCATTTACTCAGCAAACACTAACTTGGTTAGTACTCCTCAATCAAATTTTATTTTAAATTTCTATTCCTTCAATTCATTTTGGTCATACACTGTGCTAGTTCTGATCAAAATATTTAAAATGTCTAAGCTATTTTGGATTTGATCTTTTCTACATATAATTGGCAATGAAACTGTAAGTTAACAAAAAATGTATTGTGCAGCTATTATATCCAAGATATGAAACTCATTCACCTGAGGATAGAATAAGGGGAAGGATACAGATATGCATATCTTACACCTTATAGTCTAGTTATAGAGATAAGAAAATATATATGAAAAGTGTAATAATATACCAACATTAGATATTAATGCAATAGCACAAGAGAGACTACAGAAATTCTAGATAAAGTTTCCATATTAAAAACTAAGATATTAAATATGAATTCAGAGTGGAGGAGACTGCACTGTCCTGGTGTGGGCTAAGAAGACTTCTTTGAATATTAAGGCTATGTTGTTGTTGTTCTTAGGTGCTGTTAGTCAGTTCCAACTCATAACAATCCTATGTAGAATAGAAAAAACACTATCTGATCCTGTACCATTTTCACAGTTATTATGTTTGAGCCCATTGTTGCAACCACTGTGTCAACCATCTTGTTGAGGGTCTTCTTCTTTTTCACTGACCCTTTATTTCACCCAGCATGATGTCCTTCTTTAGAGACAACCCCCTTTTGATAGAGTTTCCAAAGTATGTGAAATGAAATCTCATTATCCTTGCTTCTAAGAAGCGTTTTGTCTGTAACCTACATTAATGATGGGGACGACTGAGAGAAAAAGGAAAGAAAGAAAAACATGAGCAAAAACTTAGGCAGTAGAGCACAGGAATCTTTATATATATAAAAGGCAACATTAACAAATGACAAGGTTTAGAAATGAGACACTTAATATTTTGCCTATTTTTTAAGTTAAATCCAATACTTATCAGATTGGTGGTGGAGGATGGCTCAGCCCACCTGGGAAATGATCAGAACTAAAATTTATAAGAATATATTAAGGGAAGAGTTGAAGGAAAGAAGTCCATCAAATATATAGTAAATATGTATTAGGATAGAATGAGCATAACAAAGGCCTATCTTTCCAGTGCATATATAATTGCTGTCAGATTATAATCAAAGCTTAATTTTTATACTTTTTTGCCATTCATAAGGTTTTTAATATAGTGAACAGGTTTCAGTGGCACTTCCAGACTAAGACAGACATGGAAGGAAGGGGCCATCCACTGCTCAGAGAACTGGCCAGTGAAACCCTTATGAATAGCAGTAAAACATTGTCTGATATATTACTGGAAAATTGATGAATATCCCTGAAACACTGTCTGATATAGTGCCAGAAAATAAGCCCCTCAGTTTGGAAAGCAATCAAAATATGACTGGGAAAGAGCTACCTCCACAAAGTAGAGTTGACCTTAATGACATGGAAGAAGTACAGATTTTAGGGCCTCCATTTGCTGATGTGCCATAACTCAAAATAGGAAGAAACAGCTACAAACATCCATTAATAATCAGAACATGGAATATATGAATGGAGGAAAATTGGAAGTTGTCAAAAATGTAATGGAACACATAAAGACCAATATTCTGGGTCCTGGTGAGTTGAAATAGACTGGTTATGCCATTTTGAATCATATGATTCATATGATCAACCAATTCATAGTAGATCAACCATATGATCTACTACACCAGGCATGAAAATTGAAGAGGAATGATGTGGCATTCATTGCCACAAAAAAAATGTTTCAAGATCTATCCTGAAGTACAATGCTGTCAATAATGGGATAATATCCATAAGCCTACAAGGAAAATCAGTTTATACTGTCATTCATATTTATGCACCAAGCACTAAAGCCAAAAATGAGGAAACTGAAGATTTTATCAACTTCTGCAGTCTGAAATTGACCAAACATGCAACCAAGATGTATTGAATATTACTGGTGATTGGAATGTGAAAGTTGGAAACAGAGAAGAATCACCAATTGTTGGAAAATATGGCCTTAGTGATAGAAATGATGTCAGAGATACCATGATAAAATTTTTCAAGACCAATGATTTATTCATTGCAAATACCATTTTTTAACAACATAAATGGTGGCTATATATGTGGACCTCTCATCAGATAGAATATACAGGAATCAAATTGACTGCATCTATGGAAAGAGATATGGAGAAGTTGAATTTCTTCAGCTAAAAAGAGTCCAGGAGCTAACTGTGGAACAGACTATCAATTGCTCATATGCAAGTTAAAGTTGAAGCTCAAGACAAGTCCATGAGAGCAAAAATATGACCTTATTATATCCCACCTAAATTTAGAAACCATCTGAAGAACAGATTGGACACCTTGGACCCCAATGACCAAAAACCAGACAAATCGTGGGGTGACATCAAGAACATCATCAATGAAGAAAACAAAAGGTCATTAAAAAGACAGGAAATGAAGAAGAGACCAGATGAAGAAGTATCCTTTCAGAATACTTATTCAATCTGTGTGCTGAGCAAATAATCAAAGAGACCGGATTATGTGAAGAAGAAAGTGACATCAGGATTGGAGGAAGACTCATTAACAACCAACCTGCTATATGCAAATAAAAAATCCTTGCTTGCTGAAAGTGAATGTCAGAAGAGATTCTGAAACTTTCTTTTCAATGGAGAGTAGCTAAAGTAAGCAGAAGAAATAACAAGATAAAAGGGCTGAACAGAAGATTTCAAAGAGCAGCTCAAGAAGACAAAGTCAATTATTATAAGGATATGTGCAAAAACCTGGAGTTAGAAAATCAAAAGGGAAGAATAAGCTCAGCATTTCTTAAGCTGAAAGAACTGAAGAAAAAATTCAAGCCTTGACTTACAATATTGAAAGATTCTAAGGGCAAAATATCAACTGATCCTGGAAACATCAAAAAAGTTGGAAGCACACAGAGGCACTCTACCAAAAAGAACTGGTCAACGTTCATCCATTTCAGGAGGTGGCATATGATCAAGAACCAATGGTATTGAAGGAAGATGTCAAAGCATCAGTAAAGGAATTGGCAAAAAAATAAATAAATAAATAAATAAATAAAAATAAAGGCTCCAGGAGTTGATGGAAGACCCCCTGAGATGTTTCAACCAATGAATGCTGTGCTTGAGACACTTACTTGTCTATGCCAAGAAATCTGGAAGGCAGCTACTTGGTCAACTGACTGGAAGAGTTCCATATTTGTACCCATTCTAAGGAGAGGTGATCTAACATTATGTGGAAATTATCACACAATGTCCTTAATATCACACACAAGTAAACTTCTGTTGATGATAATTTAAAAATGGTAGCACAGTATATTGACAGGGAACTGCCAGAAATGGAAGCTGGATTCAGAAGAGGACATGAAATGAAAGATATCATGGCTGACATAAGATGGATCTTGGCTGAAAGCAAAGAATACCAGAAAGGTGTTTACTTATCTTTTATTGACTATGCAAAGGCATCTACCTGTGTGCACCATAACAAATTATGGATAACATTAAGAAAAATGGGAATGTGAGAATACTTAAATGTGCTCATTAACAATCTATACATAGACTAGGAGGTTGTCATTTGAAGTGAGTACACAGGTATACTGCATGGTTTATAATCAAGAAGGGAGTGTGTCAAGGTTGTATTCTTTCACAATACTTATTTAATCTGTGTGCTGAGCAAATAATCAAAGAGACTAGATTATGTGAAGAAGAAAGTGACATCAGGATTGGAGGAAGACTCATTAACAAACAACCTGTCATATGCAAATAAAAAATCCTTGCTTGCTGAAAGTGAAGATGACTTGAAGCACTTACTGATGAAGATTAAAGATTACAGTGTGCAGTATTGATTACACCTCAATATAAAGAAAAGCAAAATCCTCAGAAATGGACCAATAAGCAGTATTACGATAAATGGGGAAAAGATTGAAATTGTCTAAGATTTCATATTACTTGGTTCCACAATCCACACCAAAGGAAGCAGCAGTCAAGACATCAGACAACATATTGCACTGGGAAAATCACTACAAAAGACCTCTTTAAAGTGCTGAAGAGCAAAAATGTCTCTTCTTTGAAAGACATTTCTTTCTTGGGTTATGCCTAACCCAAGCTGTGGTCTCTTCAATAGACTCACATGCATGTCAAGGCAGACAATACATAAGAAAGACAAAAGAAGAGTTGATGCTTTTGAGTTGTGGTGTTGGTGAAGAATACTGAGAGTACCATGGACTCCCAAAAGAATGAACAAATCTATCCTGGAAGAAGTGTAGCCCGAATGTTCCTCAGAAACTGGAAGAGCCAGACTTCATTTCACCTACTTTGACCATGTTGTCATAAGGGACCGTTTGCTGGAGAAGGATATCATGTTTGGTAAAGTGGAGGGTCAGGAAGCCCTCAGTGAGATTTGATACAACTAGCTCAGGTATAGCATAGATTGTGAGACTGGTACAGGACCAGGCAGTTTTTTGTTCTTTTTCACATGGAGTAGCTATGAGTCAGAGCCAACTCGATGGCACCTAACAACTATGTGTGTGTGTGTACATATATGTGTATATGTGTGTGTGTGTGTGTGTGTATATATATGAATGTCTCATTGACATGACAGTGTTAAACATTTTCTTTCTTAAGATAAAATCTGGATGAAAGAGAAAAGCAAGAGTGGATAGATGTTGAGTTGAAAGGTGTTACAGTGCATCCATCCAAAATCCAGTTATTGTCACTGCTGAAGAACCAAGCAGTATTTCATTCTGCTGTACATAGGGATGCTATGAGTTGGAGCTGACTCAACAGCACCTAACAACAACAGCATAGGAGGCACAATTGTAGATCCTTGCTAGATGCAATTGAACGCTTCACAAGGTTGGTTTACTGGGCTTTAAACCACGGGAACATAGTCTTATATGACAACTCAGTTAGTTGGCATAGCATAGTTCATAAAAATATTGTTTTACATCTTAATTTGGTGAGCAGCACTTGAGTCTTAAAAGCTTATAAGCATCCATTTATGATACAACTATTGGTCTATAATTGTCTGGAGCAAAAGAGAAAGAATGAAATCAAACACTCAAAGAAGAAACTAGTCTACAGGACTAATAGCTCCCACAAATCACTAACCTGGCCTCATCTACCCTGAGACTAGAAGAAATAGATGGTGCCTGGCTGCCACTAACAACCATTCTGACTGGGGACATAATTGATTGCTCTGGATAGAATGGGAAAAGAAATGCAGAACAAATATCAAATTCCTAAGAAAAAGGCAAGATTTACTGGCTGAGTAGAGACTAGAGGATCCCCAAGACTATTGCCCTGAGATACTCTTCAATCCTGGAACTGAACCCTCTCTCAGAGTGCAGCTTTCAGCTAAGTAATACCTGGGCTGATAAAATAAAACATAAAATAAAACAGTATCACCTGTGAGTACTGTGCTTTTTTAATTAATCAGCCATATGAGACCAAAGAGTCAGTATTCACCTAAAGCAAAGATGAGAATGTAAGAAAGGGCAAGGAATCTAGATTAATGGAAACAGAACAATGGTAATGGTATTAATGAGAATGCTGATACATTGGGAAAAATATAACCAATGTCACTGAACAATATATATAGAAATTGTTAAATGGGAACCCAATTTGGTGTGTAAACTTTCACCAAAACTGTGATTAAAAAGAAAAGTATAAGCAAAAAACTCCATGGAGTAGAACTACTCTAAAATGCCATGAGTTAGAATTGACTTTTTTATTTTATTTTCTTTAAATGCTTCAAAAACTTTTTGTTAGGAAGGTTTTTCTCTCTTTTTTTTTTTTTTTTTTTGTTTAATAATGTTTGTGTTGTACATGACTACAGAAACGACATTGCAGCATTCTTCACTTTTGTTATTAGTGTTAAAATATTATTTTTTAAGATTTAATCAGAAATTTTGTTGTCACACTTGTTTCCTCTTAGAGACATTCTTCAGTGTTAATATATTTCCTCCTCCATTTTCTTATAATTCTCTGCTAAAGTTCCATTTAAGGATAAGTCCCCTCACACCCTATAATCACTTCTCAACTCTTAACCTTTAAGGGAAATAGAAAACATGTTTTTCAATTTTATAAGATTTCTGGAGTACACTAGGAAAATACTTACTCTAGCTTATTTTAATAAATAGAATATGGTAGTGTAGGTTTATCCCATTACTTAATGTTCTGGAATTCCCTCAAAGTACTACCACTCTCCTTTAAAACAAACTGGTAAAGGAGTTTGAAAAATCCCTGCTTGAAAACTGCTTAATGTTTCAAATGTAGCCTTTATATTTGATTTTAATTAATTATCAAAGATAATATAATTCACAGTGGAGGTCCAGTTGTTAATCCTTCTAGACTACTTTCAACTATGGACATGGGCAATTCATCCATAGTGAAAATTTAATTTTAACTATAATTACAAAGGTTTGAAATTAAATCTCACCAGCACCATGCACCATTAATATGGGCACAGACAAAAACTGATTTTGTTAGGATTAATGTAAGGGACAAAAATAAAATTTAATTTTTAACTTTTATAATTAATTTAGAAAAATATAAATGATTTTCTCTCAAAGAGAAAATGTTTCTGAGTCTGAAGGAAGATTTTCCAGCATCCCCTCTGTCTTGGTTCTCTAGTGCTGCTGTAACAGAAATACCACAAGTGGATGGCTTTAGTACACAGGGATTTATTCTCTTAAAATTTAGGAGGCTAGATGTCCAAGTTCAAAGTGCAGGCTCTAGGAGCTGGATGAAGGCCCCGGACTTTGGACTTCAGTTCTGCCTCATGTTCCAGGCCCACAATAGCTGGAGGCTTTTTCTGACTCATGCACATACTGGCCACTAAGGCTGACAAACCGAAGCCAAGATTGACAGGTAAAATGGCACAGTGCCAAGATTAGCAGACAGCAGGACATGCCACTAATTAAAGTCCAAGAACAATCCCAAGATCAGCAGGACATGTAACAGGCCACTGAGATGAAGACACAGCAAAATGCAGGATCCAGATATGCCAAAAGCTCAGAGACTTTTGTCAAAATGTTTTCTTGTATACTGGAAGCAGGCCACACTCAAAGGTAGCTACTCAGCTATTCACAGCAAATTCCACAATGGAGTTGATTACTAATCTCATCATGGGCAATAACTACTTCCAGCTGCCCAGCCACTCAAAACCATTGCCCAGCCGAGTTGGCACACTACAACACCCTAAAACCCCTCATATAATATCCTTAAAAAAATCTTGTATAAGGTAATAGTGAACTATGTCCCAAAGTGCTCCTCAAACTAGACATTTGTTGTTGTTGTATGCCGTCGGGTCAGCCCCAACTCATAGCGACCCCTCCTTGGGTTTCTGAGGCAGTATCACTGCAGAAGGAGGATTGCCCAACCTTCCAAACTAGACATAACAGATAACAATTCCCAAACTTAAAGAGAAGTTGAAACTTGATTTTGTGGTGCAATGAATTACTTGGTATGGCATTTTTAGCTACAGTCTTTGCACCTCCCACCAGACTACTGGGTGGGACAGCACAAATAAGGTGAGTAGAACTCTGTTTTTGGGATTGGTTAGTTTTGTCACTCTGCAAGGCTTAAAATGAGCCCTCCTAGAGTATAGGGGGCATCTCACTGCCATAAAGACAAAAGAGCTGGTGATCCTCAACCTATACAACAATGAGACCAGAAGAACTAGTTGGTGCCCAGCTAGCACTGTCAACCACTCAGAGGGACATCTTTGCAGGAGATCCTGAATAGAGTGGGAGAACAATGTGGAACAAAACTCAAAATCATAAAACAAAAGGAGACCAGGTTTGCAGGTATGAGATAGCCTCATGGAAATCCTGAGACTGCCCCTAATTGCCCTTTAGGTCTGGAATTGAACCCACTCCTGTGACTTCCAGCTAAACAAAAGACAGGCATATGAGCTAAACATTTACATTAGGTAAATACCACTCTTTGGAGAGATCAATCATGGGAGAATAGAAGGGCTATTCTGTTGCACAGGGAGACAGCTTAGGGGGCAAGAGTACATGGGAGTGAAGGATACAGAGAAGAGGTGGCTATGGAGAGGAAGCAGGAGGAGAGCTGTTGCATTGTGGGAAATTTCAGTCAAGGTCACAAGACAAAGTATATGTGAGCTCTGTATGGAAAATGTTTTTGCTCTGTAAACTTTCACCCAAATCGCAATAAAAATTAAAAAAAAAAAAAAAAAAAAGGAGAGAGAAGAGCTGGAGGTGAAGTGGAGCATATTCTTGGACCTGAGATCCCTGGGCCCAATCTGCTTGGCTGAGAGATGCCCAGCAAGGTGATGGTGGCAGTGGAACTAAGAAGCATGAACCAGAGCTGCAGGCTTACCTGGTCCACAGAGACAGAGGCCAGGCCAAGAGGCCAAGCGCCAGAGAGGTATGTCTGAGATCATAGCAGAAAGGAGACTGTCTGGTCAAAGAACTGTATCTGAGTGCATTCTTGAGCCTGAATTGTAGCCTGCTACTTCCCTAATAAACCCCATAATCATGAGTATTGTCTGTGAGTTCTGTGTGGCCATTGCAATGAATTATCAAACCCAGCAGAGAAGTAGTATATGCTGTGGGATGGATGGTTGGTGTCAAAGTTGGTAAAAAGGCTGGAGGGTGACAGCATTTCAGACCTCATAAGAATAAGCCTTGGGCTGCAGATGGTGATTCTGTCTTCCTCTTGTCAAGTTAGAGGAGGTCAGAAAATGCCACCTTCATGTTCTTTTTGCAAAGTCATAGTAAATTTCACTCCAAAAGTTTAAACATGAGTGTGATTTAGAACAGAATCTGTCTTTTTATGTACTAAAGTTTTCAAGGATAATTAATAAGTCAATTATTTTGTTAATCATAATAATCAGAATGGATACGATTCTCTGACACAAGAAAGCGCTATTCAGTTATTTTACCACATAGTTCTACCACAGAGCAGTTGGTGTGTTTGAAACACTGACCTTCTGGTTAGCAGCCAAGCACTTTAACCACTGTGCCACTAGGTCTCCTCATAACTGATAGGATACTTTTTCTTTTTCTTTTTTTCTCCCTCTTATTATTTTCACTGTACTACTAGTAGCTTATGAGGTAATCACAAGATAAACTTTGCTGATACACATTTTAGATATGTCAAAGAAGGAGAAAAGAGGAAGTACTAAATTTTGTGCCTAGATACAACCTGATTTCAGAAATCAGGGGAAAAAAAGAACAATTGTATTATTTAGTAATTATAAAGATAAGCTCAAATTTGATAATCCATATAATTTTTGCAGGAACCAAGTACATATTTTTAGAAATTGGAATATTCATTTCCCATAGAAACAGTGGTATATTTGGTTGTTAAATTCCTGGAAATCTCCCAAATGGCCACAAAAAAATGGAAAATGGTGAAAAATAAATATGTAACAAAATAATGATGATAAAATATATAAATGAAAATATACTTCTTTTATTGAATGGAAAGAGTTATATTGTTAGATAGATAGAATGTATACATTGGCTCAAAGACTTTATTACTGGAATATGAAGTTGATTTTAAAACATCCGTGGTATACTAAATGATTACAGATGAAGCATTGTCTGCTTCTCTAGTATTAAAAAATAATTATTATTCAATAATATATTTTACAGCATTTATGTTGATAATAAATAATTTGAATGTAACACTTTAATATTATGTTATAAAATCATGAGAAAGCCAAAATGATTATTGATTGATTGATTTCATTTATTTTGCATTTTATTTATTTATTGAAAAGCAGTATTTCTTATTAAAAGGGCCAGAAGTTATCAAACTTCACCTCTGCATGTCAATGTCCTGTTAAATGGCACATAAAGAAACTGGAAGCTTGTTGAAATCAATTAAAGATGGAATGTAAACCCAAAACCACACACACACACACAAAAGAATACTGATAAAATCCAAATGGTTTTATTTGGTAGAAGAAAACCAATGTTAGATTTTCAAATGAACATCGTTGGATATTTGGGTAGTTCTCCCCCTAAAATGTGAAATTTATACAGCTTTTTATCAGGATTAAATTAGACTAAAATTGTGGAATCATAAACAGCATAGCTTAATAAAAAAAACAATTTTGAAGCTTTTCTTTTTTTTTTAATTGTTCTCTTCTAACTTTTGCTTAAAAAGTTGACATGTTCTGAAATAGCCCATGTCAAAATAGATATAAAAATTATCTAATTGTGTTAAAAGGCCAAATTACATTGAAATCAAGGAGTTCAGATAAATGAACAACTAAAATCAAATGTATTCAATTTAGACTAACAGAAGAAGAATAAGATATTTTTTCCCAAAGAGTGAAGAAATTAACTTCGGTAGTTATATACTTTGTCTCTAATCTCACTATCGATAAGGCAGTACCGGGATATAGTTTTCTTATAGTAATTAGTGTCATTTAAACAATTATAACAGTTCAATTAGTAAAACTGTGGCAATATGTGTTTGTCGAAACACCTTGAATAAAACACTGCTATGAAAATATATTTTGCCTTACATGGACCAACATTAAGCATTTGACTACTACCAGAAACATTCGTGGCTGGGACACATCCAGAAGTGCTAGAAAAGATAGGCCTGGTGATAAATATTCAAAAGGTCACAGCCTTGAAAACCCTAAGGAGCAATACTGCTCTGCACATATGGTGTTGCCATGAGTCAGAATAGACTCAACAGCAAATAACAACAATAGAAATGCATGCCAGTTTAATTATTTTTGAGATCCCGTGGCTTACTGAAGAGCTCTGATGGAATAGTGCCTAAGGCATTTGACTGCTAACCAGAAGACTGGAAGTTCAAACCCATGAACCACTCTTCAGAAGGAAGATTGGGCAATCTACTTCCATAGTGACACCACATTAGAAACCCAAGGAGGTGTCACTATTGGTCAGATCTGACTCAGTGTCAAAGTTGTGTTTGCATTGTGGCTTACTGTACAATTTATAAAACTGAATATTGCTGAATTAGGGAAAAAATTCTCTGGAAAATGTAGGGAACCAGCCTTTAATAATATTCACAATGCAGAGAATATCCCAATATATAGATTATATTTTGAACAATTTTACAAAATTTACGTCAGAATGCTGCTTAGGTTGTAATTAAGAGCTGCAAAAGGCTTGTAATGGTAAAGATTAGAAAGACCAAAAAACTGCACTCAGAGACATGAAAGAGTTTTATTCCAAAGAGTGAGGAAATTTGAAATAAAAGCAATGTCGCATCTATTGGTGGTCAGCTGGTCAGTTTCTGAGTCTGCTAAACCTCCTCCTTTTCCCGAGATATTTACACCTCTGTTTGAGGAAGTATCAATAGGGGCTACATGCCTGGCATCAGGTTCAAAGGCACTTGACCCTGGTAGGGGGCCCAGGGAGAGATCTAGTAGTATGTGCCTTCAATCAGACAATGCTATTAACTAAGAAATGTGGTCTGTGAGGGGAAAAAAAGGAGGGGTGGGAATGACTTTGCATTATTTAGTAGTTTCCCAAACAAGGTGGAGTCTGGGAGCCATTTTGGGGAGCTACAGCAATGCTCAGTACACTCTACCACAGCTCTCTAATATGGCTCTTACGATATGCACACCCACTTCTTCTGCTTGATCCATAAAACCTAGGCACTAGAGCATGGAGCCAAAGGCCATGAATATAATATCAACCACAACATCCAAACATTACCAATAGGAAAATCTAAAATACCACATAACAAATGTCTCCAAGTGGAAAGTAGTGAATTTAGCCAGGTGGACAAGGGGACAATACTTAATTGCTAGATAACAGAAATATGAGTGTGTGTATGTAGCGAAGGTTGATTAATAGAATTGTTATAATCTGGAATGTAAATGCAACAATCAGTGTGAATCAAAGCACAAGTGTCTCCCTGTGCAGCAGTAAGGATATCTAAAACCATTTTGTTCTGTAAGACAACCTTTCTTATTTGTATATTTTCAATGGATTATAAAATGATGGCATGGAAGGTTTCACTTAGAGCAGTGGCAGTGTGTTTGGCTAAAGCTTCAACTTACCACTCTATGTCAATGGTGGCTTCCATAGGCGTTAACATGGCTATGGCTAAAACCACCAGCTAGTTTGTTTAGCCTGTTTATAACAATGATAAAAGGTGTCCCAATTGGACGGGCAAGCTAGTGAGGTAGTATAAACACTGTGAGAACATAGGGATGTCCCCAGGTGCATCTACCTGTCTGTTCTTGTTACCTGGTGGCACTCTGACAGGAATATACCACAAATGGAATGGCTTTAACAAATAGAAGTTTATTCTCTTACAGTTTGGGAGGCTAGAAGTCTGAGTTCCAAGTGCCAGACTCTAGGGTTTGTGTGAAAGTCCCTTGACCTTGGTCTTCAGCTCTGCATCTTTTTCCCAGCCCACTGAAGCTTCAGGCATCTCTTCACTCAGGCAGCTACTGGCTGCTGAGGCTAACACGCCCAAGGTCGACAAATAAATTGGCACAGTCCTGATGTTACCAAATCACATGATGTTACCAAACTACACGGCAGGCCATTAATTCAAGTCCATTGAAAGTTCCAAGGTTGGCAGAGCATGTCAGGCTGCTGAAGAATGACATAGTTACATGCAGGGTTCAAGCGTGCCATAAGATTCCAAAGCTGCTGCTTATATACAGGAAAAAGACCACATATCCAAAGCCAGCTACTCAGCTGCTCACAGTAGATTCCACCAAGGAGTTGATTATTGATTACCAGTTTCATCATGGGGAATACTACATTCAGCTGCCCAGCCATTCAACCAGGCCTAGCCAAGTTGACACAAAAACATAACCATTGTACTGTCCAATTCAAACAAACAAACAAACAAACAAACAAACAAACAAACTCACTGCTGTTGAGTCAATTTGACTCATAGTCTTCCTTCTTTGGGTTTCTGAGGTGGTATCTCTAAGGCAATAGATTGTCCAATCTTCCTTCTGAGGAGTGTCTGGTGGGTTTGAACTGCCAGCCTTCTGGTTAGTAGTCAAATACCTTAGGCAGTACTCCACCACAGTTCCCACCTGTTCAGTTATAGGATAAATAAAGCCAACCATTATTTCTATATGGCCAAAACCATTCGCATGGCAATGGGAAGACCCCTACTCTATTGTTGTTTTGTTTTCCCAGCCACATGGTATTATGTATTAAGATGATCTGATTACAAAAGTGTTGAGGCAGCCACCCTAAGTTTTTACTATTATTAATAGTATGCCTTTCAACACACCAAGGGCAACCATATTTACTTGTATAACTTTGACACTAAGCCGTCCTAACTTATCCAGTATAGCATAACTCAAAAGGCAGGTAACATTGACCTGCTCCTATTAAAACAAAAATCTTGCTCTTAGTTTAATTCCAAGAGGGGAGAGGCATAGTACACAGTGAAGAGAAGAAGAAAGAGGAAGGATCCATTGCTGATCTACGTCTTCAAGTGTTAAAGAAGCCCCACAGAGTGTCATTGGCAGGGAGCAACCTCCATGGCAGTCTGGTACCACATGATACTGGCATCTCTCCTCATACCCAACAGTTGAACTGGTTTCAGACTTCTGCCATCATTAAGTGCTCAGTTGGCAAACAATTTGCTGGCAGTCCTTAGGGGCACTAAAACAACAATTGTAACTGAGCAATAATAGGTAAATTATTTTGGTCTAATAACACAGGCAGTGTTAGAAGTAGCAGTTAAGATTACCCCTGGTCAGGTCTCCTGCCCTGGCTTGTAATACCATACTTTTCCCTTTGGGGACCTTCAACTATATGCAAATGAATATGATCTAGCAGGGGTATTGGGAAAGTCCATAAACTGATAAAATAAATTTGCTTCTCTAAAAATTTGTCATGATTAACAGTATTAAATAGGAGCTCTGGTGGCATGGTGTCTAAGGCATTTGACTGTTGACCAGAAGGCTGGCAGTTCAAACCCACTAGCTACTCTTGGAAGGAAGAGTGGGCAATCTATTTCCTTAGTGATACCTCCTTGAAAACCCAAAGAGGGGTTGCTATGAGTCAGATACAACTCTGGGGCTTTTGGATGCAACCAAGGTGTTATAAGCAAGGAAGCCTCTAGGCCTTCACTCCAAGGGGAAGAAATCCCAAACCATCATGAGCCTATTTGTCATTTCTAGGGTAGCTTAACTACTTGGTCCCCTTTGTCTCTAGGACCTGGGTCAAAAGCAAAAGGAAGTTATTTTCATGACCTACGGTGGGCAGAAAAGTGGTGTCTTCTATGACTTTCACCTGGATCCTCATAGTCTGTAGAGGCCCTTGTTTCAACATCTGGTAAGTGTTTGGGCACTCCTGTCAGTGGTATTCATTAATATATCTCAGAGCATCTGGAAGGCCCTTAGTTCACTGTTGCAGGAAGTGAGTCTCTCTTCTTAAGGTTTGTTTCAAGAGGGCATTCTTAGTTTCTATCAGGCCATCAAGAGTGGGGTTTTACAGCAAGTGAAAATTCCAAGTGATATCATTGGCATCTGCCCAATCTTGTACTTCATGGTCAGTGAAATGTCTTCTTTAGTTGCTGTTGATGTCCATGAAGTGATGAATGTGGTGCACAACCAGGCAAGGCCTTGACTGGTGGACCACAACTATACTGCCCATTTACAAGGATATGTTTGGAAAAGGCCAGTAGCAGTGCCAGTGCAAGTCAAGGCAAAGTAGAAATTGTCTGATTGAGGGAGAGGTACTACATAGTCTATTTGCCATCTCTAGATGAACAACACTCCATGGGAAATGTGGTCCACCTCCTTTGGGACCAGCCTCTTTCTTTCCAAAGTACAGAGGGTGCAATTGTTGCAACTTCTTTAATTTGAGACATGGGATGACTATGCCCATCCCCTTGGCAACAGTTCCATAAAGTCTTATATCCTTTATGCTCAGTCCTGTGATGATGTAATCACTGGGAAATCTCAGCACTGGAGAGTTTACTGTTGAGCTATGGAACCAGGCCAGCTCATCTGATTGAGCATTGCCTGGTTGGGTGAGGGCTATGGGCTGAGATGTAGTATATGGTGATAGCCATCCCCAAGGTACTGACCCATATGTCACTCCAAAGTTGCTTACCCCAGAGTGGCCATCCAGTGATCATTCAGGCCTCCCACCAGTCTATTATCCATAGAATCAAACCTTTGTACAGCTGTCTATACAGAGCACAATCAAATTGTCCTCATGCATAAGCACCATCCAAGCTGCCCAGAGCCCAGCCCACTGGCTGTTCTCCCCTTCCCCTTGATCTATCCATATGATTTCTGTAGATGACTGTACGGCAGTAGCTGCCCAATAGGAGAATTCCCCCTGACAGAGCCATCGGGGTACCAGATGGCCTCAGGAATGGGATCGGTGCCTGTCTTAATATAGCTTAAGGTGATGCCTGGAATTTCCTGTACCTAGGGGGCATCTTTGTTGAAGTATGCTATAAGTGCAGCTCAGTGCTTAAGGGGCTAGAAGAGAGGGTGCTTCGTTGTTGCAAATATGCATGCCATTTAGCAAGTGTCCCAGTTTGGATCACCTCTGATTGTGGTTTAGTGAATTCTTTTACCACCCAGTGATAGGGTAGCAGGTTTTCACTGTTATTGTTGTCCCCTTGGTGATGTCTTCTCTGTGCTGTAAGCTCCAATATACACGATATAGCTGTTGCTGCTCCAGCAGGCTATATTGCTGCTCAAACTCTTTTCATAACTGCTACCAGAATCCAAGGGAAACCCATCTATCTGTTGCCTTTGCTACTTACCCCAGCCAAAGTCCTCAGGGTAGCTAGCTGCATCCAATTTCCAAGGGGCTCCAGCCTCAATGGCCCCTAGGACCTTAACTTGTTGTACCGCTACTTTAGCTGCCTGCAATGCATGTTTTTGCTCCTTGCCCCTGTTCCAAATGGTTCCTTTCTTCACCCACTAAATCTGGGCTAAATGGGGGACAAAGAGCTTCCCATATCCTAACAATTTCAGAAAGATTTGCAGGACTTTTAAATTAGTAGGTATAGAATAAGCTGTAATCTTGTCAATGAGTGCCACAGGCATCACTTTAGTCTTACCTGACCATAAAACACCCAAGAACTTGGCAGACAATCCAGGCCTCTGTAATTCTGAGGTGTAGATGACCCATCCACAGTTCTCCAGGTGATTGATGAGTCTAGGTGAAGTTTCTTGTAGCAAAGACAAATCACTGCAAGTTGACATAATGTTCAGGTTACCTAGTGCCACTCTGAGAGAAATATACCACAAATGGGATGACCTTAACAAACAGTTCATTCTTACAATTTGGAGGCTTTAAGTCCAAGTTCAAAGTGCCAGGCTCTAGGGACTGGGTGAAAGCCCCTCAACCTTGGAGTCCAGCTCTGCCTCCTGCTTCTGGCCCATGGGAGCTAGAGGTGTTTCTTTACTCAGACAGCTGCTGGCTGCTGAGGCTGAGAAGCTCCAAGGTTGACAAGTAAAAAGGCACACTCTCAATGTTACCGAACCACACAGCAGGCCATTAATTTAAGTCTACTGTAAGTCCCAAGGTCAGTAGAGCATAGCAGGCTGCTGAGCAATGACATAGCTACATGCAGAGTCCTAGCTAGCTACTATCCCCAAGGCTTCTCCTTATGTACAGGAAGCAGTCGATATCCCAAAGGCAGCTACTCAGCTGTTTGTGGTAGATCCCACCGTGGAGCTGATTGCCAGTCTCATCATGGGGAATAACTACCACCAGCTGCCCAGCCACTCAACCAGGCCCAGCAAAGTTGACACACAAACATAACTACTACACATAACATCATAAATACAGTGGAATAAAGAAACTGTCAGTTTTGGCCCATTTCTGTAAGTTCTGTGCCACCAGCCCATGACAGAGTGTGAAGAAGTGCAAATACCCTAAGGGGAGGACAATGAATGTCCAGTGTTCCCCTTTCCATTCAAAAGTGAATTGGCCTTGGCTTTCAAGGATGATAGGGATGCTGAAGAATTTGTTAGCCAGATCTAAAACAAAATGATAGGTACTTAAATGTTCCCTGATAACATTTAGTAGCTGTGTTATATTAGGAACCACAGCATGGAGGGTGGGGGTAACCCTGTTTAATTCCTGGTAGTCAACCATCATGTACCAACAAGTTTTCCTTACTGGCCAGACTGGACTATTGAAAGGGCTGTATGTGCATCTGATGATACCAACTGGCCCACTCAGCTATAGTGACTGCAATTTCCTCATGTCCTCTAGACAGCTGGTATTGCTTAATATTCACTATCCTGGAGGGAGGAGGAAAGGAGACATGGCTTTATTTGGCTCACCCTTGGACTATAGATTTTATCATCCTACTAGAGGCAAATCTCCCCTCTAGTAGTCATCAGAGTGAGCCCCTACAAGAGGTCTATTCCTAAAATGTTTTCTGGCAAAGTCAAAATGAAAACCTTGTACTCTTTAGAAGGAACTCATCTTATAACCAGAGTTAGGGTGAAGTGCTGCACAGAGGAATTGTGGGATGACATCAAGAACATCATTCATGAAGAAAGCAAAAGATCATTAAAAAGACAGGAAAGGAGGGTTCCAGCAAGATGGTGGACTAGGCAGAAAGACTGTACAGACCTTCTTCAACAAATAAAAGGGAAAGTAATTAACACAGACACAGAAGATAATCTTGTACCCCTCAGTCTTGAAGGGAAGGATATAGAAGTGGACTAAACCTTAACTAGCAGAAGAATTTGCATGAAGATACCAAAAAAAGGAGACACATGGAGCTGCGATCTGGCAGTGATCCTGAGCAATCCTGATGGAACAGACAGCTTGGAGATTCCTGAGTGCTGGTAGGACTTAAGAATTAACCTAAAAATCAGCCTTGCTAGCCAGGGACTGCACGGATGACTGCTCTGGTGGCTGGGGAATAAACGGAGAAGGTGAAGAAAAAGGTGGGCTGAGCTGTGGACCTTCCTGGTCCGGAGGGTGCCACCATTTTGAGGGTCTAAAAGCAGCTTGACTATTTTGGATATTTAAAGAGACAGCGCTTCTGCAGATTCCTGGGGCTTAAGAACATGTTCTGCTTTCCAGCAACCCCAAAAAACCTCCAGACCTGCAAGACTGAAAAGATACAACATTCCTCTTGTACCCCACATCCGCTTGGTGAATGGAGGTGTGGCCATCCCCCCCACTCCCACCTACCTTCTGGGCCCACAGTAACTCCATCAAATTCTGTGTGCTCAGACGGAGCCTAGGTGTCCTGACCTGTCCTACACCAATTTTTTTTTCTCTCTCTCTCTTTTTATTTATTTATTTATTTTCTTTTTCACTTTATTTTTCTGGTGATTAGTTTGCTTGTATTTGTCTGTTTTAAAACAACTATTATTAATACTATTTTTGTCCTTTTTACTATTATTCTTAATCTTCCCCTCCTAGGTCCTAATTTTCAGCATTTTTCCTTTTCCCTGTTCCTGGTTGTATTATTATTATTTTTTTTTTAATTAAGTTTTATTTTTTCCCAACTTTTTTCTCATGGTGAACCCCACTCCTTATTTTTCTTTTTGCATTTTTCCCATTTTTTCCTTCATTACTCTCCTTCTTTACTTTTTTTGTCTTAATGCCCTATCCCCAGATATTGGAGGTTTTCTTGTGTTTTCTTCTTCTTTTTCCCTTTTTTCTTTCTTTTTTCTTTTTGGTTACTATTCCTGTGTGATTTCATGGTGATTTTTGGTCCATGTGCTTTTAATTTTTTGAAGGTTATTCTATTGTAATTTCTGTCTAATTTAGTGGGAGACAACAACAGTCCCCATAAGACACAACTATGCCCATACCTCCTGCAACTTCACTTACTGAGTGAGAGCCACTACCTCCTTCTCCACCAATGGGCCAATGATAAAAAACCACCAAGAAGAGCCTGAATCAACCTTGGCTGCTCTTCATGAACAGTTAACAGAGATCTAAATAAAACAAAGCCACAATGCCTCAGAGACTACAGACCATCACAGTCCACACAAAGAAGCAGGATAAAGTGGTAGAAACAAGGGAGCAGGATACAGAGCCAGAACATATCCCTGAGGAAGAAGCAGCATTGGAACTCTCTGATAAGGAATTCAAAAGAATTCTCTTTAGGTATCTTCAAAGGATTGAGAGACAGACCAAAGGAAACACAGAAAAAAACTTAAAATAATTTGGGAAGAAAATATAAGAACAAAATGACAAAATAAATGAAAAATTAGAAATTATTCTAAATCTACAGGTAGAAATCCAGAAGATTAATACTAAATTGACAGAAATAGATAACACATTAGAAGGGCAAAGGAGTAGAACTGATGCAATGGAAGACAGAACTAATGGGATTGAAGACAAATACCTGAATACTTGTTTGGAAAGGGATCAATCAGGAAAAAAAAAAAAAAAAAAGAAGAAAGCCTAAGGTTCATGTGGGATACCATA
>NW_006921610.1:13714816-13746430 GCF_000298275.1 Orycteropus afer afer
TGCCCTTCAGGTCTGGAATTGAACCCACACCTGTGGTTTCCAGCCAAACAGAAGACAGGCATATGAGTTGAACACTTACCTGAGGTAGATACATTCCTTGGAGATAACAATCATTGAGAAAGAAGGGCAGCCTATGTACAGGGAAACAGCTCAGGGGGCAGGAGTCTATGGAGGGATGGACACTGGGAAGAGGTATCAATGGGGAGGAAGTGGGAGGGGAGCTATTGCATTGTGGTAAACTGTGGTCAATGTCATGAGACAAAGTATATGTAAACTGCTGTATGGAAAGTAAATTTGTTCTGTAAATCTTCACCCAAATCACACACACACAAAAAGAAGAAGACAGGAAAGGAGGAAAAGACCAAAATGGATGTCAGAAGAGACTCTGAAACTTGCTCTTGAATGGAGATTAGCTAAAGCAAATGGAAGAAATGACAAGATAAAATAGCAGAACAGATTTCAAAGAGCAGATCAAGAAGACAAAGTCAATTATTACAATAAAATCTGCAAAGACCTGCAGTTAGAAAACCAAAAAGGAAGAACACACTGGGCATTTCTCAAGCTGAAAGAACTGAAGAATAAATTTAAGCCTCAACTTGCAATATTAAAAGATTCTATGGGCAAAATATTGAATGATGCAGGAAACATCAAAAGAAGATGAAAAGAATATAAAGAGTCATTGTACCAAAAATAGTTAGTCGATGTTCATCCATTTCAGGAGGTGGCATGTAATCAAGAACCAATGGTACTGCAGGAAGAAGTTGAAGCTGCACTGAAGGAAATGGAGAAAAACAAATGTCCAAGAATTGGCAGGATATTCATTGAGATGTTTCAACAAATGGATGCTGCACTGGAGGTCCTCACTCGGCTACGCCAAGAGATTTGGAAGATAGCTACCTGGTCAACTGTGAGGAAGAGAACCATATTTGCACCTATTGCAAAGAAAGGTGATCCCACAGAATGTGGAAAGTATTGAACAAAATCATTAATATTGCATGCAAGCAAAATCTTAAAAATAATTAAAACATGGTTGCAGAGAACTTCCAGAAATGCAAACTGGATTCAGAAGAGGATGTGGAACGAGGGATATAATTGCTGATGTCAGATAGATCTTGGCTGAAAGCAAAAAATAACAGAAGTTTACTTTCTTATGTTTTATTGACTATGCAAAAGCATTCAATTGTGTGGATCATAACAAATTATGGATAACATTGAGAAGAATAGGAATTCCAGAACCCTTGATTGTGTTGATCAGGAACCTGTACATAGCAGGAGGCTGTCATTCTAACAGAACAAGGGCATACCACATAGTTTAAAGTCAGGAAGGGAATGCATCAGGGTTGTATACTTTCACCATACTTCTTCAATCTGTATGCTGAGCAAATAATCTGAGAAGCTCAACTATATGAAGAAGAACATGGCATCAGGATTGCAGGAAGAATCATTAACAATCTGCAATATGCTGATGACACAACTTTGCTTGTTGAAAGTGAGGATCACTTGAAATATTTACTGATGAAGGTTGGAGAATACAATTGGCAGTATGGATTATACCTCAATATAAAGATAACAAAAATCCTCATAATTGGACCAAGAAGCAGTATCATGAATAGTTGGAGGAAAGACTGAAGTTGTCAAAGACTTCATATTACTTGGTTCTACAATCAACACCAATGGAAGCAGCAGTCAAGATATCAGATGGCGTGTAGCATTGGGCAAATCTGCTGCAAAAGACCTCTTTCAAGTCCTGAAGAGCAAAGATGTCTCCTTGAAGACCAAGGTGTGTCTCACCCAAGCCATGGTTTTTTCAATCACCTCTTATGCATGTGAGAGCTGGACAATGAATAAGAAAGACTAAAGAGGTGTCGATGCTTTTGAGTTGTGGTACTGGCGAAGAATGCTGAGAGTACCATGGACTGCTAAAAGAACTAACACATCTGTCCTGGAAGTGTAGCTGGAATGCTCTTTGGAAGTGAGAATGGCCAGACTTTGTCTACTTTGTTCATGCTGTCAAAAGAGACCATTCCCTGGAGAAAGATATCATGCTTGGTAAAGTGGAAGGTGAATGAAAGAGGGGAAGACCCTCAACAAGATGCATTGACACAGTGGCTACAACAATAGGCAAAGGTATAGCAGGCATTGTGGAGCTAGCACAGGACTGGGCAGTGTTTTGTTCTGCTGGTCGTTATGAGTCAGAGATGACATGACGGCACCTAACAATAACAACAACAACAGCTGCACATGTATGGTGCTGCCACTGTACACATCTATGGTATCGATGGGGCCTCTAAATTTTTTAATATTTCCATGAATAAAGGTACATTCAGCTCTAGTATCTACTAAGGCAAGCACAGTTTGGACATTTGGGGAGGCCCAGTATATGGCGACTTCTAGGTGGAGCTTCTTATCCCCTATCAGACGTCTAATGTTCATAAGAGAGAGGGCTCTTGGCCCTTTCCCTAGCTGGGAAAATGGGCTTCCCGTGCCAGTGGCACAGATTGCTGGGCACTCTCTCTAGGGCTTCCTTTAATTAGTTTGGTAAATTGCTGCTCTGGTTCTAAATGCTGCTATAAACGCAGGAGAGCAGCATTAGGCTGTTTGTCTATTTTCTCTTTGGGAGTGCCTGCAGCTATGAGATCTACCCATACCTGGTGGGGAGTAACCCTTATTACTCTCCCCCCTCATTTTTTTTTTTTTTTTTTTGCAGTCATCAGTGGATTGCCCCTGGCTCCTACCAGTTGCCTCTGCATCTTCTCTGTTTCAATGAAGTCACCAGCAGCCTGGGCTACACGGGACACTGGCTGCCCCACTATCAGACTTAGTGTGGAGATAAGGGAACCATACCAGTGGTCAGGGGCCAAGTGAAATACAGTGTCTTTCATTCCTGCAATAAAAGTTTCATTATATCAGCTCTGAAAGTTAGTTATGCAGACGGTGTGTTTCATCCCCAATTTCCTGATGACATCCTGCATTTCCTCCATTGAAGACCACTGCAAGTGGATAGTTCTCCCTCATTAGGCCAGGCAGCATGACAGGCATTGTAATCCACCAAGGGAGGTGTATTACCTCTTTTATATTTGAGGGTGCACTAATGTGCTGCCTTAGGGCAGGATGAGTAGTGACAGAAACCATGTTAGATGTTTCTATCCCTGACAGCATCACCCTGTCAGCACCGGTGTCCCACAGCCTAAACAGGCTGTGAGGGACTCTAGCCCTTTCTGATGATAGCAGGTAGTCAACTCCACTATCTCAGTAGTTGTGTAAGCCCATGTGATGGTGTATTCCCTTATATTCCCTTGGGGAAGGGTGCAAGGATAAACAGTGGGAGGATGCGGATGGTCATTTTTAAATTTAGTGGCTGTTAGTGGGCACAGCTTTAGATGTTCAGAGACTTCTATTTCCTTATCCCATCTCTCATCTTCCCCACCATCAGAATCTAAGGATTGTAGGAGATCTCATTTTTGGGATCCTGGTCTGCCTTAGATATCACAGCTCAAATCTGTTGGGTGGGGAGATGGCACCATTTTACCTTAGCTAATCTACAGGCCAACATTTAGATTTTCTGGTCAGCAGTCTGAAGTTTGGAAACCAGAGTTTCAGTGTTTACTGTCTGGGCTAGCTGTGCATTCTGTTCTAGCCTAAGTTCCTCTTCAAATTGCTTGACCCTGCTGGTAGCAGCCAATTTGGCTTCAGTGGTGACATGGACTGACTGTAAAAGGGGACGTGCTGCTGAAGCGACCACTGCTCAATGGTCACACTTCACCTTCTCAATCCCTAGTCCCTGAAGCACTTCCAGCAGGCCCTGTGTTATTTTGGGGATGTCCCTGTACTAATGTGCAGGCCTCCGGTTTCTAACAGCTGAGCTAGTGAGCGGCCCAGACATCAACACATTGGGCCAACCCTGGAGTTGGGAAACCCCCACCGAGTCTCATCCCCCACCCATATTCTCTGAGACTACTGGGGGTCTTTCGGTCTCCTGGCTGTTGGCTCACCAGCTCTCTAGGTTGTAACCAAGAGCCACAGAAAGCTTATAATGGTAACGGTTAAAGAGACCAAAAAACTGCACCAGATGTGCACTCAGAGACATGAAAGCATTTCATTCCAAAGATCTGGGCAGGGAGTGGGGATGGGGTGGGGTGGGGGTGGGGCAGGGCTTAAGAGAAAAAATGACATATGTACAGTGCCAGCTGGCTGGCCAGTTTCTAAGTCCACTAAACCCCCTCCTTTTCCAAGAGAAATTTATACCTCTGTTTGAGGAACAATCAAGAGAGGCTACAAGCCTAGTCTCAGCTTCAATGGTCCCTGACCTTGGTAGGGGGCCCAGGGCAAGTTGTGGTGGTATGTAGTTGCTATAAGACTCTAATATTAACTAAGGAATATGGCCTTTGAGGGGGAAAAGGGGAGGGGGTGGGAATAGCTTTGCATTACTCAGTACTTGGCCAGACAAGATGGAATCTAGGAGCCATTTCGGGAAGCTACCGCTGTAGCTGGTACAGATGCCAAATGGTAAGGAGTTTGTATTTAGCTGTGACCTAAGTATCACATCGACCTATGTTTATTTTATTATGTTTATTTTTCATTAAAAATGTGCATCAGCTTATTGGACACAGCAACACTCAGACACAGGTCATATGCTTTCTTTCTAGGCTTCTCCAATGATTTATCAAATCCACAAGTTTTTGTCTCTGTAGTTCCTATCTATGAAACAGAAATTATTCTACTCCACATATTTTACAGAATTTCTTTTTCCTGTGTGAATATATGAAAAAAAAGGAAGCAAATGAAAAGATATTATACACAAATTTCAGAACCTGTATTCCTGACACAAATTATTTTTGAACTTTTTATTGTAATTTGAGAGGAAATTTACAACGAATTGGCTTTCCATCAACTGTTCATATGCATTTTATTTTTTAACCTTGGATGCAGTTCCTACAATTTAACAGCACTCTTCCCATTTCCTCCCTGTGGTTAATATTGACTTTGTCCTTCTTTCCTAACCATTTCTGCCTTCTGAGCTTTATCTCTGGGCAAATGCTGTCATTTTGACCCCATATGGTTAATTGTTTTAAGGAGTTATTGTTCACCATATACGTCTATCTATTGACTGGCTGAAGGTTGAACCACAGAGGTGTGGTCAGTTCCAGGCTTGAAGAGTGATTAGGGGCCATAATCTTAGGGGTTCTATCAGTCTCCACCAGATCAACAAGACTGTTTCTTCTTCTTCTTCTCTCTTTTTTTTTTTTTTACATTGTGTTTGAGTTTTGTTGCACAATTTTCTCCCATTCTTTCTATTGTTGTTATTAGGTGCTATCATGTTAGGTCTGACTCATCGTGACCCTATGTGCAACAGAACGAAACACTACCAGGTCCTGTGCCAGGTATTGCTATTCCTGAGCCCATTGTTGTAGCTGTTGTGTCACTCCATCTTGTTGAGGGCCTTCCTCTTTTTTGTTGACCCTCCACTTTACCAAGCATGAGATCTTTCCCTAGGGAATGGTCCTTTCTGACAACATGACCAAAGTAACAAGACAAATCTGGCCAATCTTGCTTCCAAAAAGCATTCTGGCTGGCATCTTTGCTCTTCAACACTTGAAAAAAGTCTTTTGCAGCAGATTTGCCTAGTACTATATGTCATCTGATATCTTGACTGCTGCTTCCATTGGTGTTGATTGTAGAACCAAGTAATATAAAGTCTTTGTCAATTTCAATCTTTTCTCCATTTTTCGTGATGCTGCTTATTGGTCTAGTTGTGAGGATTTTTGTTATCTTTATTTTGAGGTATAATCCATACTGCTGACTGTATTCTTCAGTCTTCATCAGTAAGTGTTTCAAGTGCTCCTCACTTTCAGCAAGCAAAGTTGTGTCATCAGTGTATTGCAGATTGTTAATGATTCTTCCTGCAATCCTGATGCCATGTTCTTCTTCATATAGTTGAGCTTCTCTGATTATTTGCTCAGCATACAGATTGAAGAAATATGGTGAAAGTAGACAAGCCTGATGCATTCCCTTCCTGATTTTAAACCATGCAGTAACCCCTTGTTCTGATAGAATGACAGTCTCCAGGTCTATGCACAGATTGCAAATGAACACAATCAAGGGTTCTGGAATCCCTATTTTTCTCAATGTTATCCATAATTTATTATGATCCACACAATCAAATGTTTCTGCATAGTCAATGAAGCACAATTAAACATTTTCCTGGCATCCTTTGCTTTCAGCCAAAATCCATCTGACATCAGCCATTATATCCCTTGTTCCATGTCCTCTTCTGAAACCAGCTTGCTTTTCTGGAACTATATTGTCAATTTGTCAATATACTGCTGGAACCATTTTTGAATTATCTTCAGCAAGATTTTGCTTGCGTGTGATAGTAATGAACTCTGATGGCGTAGTACCTAAGGTATTTGACTGCTAAACAGAAAGTTGGCAATTCACACCCACCAGCTGATCCATGGGAGAAAGACCAGGAAATCCACTTCCATAAAGATTTACTGCCTCGGAAATCCAAGGGGGTTTCTGTTAGTTGGAATCGACTCAATAGCAGTGAGTTTGTTCTTTTTTTCTTTTTTTTAATAGTAATGATATTGTTTGATAATTTCCACATTCTGTGAGACCATCTTTCTTTGGAATGGGTACAGATATTGATCTCTTCCACTCAGTTGGCCAAGTAGCTGTCTTCCAAGTCTCTTGGCATAGCTGAGTGAGTACCTCCAGAGTGGCATCTGTTTGTTGAAACATCTCACTGGGTATCCTGTCAATTCCTTGTTTTTCTCCACTTCCTTCAGTGAAGCTTCAACTTCTTTCTTCAATACCATTGATTCCTCATCATATCCCACCTCCTGAAATGGATGAGCATTGACCAATTCTTTTTGGTATTGTGTCTGTGTATTCCTTCCACCTTCTTTTGATGTTTCCTGCATCATTCAATATTTTGCCCATAGAATCTTTTAATATTGCAAGGAGGCTTGAATTTATTCTTCAGTTCTTTCAGCTTGAGAAATGCTGAGTGTGTTCTTCCCTTTTGGTTTTCTAACTCCAGGTCTTTGCACATTTCATTATAATAATTTCCTTTGTCTTCTTGAGCTGCTCTTTGAAATCTGTTCAGCTCTTTTATTTTTTCATTTCTTCCATTTACTTTAGCTCCTCTCCATTCAAAAGTAAGTTTCAGAGTCTCTTCTGACATCCATCTTGGTTTTTTCTTCCTTTCCTGTCTTTTTAATGACCTTTTGCTTTCTTCATGGATGACCATCTTGATGTCATCCCACAATTTGTCTGGTTTTCAGTCATTGGTGTTCAGTGTGTCAAATCTGTTTTTTTTTTAGATGGTCTCTGAACTCAGGTGCGATATAATCAAGGTAATCTTTTGGCTATTGTTGATTTGTTTTAATTTTCTTCATCTTCAATTTGAACTTGCATATGACCAATTGATGGTCTGTTCCACAGTCAGTTCCTGGCCTTGTTTTGGCTGAAAATATTGAGCTTCTCCATTGCCTCTTTCTATAGATGTATTTGATGTGATTCCTGTGTATTCTATCTGGCAAAGTTTACCTGCATAGCTGCCATTTATGTTGTTGAAAAAAGATATTTGAAATGAATAAGGTGTTGGTCTTGCAAAATTCTATCAAATGGTCTCCAGCATCAATTCTATAACCAAGGCCACATTTTCCAACTACTGGTGATTCTTTGTTTCCTACTTTTCCATTCCAATCACCAGTAATAATCAACACATCTTGATTGCATATTTTCTCAGTTTCAGACTGCAGAAGTTGGTAAAAATCTTGTTTCCTCATCCATCATTCATCTGTCAATTTGTCACTGTGGTGGCTTGCATGTTGCTGTTCTGTTGGAGGCTATGCCCCTGGTATTTCAAATACCTGCAATGTCAGACATGGTGGACAGGTTTCAGGGGAGCTTCCAGACTAAGACAGACTTGGAAGAAGGAAGGGGCCATCTACTTTAAAAGAATTGGCCAGTGAAAACCATATGAATAGCAGTGAAACACTGCCTGATATATTACTAGAAATTTAAATATAATGATATTCAATTTACTGATTTTTTCACTTTTGTCTCTTGGTTTCTGTTGTCATATACAATAATTCTTTAAATAACGCTAAGTCAAAAATTTTTCTTCCAAAACTTCCATAGTTTTATTTCTCAAATTTAGATCTACCTTCCATTTTAGTTAATTTTTTATATGACATGGGTAAGGTGTCTATCTAACTTCATGATTTCGTGCATTGCTATCCTGTGTTCTCTTCCATTTATATTTTCTTGGCACTCTTGTCAAAAGTTATTGACCATAAATGAAAGGTTTATTTGTTGACTCTCAATTTTATTCATTCATCTATATGTTTGTATTACATCTGCTTGGTTATTTTAGCTTTGTACTAAATTTTGAAAATAAGAAATGTGAATTCTCCAACTTCATTCTTCCTTTTTGAGATTTATTTGCCTATTTTGTGCCCACTGAGTTTTCATGGACTGCCTTAGAGGAGCAAATGATTAGGACACTCAGCTGCTAACTGAAAGACTCATCATTCACTTCTACCAAAAGAGTCTGTGAAGTAAGACCTAGTAATCTACTTCCAAAAAATCAGGCAGTGAAAACCCTAAGGAGCACAATTTTACTCTGACATATGTGGGGTCACCTTGAATCTGAATCAACTTGATGTCTTTCTCTCTGTCTCTCTCTCTCTCTCTCTCTCTCTCTCTATATATATATATATATATGAATTTTAGGATTCATGTAAAGATGAAAAATGAGATTTTTATAGGGATAACACTAAATTTGTAAATCAATTTGAGTGGTGTTGCCATTTTAACAATATTATGTTTCTGATCCTGAACATAAAATGTCTTTCAATATGAAGGATTTTCCTGCTATCCAAAAATATTGTGTTGATGTTATGTGCCATCGAGTCAGACTCGCTCATAGTGACCCCTCCTTGGGTTTCTGAGGTGATATCACTACAGCAGTAGATTGTCCACCCTTCCTTCCAAGGAGTGGCTGGTGGGTATGAACTGCCAGCCTTCTGGTTAGCAGTCAAGTGCCTTAGACAATACATTACAAAGCTCCTATCCAAAAATAGTGTTCTCATAATACCTTCTGTAAGCTGAAATGGAATAAAGAAAAGATGCCATCACAATTAATTTATATCAGAAAATTTTTTTCAGCATTCCTAGACTAAAAAAATAATCTACCAAATAGTATTAATTAGACCATAAAACCTAAAATAACCCTAACATATAGTGTTTGAGGACACAGTTCTGAGTTAAGGAAATATCACTTGCATTGTTTGGGGTGTGTGCTGCCTCTTTAACATTTCCCTTCAAAACAACACTAAACATGAATTTTGCTTTTTTGCCTTTTTTCATAAAAGTGAAACTCCTCTCCAGATTTCTTTTGCTTAGAGAAAACCAAAGATACTAATATAAGTCTTTTATAAAAGCAAACTGGTTTAAACAAACTTTCGAAAAGCAAGGACTACCAGTATTTTGGGAGCTCTGGTAGCATAGTACCTAAGGCACTTGACTGCTAACCAGGAGGCTGGTGGTTCAAACCCACTAGCCACTCCTCAGAAGGAAGATGGGGCAATCTATTTCCATGGTGATACTGCTTTGGAAACCCAAGGAGGGGTCACTATGAGTTGGGTCCAACTAAACGGCACATGACAACAACAACAACAACAACAACAACCAGCATTTTGATCTTTAATTTATTTAACAATAATTTATAGATTTTAGAATATAAGCTTTAGATTTTTTGCAATTCAGATGCTATTGTAAATGTAATGGTTTTCTTAATTTCACTTTCAGGTTCTTTCTTTGTTGCTAATGTATCAGAATACAGTTGATTATTTTATATTTATCTTGTATCCTACAACCTTTTTGAACTCATTTATTAGTATATGTATGAGAATATATTGGATACCTTAGGAATTTATCTTTATAAAATAATAACATCTATGAATAGAGATAATTTCACTTCTTCATGTCCAGTATGGATATTTTTTATTACTCTTTGCTGCCTAATTGCATTGGCTACAACTACTAGAACAATGCTCGAATGCTCCTTAGAAGCAAGAATAGCCTTCTGCCTTTAATTATATTAGATTTTATTAGTTCATGTATTTTAGAGTTCTGTTTCTGGTACAAACAGTTTTAAGATTGTTACATGTCTTTGGTGAGTTCATCCATGTATGGAATTTCATAAATTTCTTAAATCTATATATTCCTTTTTTTAAAAATTTGGATATTCTCAATCACTTGCTTCCTCATATAACCTTTATGTAACAATCACTTTCTCCTTTCTTTTAGAAGGTCCAATGAGAAAAATGATAAATATTTTTAGGTATGCCACAGATCTCTTAGTTTTTTTTTTTTTCCACCTTTATGTTGTTTTCTTTCTTTATGTTGTTCAGATTTAATTAATTTCTGCTCATCTGTCTTCAAGTTTACTCTTTTCTTTTTCATTTGCTATTGAGCACCTCCATTGAATATTTTGTTTCAGACATTGCATTCTATTAATTCTAAAATTTTAATTTACTTCTGTTTTATAGCTTCTGTTTCTCTGTCCAAAATATCTTTCTTCCCATTCATTTCAAGAATGTTCATATTTACCTTAGGAATCATGGTTATATTGGCTTTTTAAAAATCTTTGGTAGTTCCAGTGACTAGGTTATCTCAAGATTTTCATTGGTTGATATATTTTTCTTTGATAGTTTGTTGAATTTTCCTTGTTCCTGGAGTCTGATGGTGTAGTGGATAAGGCATTTGGCTGCTAATCAGATGGTCAGAAGTTCAAACCCACCAGCCGCTCCATGGAAGGAAGAGAGGGCAATCTACTTTGAGGTCACTATTAGTTGGAATCAACATGATGGCAGTGAGTTTTTCTTTTTCTTTCTTTCTTTTTTTTTTTTTTTTGGTGTCATATTGTCCTGGTTCTTGATATTTTCAATAAATTTTTATTGTATCCTGGGCATTTGGAAACTACGTTGTGAGAAAGTTGGTCTTTTTTAAATCCAGTGGAATATGATGATTTTTGTTTGCTTGTTTTAAAAAGCAATTAACTTACATTGAGAATGTAAGTCATATAGCATTCTATGTGAGGTAGTTCTCATGTGTTGTTACATTTTCAAAGTGTGTGTAATTTTTTTGTTTCTCTCTCACACCCAAACCTCTCAGAAGAAGGGCTAGGATTGAACAGTTGATATTGTAATTCCCTCTTCAAAGACTTTGCTATTCTGCTTGGGTGTGTTCTGCACCAATTAGGGTAAACACCAGATATTGTTGTGTTCATACATATATTTAAGTTCTTTTTGTCTGCTTGTTCCTCTCTGAGACTCCCTCTTTATGCTTTGACTTTCAGGAATTCTTTTTTTTTTTTTTTTTCTGGTTTCTCTGAACAGAAACATGTGGTTTCTGGTTTTAGTTATGTAAGCTGTTATGCAGTTTCACACAACAGATCTTATCCTTGGGACTAATGAAAAAGAGAAGGTGTAGAGAAAAAATGGTGAGAATTCTATATTTTTTGTATAATACAGTCCCTCTTGTCTATTCATGAACATAGAAGGAAGTTGTTCCCCCCCCCCCAGGTTCTTCACATACTAGGGCCACTGCTCTACTCCAATATTATAATTTTGTGATGGGTCTGACCTTGAAGTAGGGCTGGAGAAGGGAAGAGAAGAAAAAGTACATCTGGGGAAAGAATTCGCCTTACTCCTTCAAATCATATGGGCCTTTTTTCCTAGTCTTCTGATTAGAAAGTGGGATGACTCAAATTTTGATAACTGTGCCTACAATACACTTTAATTTGCCTCACAGTGGGAAAACAAAGAAAAGAAAATGCAATATCACAGTATTGTTTTTCCTTCAAGTTTTAATTACCTTCACAATCTACCTGTTATTATTTTCAGATTCTTCAGGTAGTTCCTTTTTGTATTTTGTCAAGCTTAAGTGGTATAGTTTTACTTCTGCATAGCAAATTCTTGTATTTACTTCATAGCCAAATGTGTAATATTTGTTTGCTTGTTCTTTATTGTTGTTAGCATTCAATAGGGGCAGATCATGGAGAACACAGTGCATATTTACAAATTATTGTTCATGAGACACTAAAATTGTTAGTTTCAAGGAAAGCATTTTTTTCAAAATTGCAATTTCCATGAGACCATGTATAGAATGTGCAAGGTAAATAATTATAATTGATTAGTTATATGGTGATATCTGAATAAATTAAATATTTACTGTTAATATATTACCAGAATAAATAGTTCTTATTCCAACAAGACAAAGTGGCCAAATGACTCTTGAGTAGTCATACAAATTGCCAAAGGATGTTGCAAGGATGCCTCTTTCCATGAAATGTACAATAACCTAATACACTATGAATTAAAAAAAAAAAAAAAATCCAGTATACCTGTGGCATTTGATATTCATTATTCCTAAATTGACCTTAAAGTCTTTGAAATCACTTAAGCATTTTTCTTGAGTAATTTTTATGAATAACTATATCTACAGATGTCTTTAGCATTTAAAATCAAAATCAAAATTAGTGAGATTGCCAAACAAACAAGATATTAAAAACATCAATCCCTGTGGCATGGAGTAATTGACGGTAAAGAAAAAGTTCCAGTCTACAAAAGCCTAAATATTTATCTGTCCAGATTCATCCACTATTACTGATCTTTAAGAATTTAAGTATCAATTTCTCACTACAGTTACAATAAGATATAGCAAACTCATTTGAATCGTGATGTTGGACAAAAGAAAAAGAGATTTAACGTCAGTAAGATTGTGGCCCAGTTAGAAAATGTCATCAATGTTCTAAATCTTTAGTTGGACTATAAAAATCAATAATTTATTAAAACTTATTTTATTACAGGGATTTTCCTTCACTGTTTTTGGAATTATGCCAGCGTACACTATGAAATAACAGTTGGCAAATGACCTCCACTTCTTTAAATGTTTTTTTTTTTTTTTTTAATTTGGCTTAATATTAATCATTTACAGTAGAGCTGTTTCTCAGGATGGCTAAATTTACATGTGCATTGTGGTGCTTTACCAGAGTCTAATGTGACATCAGAGTGATGGTATCATGACTGTCCCAGACATACTAAAATTATAATGCATTGCTTTGAAGATATATTAAACATTGACTTGGAACCTGAATACATAATTGGCAATGACAGAAAGAAGTATGGTTTAATATCTTCTATGACATCCTTCTTTTTCAATCCCTTCTGAAGTGCTAAAGGTCATGTCTCCTCAGTTCTGTCTCATTATTTCAAATAGGATATCCTGACATATAGCACACATTTGTAAGCTTCTACCAAAACCTCTTTGTTGTAAATATTTTGTACATAATACAATACCCAAAGTACTTTAGAAATGCTGAGCAAAATAAGTCAGTTGCAAAAGGACAAATATTGTATGATCTCACTCATATAAAATAATCAAATGTACAGAAATGAAAGATTTTTCATGATTACCAAAGATAAGAGGGAGGGGGAAAAGGACAAATATTTGCTTAGGGCATACTGAGTTTATGTTAATGGTAGTAGAATGATTTGGAAAAGGATATCAAGAATAGTTGCCCAACTTGAAATATGTAATCAATGTTACAGAACTATACATATACAAATTGTTGAGATAGCATGCTTTGATATGTGTATTTTTACCACAGTAAGAATTTTTTAAAAAAATATTTATTAAAAGAATTTCACATTGCTTACTTGCCCCCCAAAGTAAAGACTTGATATTTTTTCTCACCCACCAAATAAATAGTACAATGGCTAGTTAAACATTAAATATCTGATTGTTCGTATATCAAGAAAGCATAAAACATGTTTTAAGATTCTTACACAGAAGCTCGTTTATTCTCAATCTGTCCGGAAACCTTATCTATAAACTCTCAGCCAACCTTTCAGAGAAAAAAATATCCTTCAAATTTTTGACCAGCCTAGCAGAATCAACTCCTACCATATTGTCTCATTGACATTTATTTCTTATAATAATCAGCAAAAAAAGTATTATGGTGAAGAAAATCAGGAGGCACTAAGTTCATGTTGCCCTTGAGTCACTACTTTACATTTGTCTTTCTCAGTTTCCTGGTGATATTTTTCATTTAGTTCTCTATCATGTGTCATTTGAGCTGTCAGGTATTTTCTTAAAGTCCATACAATGTGATTTTCAGAAATGTTGTCTTAAATTCATCATCCTGAGAGTAATTCACAGACACCTATTTCCCTTTTACCTTTATTCTCAGTTCCTAACATCTGATATTATTTGGCCTTGTGAGTTGTAAAGAAAGATATAGCTCATGGCTTGATGACAATTTCCTGGACTCTGCCTTCTGAGTTTCAAATAATCAAATAGTTTCCAAAGTTTCTGTTAAGCAAAAATTTTTCAGATTTCTCTTCACTTTTTTTTTTTTTTTTTTTGTTAGGAAAAAAATTCACCAAAAAAAAAAAAAAAAAAAAACATTTAATTTCCACATGGATTGTTCACATTGGAGAAAATTATTTTGCAATTGTGTTGTTCTACAATTGGCAAAATATGCTACATGATCACACTTCTTCATCCCTTAGGCCAACATCTGTCTTTACTGTTACATATTTTTTAATAAATGGAAGTTTCTCATCCAATTTTGTATTTATGATGTTACCATTTTGTTTCTGGGGGGATTTTCTGGGGAGTGCTTTCCTTTTTCTATCCATCGTTCAAAGGAATTAGAAATGATAAGTTTGCTTTCCATGAAATTTGTAGCATGCAGATTTTATTTTGACAAAAATTTTCAACACAGCTTCTTCCCTCAGATAGTCTTAGACTGAGGTTCAACATACTGAAAGAAAGGCTGGGAAAGAGTAGATAATGACAACAAAATATCTAGAGTACACTATGTTTGGATGACAAAATCACATTTTAATGACTCAAAAAAAACGCAAACTCACTGCCATTGAGTCAGATTCAACTCATAGCGACCCCTCCTTGGGTTTCCCAGGACGTATTAGTACGGAAGTAGATTGTCCAACCTTCTGAGGAGTGGCTGGTGGCTGGTGGGTTTGAACTGCCAGTATTCTGGTTAGCAGTCAAATGCCTTAGGCCCTATGCCACCAGAGCTCCTATTTTAATCAGAGAGGTGGATAAAAGAAATTTTCCATGAAAATATGTGCTCTCGCATGTTCTGAGTTTCTTGGGAAGATTTCTAGCTAAAGCCTGTTTAGTTTTCCATTTAGAGCTAGAATTATCTGTGGACTGTTGTTGTTGTTATGTGCCATCGAGTCGGCCCCGACTCATAGCGACCCCTCCTTGGGTTTCCGAGGCAGTATCACTAGGCAAGTAGATTGCTGCATCTTCCTTCCGAGGAGTGGCCGGTGCGTTTGAACCGCCAGCCTTCTGGTTAGCAGTCAAGTGCCTTAGCTACTATGCTACCAGAGCTCCCAAACTGTTGTTGTTGTTGTGTGCTGTCGAGTCAAACCCGAATCATAGCGACCCCTCCTTGGATTTCCGAGGCAGTATCACTACAGAAGTAGGATTGCCCAACCTTCCTTCCGAGGAGTGGCTGGTGGGTTTGAACCGCCAGCTGTCTGGTTAGCAGGCAAGTGTCTTAGCCACTATGCTACCCAAACTGTTAGGGTATAGGAAAATGATAGTTGTCATCCTGTTGCTGAATAGTCATTAAAGACAAGATCTAGGAGACAGGATTAGCTGTGCGCTTTGTTGTTGTTTTTAGGTGCTGTAGAATCTGCTCCAAATCTATCGACCCTATCGATATACAACAGAAAGAAACACTGCCCAGTCCTGCACCATTCTCACAATCCTTGCTCTGTTTGAGCCCATTATTGCAAACACTGTGCCAGTCCATTTCATTGAGGGTACCATGTGTGCCTACTTTAAATTAATCAATCTATGGCATACAATAAAATCATTCTCATCCCTCAGAGTTAGTGTCCACAGTCTCCTTAAATTTATCTCATTTTTCAAAGAACTATTACTAAAACTGTCTTAAATTCTTACTATTTTCTGGAATTAAGTGATTTAAAATAGTGTTTATCAAAGTTATGATTGGGTTGTCATTAATTGGGTTGTTATCAATTGGGGTAACTATGAAAATTTAGATTTCTGAGATTGCAATAGACCTGTGGATCTGATTTTCTAAGAATGTAATAATCAAATTATCTGTCATGAGACTATGAAGGCTATTACATTCCTATGTGATGCTGAAAATGATGCATGCTCAAAATTTAATGACAGATAATCTAAGGTTAATTCAAGACTTGCCTTTAAATAAAAATAATAATTTATATTTATTTTTTCCATGCTGTCACTGGCAATTTTACATGCTGTGAATCCAGTCCTCAAGTAAGCAAGGTTTCTCCCTATCTCACACCACTCATCAAAATTAACTTAAAGTGTACCATGGATTTAAGTGTAATATCTAAAACTATAGAACTCTTAGAATTTAATGTAAGCATAAATTTTCTTGAGTCTGGGTTAGGTAATAATTACTTAGATATGGTACCAAAAGCACGAGTGATAAGTGACAAGATTTCAAGTTAAACTTTATCAACTTAAAATCTTTGTTCTTCAATGGACACCATAAAAGAAGTGTGTGTGTGTGTGTGTGTGTGTGTGTGTGTGTGTATACTGGAAGAAACTGTTTACTAGCCATATATGTGTGCTAAAGGACTTATATCCATAATATATAAAGAGAACTTGGAACTTAATAATGAAAAGATGAATAACCCAATTTAAAACTAGGAAGAAGTACTTCAGTAAATATTTCTGCAAGGAAGTATACATGTGATCTATAATCATATGAAAACTTGCTCAAAATCATTATGATAAATAATTGCAGTTATTAGTTACTGTTGAACAGATGATGACTCATGGGGATCAGGAAAATGTATATTAAAACCAAAATGAGACATTACTTCGTACATGCTAAGATGATCACAATCAAAAAGAAAATAAAAAGTGTTGGTGAAGAAGTGGAGAATCTCTTATATATTGCTGTAAAAATGTAAAATGATACAGCCATTATGAAAAACTTTTTTACAGTTCCTCAAAATGTTAAACACAGATTAACTATTTGACCTAGCAATTTGACTCCTAGATATCTACCTAAGAGAAACAAAAAGATACCTCTATGAAAAGACTTACAGAAAGATTTATTACAACATTATTAATAATAGCTAAAAAGTAGAAATTGATGAATGGTTGAACATGAAGAGTTATATCTATGCAACTGAATATTATACATCAATAAAAATGATTTAAGCATAATTCAGCAATTTTTAAAAAAAGTATGATTCTACATGTAATAACACAGGTGGATCTCAAAAATATTATGCTTAGTGAAAGAAGTCAGTCATAAAAGATGATACATCATATGATAATCTATTTATCTACTTATCTATCTATCTCCTTTGTGATGGAATGGTTAAGCTCTCATCTATTAACCAAAAGGTTGATTGTTCCAACCCATGCAGTGGCTCTCACATGAAAAACCTGGAAATGTGTTCCTGTAAAGATCATAGCCTAGACAACCTTATGGGGACCTACTCTGTCACAAAGGGTTGCTATGAGTCAAATCAAATCAGTAGCACCTAAAAACAGTAGCAATATTGTTGTTTAGTCCCATCAATACTATGGTTAAATTCTATCAAGTCTATTTCAATTCATAACGACTCCACGTGAGAAAGTATAAAATTCCTCACAGAGTTTTCTTAGCTCCAATGTTTACAGCAGCAGATTGGCCACAGAGCCACTGGGTGGGTTTGAACTGCCAACCTTTTGTTATCACCCAAATTCTCAATCATTTGCACCACCAGGGCTGCTTAATCTCTCTCATGGTGGTGCAGTGGTTAAGTGCCTAGCTGCTACAAGAAGGGGTGGTGTTTCTAAACCACAAGCTGCATCATTGGAGAAATATGTGGCAATCTACTACCCTAAAGATTACAGCTTTGGAAACAATGTGAGGTAGTTCATTCATACACACACACACACACACACACACGTACATATAGATATATGGAGCTCTGGTGGCACAGTGTCTAAGGTATTTGAATGCTAACCAGAAGGTTGGTGGTTCAAACACATCAGGCACTCTGCTCTGTAGAAGAAAGATGGGACAATCCACTTCCATAAAGATTTGCATCCTCCAAAACTCAGTGGGGGCCACTGTGAGCCAGAATTGACTCTATGGCAGTGATATATATATATATATATATATATATACACACACACACATACATATATACATACACACACATATATGTATGTTACATATATACATGTATTTGTATTGTTGTTGTTGTTATGTGCCGTTGAGTCAAACCGGACTCATAGCAAACTCTCCTTGGGTTTCCAAGGCAGTATCACTACGGAAGTAGCTGCCCCATCTTCCTTCCGAGGAGTGGCTGGTGGGTTTGAACCTCCAGCCTTCTGGTTAGTAGTCAAGTGCCTTAGGCACTATGCTACCAGAGCTCCTGATGTGAAAATTAATATAGAGAAAATAGACAAATCTATGAGATAAAAAGTGTGTCAGTGGCTGGTACAGGTTTCTTTTTGGGTGATGGAAATATTCTAAAATTACATTATGGTGATATTTGGATAATTCATAAATACATTGAGAAGATTGTACACTTTAAATTTAAGATATGTATATTATATCTTCAGTTATGTATCAGACAGTGTTTCACTGCAGTTCATAAGGTTTTCAGTAGTCAGTTTTTTTCAGAACTGCATTGTCCCATCCTTTTCCCCAGTCTGTCTAATCTGGAAGCTTCACTGAAACTTGTCCACCATTGGTGACTCTCCTGGAATTTGAAAAACTGGTAGTATTGCCTCCAGCCTCACAGCAACACACAAACCACCACAGTACAACAAACTGACAGAGTGATGGTTAGGGGGCACCTAACAACAGCAACAACAAAATTATATCTCAATAAATCCAGGCAGAAAGCAGGAGCTGGTTTAGAACAGCTAAGGGAGATGAACTTGTCTGTCAATTTGTCCCACTGTGGTAGCTTGCATGTTGCTGTGAGGGTGGAGGCTGTGCCACTGGTGTTTCAAATGCCAGCAGGGTTGCTCATGGTGGACAGGTTTCAATGGATCTTCCAGACTGAGACAGACTTGGAAAAAGGAAGAGGCCATATACTTCTTAAAGAAGTGGGCAGTGAAAACCTTATGAATAGCAGTGAAATACTGTTGATATATCACTGGACAACTTTATGAATAGCCCTGAAACATTGTCCAATATAGTGCCGGAAGATGAGCCTCTCAGTTTAGAAGGCACTCAAAATATGACTCGGAAAGAGCTGTCTCCTCAGAGTAGAGCCAACCTTGATGATATAGATAAAGTAGAGCTTTCTAGACCCCCTTTTGCAGATATGGTATGACTCAAAATGAGAAGAAACAGCTGCAAACATCCATTAATAATCTGAATATGGAATGTATGAAGTATGAATCTAGGAAAATTGGAAGTTGTCAAAAATGAAATGAAACACATGAAAATTGATATTCTAGGCATTACTGAGGTGAAATGGACTAGTTTGAGCCATTTTGAATCAGACAACTATGTGATCTACTATGCCAGGAATGACAAATTGAAGAGGAATGTCATGGCATTCATCTTCACAAAGAATGTTTCAAGATCTATCCTGAAGTATAATGCTGTCAGTGATAGGATAATATCCCTACACCTACAAGGAAGCCCAGTTGAAACTACTATTACTCAAATTTACCCATCAACCACAAAATCTAAAGATGAGGAAATTGAAGATTTTTACCAACTTCTGCAGTCTGAAATTGACCGAACACGCAATCAAGATGTGCTGATTATCACTGGTGATTGGAATGCAAAAGATGAAGACAGAGAAGAATCACTGGTAGTTAGAAAATATGGTCTTGGTGATAGAAATAATGCTGGAGATCACATAACAGAATTTTGTGAGACCAACGACTTATTCATTGCAAATATCTTTTTTTTTTTTTTTTTCCAACAACACAAACAGCAGCTATGCATGTAGACTTCACCAAATGGAGTTACAGGAATCAGATTGCCTACATCTGCGGCAAAAGGCAATGGAAAAGCTCAATGTCTTCAGCCAAAATTAGGCCATGAGCTGATTGTGGAACAGACCGTCAACTGCTCATATGCAAGTTCAAGTTGAAGTTGAAGACAATTAAAACAAGTGTATGAAAGTAAAAATATGACCTTGAATATATCCCTCCTGAATTTAGAGACCATCTAAAGAATATATTAGATGCTTTGAATGCCAATGACTGAAAACCAGAGGAACTGTGGGATGACATCAAGAACATTATCCATGAAGAAGGCAAAAGTAATTAAAAAAAACAGGAAAGGGAGAAAAGACGAAAACGAATGTCAGAATACTCTGAAACTTGTCCTTGAAAGAAGTGTAGCTAAAGGAAATGGAAGAAATGACAAGATACAAGAGCTGAACAGAAGATTCCAAAGAGCAATTTGAGAAGACAAAGTCAATAATTATAATGAAGTGTGCCAAGACCTGTAATCAGAAAACCAAAAGGGAAGAACATGTTTGGTATTTGTCCAGCTGAAAGAACTGAAGAAAAAATTTAAGCCTCGAGTTGCAATACTGAAAGATTGAATGATGCCGGAAACATCAGAAGAAGATGGAAGGAATACACACAGTCAATGTACCAAAAAGAACTGGTTGATGTTCATCCATTTCAGGAGGTGGCATATGATCAAGAACCAATGGTATTGAAGGAAGAAGTTGAAGCTACACTGAAGTAATTGGCAAAAAAAAAAAAAAAGGTCCAGGAATTGACGGAATACCTATTAAGATGTTTCAACAAATCGAAGCTGCACTGGAGGCACTCACTTAGCTGTGCCAAGAGATTTGGAAGACAGCTACCTGGCCAACTGACTGGAAGAGATCCATACTTGTACCCATTCCAAAGGAAGGTGATTCCACAGAATGTAGAAATTATTGAACAATATCATTAATATCACATGTGAGTAAAATCTCACTGAAGATAATTCAAAAACAGTTGCAGCAGTGTATTGACAGAGAACTTCCAGAAATGTCAGCTGGATTCAAAAGAGAACATGGAACTAGGTATATCATTGCTGATGTCAGATGGATCTTGGCTGAAAGAAAAGAATACCGCAAAGATATTTACTTGTGTTTATTGACTATGCAAAGTATTTGATTGTGTGCATCATAATAAATTATGGATAACATTGAGAAGAATGGGAATTCCAGAAGACTGAATTGTTCTCATGAGGAATCTGCACATAGATCAAGAGGCTGTCATTTAAACAGAACAAGGCAAGACTACATGGCTTAAAATCAAGAAGGGAGTGCACCAGGGTTGTATCCTTTCACCATACTTATTCAAGCTGTATGCTGAGCATATAATCTGAGAAGCTGGACTATATGAAGAAGAGCATGGTATCAAGACTGGAGGAAGACTCATTAACCTGTGATATGCTGATGGCACAACTTTGCTTTTTGAAACTGAGGATGACTTGAAACATTTAGTGATGAAGATTGAAGACTACAGTCCGCAGTATGAATTACACCTCAATATAAAGAAAACAAAAATTCTCACAACTAGACTAATAAGCAGCATCATGATAAATGGAGAAAAGATAGAAGTTGTCAAAGATTTCATATTACTTGGTTCTACAATCAACATCAATGGAAGTAGCAATCAAGATATCAGATGACATATAGCATTGGGCAAACGTGCTACAAAAGACGTCTTTCAAGTGCTGAAGAGCAAAGTTTCCTTGAACACTAAGGTGTGCCTGACACAAGCCATGGCATTTTCAATCACCTTGTGAGTGCTGGACAATGAATAGGAAGATGGAAGAGTGAATCCTTTTGAGTTGTGGTGTTTGCTAAGAATACTTAAAGTACCATGAACTGCTAAAAGAACTAACAAATCTGTCTTGGAAGAAGTGCAGCTGGGATGCTTCTTGGAAGCCAGAATGGCCAGACTTCTTACCTACTTTGGTCATGCTGTCAGAAGGGACCATTCCCTGGAGAATTATATCATGCTTGGTAAAGTGGAGGGTCAATGAAAAAGGGGAAGGCCCTCAACAAGATGGATTGACATAGTGGCTGCAGCGATGGACTCAAGTGTAGCAAGGATCGTGGGGTTGGTACATGACTGGGCAGTGTTTCATTCTGCTGTGCATGGAGTCTCTATGACTTGGAGACAACTAAATGGCATCTAAAAACAACAACAAATATATAAAATTAAAAAAAAAAAAAAAGGAGAGAAACTTTCTAGGAGTTATTTACATGAAATATTGCCTAAGACATCTGACTGCTAACCAGAAGGTTGGTCGCTCAAACCCACCAACCACTCCATGAAATCAAGACTGTTTAATCTACTTCCATAAAGATTTACCACCTTGGAAGCCTAATGGGGATTGCTGTGAGTCAGAATTGACTGGATAGCAATGGGTTTTTTTTTTTTTTTTTTTTGGTTCTTGTGAGATTAATAATGCTGTTCTCTGCTCTACGAGATCAAAACATGGATTTGTATATCTCTATGGAAGTAGAGCCCAATCTTCCTTCTGGGGAGTGGCTGGTGTGTTTGAACCACCATCCTTCTGGTTAGCAGTCAAATGCCTTAGGCACTATGCCACCAGAGGTCCTTCTAAGATATCATAACCCAAGAAACATGGGGATCTTGAGATGTATTTAAAGAACAAGTTAAGCTTCAGCATTTTACAAAAGTCAAAATAGGTGTTATAATCACAGGTGATACATTGATATTATTCTTTACAGATATCATCTTCCCATCATAAGTACAAACCCATAAAATGTTGAGGATTATGTAATTTCATATATTAAGTCATACAAGTTATTTCATTTTTAGTTAACTTTGGAAAATTTCTAATGGCTTACTCAGTTTGTTGTTAAAGTCTGTTTTAATAGTATATACAAATACAATAATAAACATAATAATTTGGTTACAATACACAGATATTTCTGAAATAACTGATGAAGAATGGACAAGCCAACCCTGATTTCACTTTTCCATCTTGTGATATTGGGCAAAACACTAATGTTCTATTTTAGTTTCACAACCAATTAAATTGGGGATATTAGTAGTACCTATCTCATAGAATTATTATGAGAATTGAACTACTAAATCTGCAGTATTTAATTATTTAATCTGGAGCATTTACCAGAGTGCTTGGCATACATAAAATCAATTAATGTTATTTATTGTTATGATTATTACAGTCGATTTTTAAAAATGGCAATCCATTTTTGCTCTTACATCAGACTCTTAATTACTAGAGGCAGATCTGCCTTTGGCCTCTTCCTTACTCCAACTCTCAGCTCCAACCTACTCTGCATATATTATCTGTCCACAGAAGCATCTTTCTAAGCCCCAGCTGTTCTTCCCATATTTCAACAATTTTTAAGGCTCTTGACAGCTTCAAAGTTGCAGGCTAAACCAGAAGTAAATTGCCTGAATACCTACCCAGAACTTTCAAGGCCTATGTCTGTTCTTAGTCATCCTTCACATTCAAGAGTTGTCTTCAATTTTTCCCCAGAAATCTAGTTTTGCATCAGTTATATTCTTCTCCAGATAGTCTCTGTGAACATGCTTGTTCTTCCTGGTTCACTTGATTATAATGTAACCTTTTCTTTCACCAACCAGGAAACCCAGCCCACCCTTGACCAAGCTCCATAAAGCTCTCCCTGCATACAACCACCTCTCTGATCTTTACCACTCAAAGTCTGATCCATCCACTAATAACATGGCATTCACTGGAAGCTTGCTTGAATTGCAGAATCTCAGGCTTCACTCCAGCCTACTAAATCAGAATCTGCCTTTCAACAAATTTCCCAGGTGATTCTTACGCACATTCAATTTTGAGAAGTGCTGAACTGGAACACTTTGAACGGTGTTGATGAATTTAAGCTGTGGATGAGAATCACCTGGGGATCTTCTAAAAATAATAACTGTGCTGGACTCCATTCCCAAATACTCTGATTCAATTATTTTGAGTTTTATTCAAGAGTTGTATTTCAAAATTTTCTGATGAATCCAATATGTAGCCAAGGCTGAGAACTAGAAATGTTTAACTCAAAATGACACCGTTACTTATGATGTGTATTGTTACTCATTTTTTTTGTAAGTTGCAATCAACTTTAACTAAATATATGTGTGTGTGTGTGTGTGTGTGTGTATTTTTTTTTTTTTTTTTTGACTGCTAACCAGAAGGCTGGTGGTTCAAACCCACCAGCCACTCTTTGGAAGGAAGATGAGGCAATCTACTTCCGTAGTGATACTGCCTCGGAAACCCAAGGAGGAGTTGCTATGAGTCAGGTCTGACTCGACGGCACATAACAACAATATATATGTATAAATAATTTTTTCTAGAAAACTGAGGAAGTCAAAATATCTATGTTGTTCTTGCTGTTGTTAGGTGCCAACAAGTTGGTTCCAACTCTTAGCAACCCCTAGCACAACTGAGGGAAACATTGCCCAAACCTGTGCCATCCTCACCATGTTACTATGTTGGAAACCATTGTAACCACTGTCAGTCCATCTTGTTAAATGTCTTTCTCTTTTTAACTGCTCTTTTACATTAATAAGCATGATATCCTTCTCCATAGACTGGTCTCTCTTTGGACAACATGTCCAAAATACATGAGATTAAATCTTATTATCCTCATTTCTAAGGAGCATTCTGGCTGTACTTCTTCAAGAACAGATTTGTTTACTCTTCTGCCATCCCATGGTATATTCAGTATTCTTTACCAACAACATAATTCAAATGAATCAATTTTTTGGTCTTCTTTATTCATTGTCCAGCTTTCACATGCATATGAGGTGATTGAAAATAAGATATATTGGCTCAGGTGCACCTTAGTCCTCAAAGGGACATCTTTGCTTTTTAACACTTTAAAGAGGTCTTTTACAGCAGATTTTCCCAATGCAATTATCCATTTGATTTCTTGACTGCTGCTTCTATGGCTGGTGTTTGTGGATCCAAGTCAAATTAAATCCTTGACAACTTCACAACTTCAAATATTTCTCCTTTTATCATGATGTTGCTTTTTAGTAAACATGTGAGGATTTTTGTATCCTTCATGTTGAGGTGTAATCCATACTGAAGTCTGTAGTCTTTGATCTTCTTCAATAAGTGCTTAAAGTCATCTTCATTTTAGCAAACAAAGTTGTGTCATATGCATATTCCAGGTTGTTAATAAGTCTTCCTCCAATCTTGATACCCCATTATTCTTCATATAATCCAGCTTCCCAGATTATTTGATCAACATACAGATTGAATAAGTATGGTGAAAGGATGCAACCCTGACACACACCTTTCCTGATTTTGAATGATGCAATATACCCGTGTTCTGTTAGAGCAACTGCATCTTGGTCTATGTCCAGATTCCACACAAATACAATTAAGTGTTCTGGAATTCCAGTTATGCACAATATTATCCATAATTCATTATTATCCACACACTTAAATGCCTTTGTATAATCAAAACTCAGGTAAACATGTTTCTGATATTCTTTGCTTCAGCCAAGATCCATCTGATGTTAGCACTGCTATACCTCATTCCACATCCTTTTCTGAATCTGGTTGATTTTCTGGCAGTTCCCTTTGATGTACTGCTGCCACCATTTTTGAGTTGTCTTCAGCAACATTTATTGGCATTTGAAATTAGTGATATTATTTTCACATTCCATACTAAGTTTAAAATAGTCAGACTAACTTTAAAAATAGTTATAAACTTTCTTGCTATCATGTCCCAACCGTGGATGCTTACAGCAGGGAAAGACAAATCTAATATCTAAAAGCTACCATTTATGAATTTCTTGATAAATTTTGTATTCCTAAGAATTATAAATTTTTATTTCCACATTTGTGATAAGTAAAACTTTGTGTGTGTGTGTGTTATGTACCCTCGACTCAGACCCAATGCATAGCGACCTCTCTTTCGGTTTCTGAGGCCATATCACTACAGAAGTAGATTGTCCAATCTTCCTTCCAAGGACTGGCTGGTGGATTTGAACCACCAGCCTTCTGGTTAGCAGTCAAATGCCATAGGCACTATGCTACCAGAGCTTCTAAGTAATCTTTAGAAAGATTAAATGACATGTCCAAGGTTACACAGCTATTAGGCATCATCATCTCTATATAGATCTGTCTGACCGCAGAGCCAGTACTCAAGTCCTATATCGTGTATTTCCACACCAACAAAATATTACTGAGCAGTAGAGAAATCATTACTTTTAGTTCCAACATTCAAGTAGTTCTTGAAACTAACTCCTTTCCAATCTAACTACAAATTGTCAAGCAATCAGGAGCAGATTACATAAATAATCAAGGTAAGCACAGACTTACTTGTGTTACTTACTCATCTGTAGTGAACAATTTCATCTGGGTTTCACCACATCTGTTTTGTAGGAAGGTGATATGGGATTGGTAGAGAGACAGATGTCAGGTATACCAAGTAGCAGAATCTTTGATGTGGTGAAAAACAACAACAATAAAAAAGTGAAATTGTTCACCTCAGATAAGTAAATAAACACAAGTAATCTTGTGCTCATTACTTAGCTTATTGGGTAATCCAACATGGACTAGGCTCTATCATCTTTTACATGAATTCTTGCAATATCTGTCCATTTTTTCTGTTATCTCTAGTTCTTCAGGTCTCAAACTCATCCTGTTTCCAGAGACAACTCAATGAAATATAAATTCTATCCTCTGACTTCCTGCTACATCATATATGATGTCTTCTTCATGATAAAAACAAGTCAGCAAACAAAAATCTCATAGCTGTTTAATCAACTTTGAATCATAGTGACACTATAGGACAGGGTAGAACTGCCCTACAGGGTTTTCAAGGGTGTAAATCTACATTTCTCTCCTGCATGATATAACAGCCATAATCTGACACTTTACTGTACGCTTTTGTCAATTCTCTTCTGTAGGCTTGCAATATCTTCCCTATATGTAATGTGTGATGTACTCCTAAAAAAAAAAAAAAAAAAACACCTCACTGTCATCAAGTAGATTTGACTCATAGCCACCCCTCCTTGGGTTTCCGAGGCAGTATCTCTATGGAAGCATATTGCCCAATCTTCCTTCTGAGGAGTGGCTGGTGGGTTTGAACTGTCAGCCTTCTGCTTGACAGTCAAATGCCTTTGGCACTATGCCACCAGAGCTCCTGATATACTCCTAGCCATTCTTAAAACTCTAGATAAAATTGTCCCATTTTAGTCTGTTGAAGTGTGGTCTATGCTTCTAAATTCATTGTAAATATTTAAATTTTGAAAACTGTTATAAAACAGTTTCTTTTCATGGTTATTTTATATCATAATCAATATTTTCTACTGTTACCAGTACCAGAATAGTGCTTTGAAATCATTGTTCTTTGTGATTTTTGGGAAAATATAAAAAAGGACTAAGTTTGGGGTAGGTCATACTTCTAGAACACAATTCCATTGTCCAATCACACCATTTATCTCAACATTAAATATACTATCTTGTTTGCATTTGGCTGCATTTGTTTGGGTGAATGAAAGTGCTAAATCATTTCCAAAACAAGCCTGAGAATTGTATAATATGGGTAATATAATGTATTTTCGAAAGCCTATAATATTTTGGCATTATTTCAAAACACAGCTTTAAGAGCTGGTACAAATTTGCTTGCAAACATTCCCTTTTATTTTTCAATATTTTACTAAAAGAGTCCTGTGAAAAACTAGTGACATCTCTAACACAGAATTTAAATTCTTACTGACCAATGGAATTCTGCAGTTCCATTAACACAAAAGGCTGACATAACTGAGATTTATATTGCCAGAAACTCTCATTTGATTTATCATCTGGTAATCCTTTTATCCTCCATTTATATGCAGTGTAACTTGACGTAAGTGCAAGAATGCCTTCACTAATAGAATTCACGAATGTTGGACCAAGACATTTTTTAGATCATAAAGGTTGAGGAAGGGAAAAAGGGAAAAGCTGGGCCTGGTTATAATGAGATCTGGCTTTAACACAATCTAATAAAATGAAACTTAGCTTAAACTACTTACTTTAGAACATTAAAATGGCATAGAGTTCTCTTTAGATAGGCCTACTCCCACAATTCAGTCCACATAACTGTTTTCACAGTCCTTTAGCCTCAGAGAGTTTAGATACTTGTAGCTTTTGTTACAGTTCATATTAAAAAGTTATGTGGTCTCATGAATTGTATGTATGTGAGGAAAAGCAAAGAAAGTAGAATCAGAGGCAAGAGAAAGTCCTAAATATGCTGAGCTCGAGAAAATTCTGGGCTATAAAGAAAGTTAAGTGCAACAAAGAACATTTGCCACATCCACTTCATTTACAAAATGGAATCATAAAATGAGAAACCAGCCAAAAATATAGTAAACTAAGAATTCAAGCTTCATGTAAGTTACCATCTTCTCACTTTCAATAAATCTCTCTCTCTCTTTTTTTTTAATCATTTCTTATCCTCATTATACCCTAAATATTTGTTTACTGTTCTTTAAATATAATGGCAAACAATTTATCTCATTGCTTTTCACCAGAAGTAGGGGAAATGTTGTTTCTGTCCCTTGCCATTAATTTCAAATGCTGATTTCAAACATACATTATTTTACTTTCATGTTTTTTCTCTACACATTGCAGAATTCTAGCTAAGAAAACCTCTTCAAAAACTAAACTCACTGCCGTGAAATGGGATCCGACTCATAACAGCCCCTCCTTGGGTTTCCAAGGCGGTATCACTATGGAAGTAGATTGTCCAACCTTCCTTCCGAGGAGTGCCTGGTGGGTTTGAACTGCCAGTCTTCTGGTTTGCAGTCAAATGCGTTAGGCACTATGCCACCAGAGCTCATGAAAAATTTATAAGCCTATTTTTTTTGTTGTTGTTGTTACAAAGTACCATCCAGTCATTTCCAACTCATAGTGACACTATGCACAGCAGAACCAAACACTGCCTGGTCCTGAGCCAGCTCCACGATTCTTGCTACACTTGAGCCCATCGCTGCTGCCACCTTGTCAATCCACCTCATTGAGGGCTTTCCCGTCCTTCATCCTTCATTGACCCTCCACCTTACCAAGCATGACGTCTTTCTCCAGGGAATTGTCCCTTCTGGCAACATGACCAAAGTAGGTGAGATGAAGTCTGGCCATTCTCACCCCCAACAAGCATTCTGGTTGTACTTCCTCCAGGACAGACCTGTTAGTTCCTTTAGCAGTCCATGGTACTTACAGCATTCTTCTCCAACACCACAGCTCAAAAGCATCAACTCTTCTTCTGTCTTCCTTATTCATTGTCCAGCTCTCATGCATATGAGGTGATTGAAAATACCATGGCTTGTGTCAGGCCTTCGTCCTCAAGGAGACATCTTTTTCTTTAGCACTTGAAAGAGGTCCTTTGTAGCCAATTTGCCCCCACTGCTAGACATTGTCTGATGTCCTGACTGCAGCTTCCATTGGTGTCTATTGTAGAACCAAGCAATGTGAAATCTTTGACAATTTCAATATATTGTCCATTTTTTGTAATGCTGCTTATAGGGCCAGTTGTGAGAATTTTTGTTTTCTTTATATTGAGATGTAATCCACAGTGCAGACTATATTCTTTAATCTTCATCAGTAAGTACTTTAAGTTGTCCTCACTTTCAGCAAGCAAACTTGTGCCATCAGAGTATCACAGGTTGTTAATGATTCTTCCTCCAATCCTGATGCACTTTCTTCTTCATATAGTCCAGCTTCTCAGATTATTTGCTCAGCATACAGATTGAATAAATATGGGGAAAGGATACAACGCTAACACACTCCCTTCTTGATTTTAACCATGCAGTGTTCCCTTTTTCTGTTTTAATGACAGCCTTCTGGTCTATGTACAGGTCCCTCATGAGAACAATTCAATATTCTGGAATTCCCATTCTTCTCAATGTTATCCACAATTTGTTATGATCCACATAATCAATTGCTTTTGCATAATCAATAAAACACAAGTTAACATCTTTCTGGTATTCTTTACTTTGAGTCAAGATCTATCTGACATCAGCAATGATATCCCTTGTTCCACGTCCTCTTCTGAATCCAGCCCACACCTCTGGAAGTTCTCTGCCAATATACTGGTGCAACCGTCTTTGAATTATCTTCAGTAAGATCTTACTTGCATGCAATATTAATGATATTGTTCGATAATTTCCACTTTCTGTGGGATCACTTTTCTTTGGAATGGGTACAAATATGGATTTCTTCCAGTCAGTTGGCCAGGTAGTTGTCTTCTAAATCTCTGGGCATAACTGAGTGAGTGCCTCCAGTAGAGTATCCATATGATGAAACATCTCAATGGGTATTCTGTCAATTCCTGGAGGCTTGTCCCTCACCAATTCTCTCAGTGTAGCTGTGACTCTTCCCTCAATAGCATTGGTTCTTGAACATATGCCACTTCCTGAAATGGATGAAGATTGACCAGTTCATTTTGTTACGGTGACTCTGTGTATACCCTCCATCTTCTTTTGATGCTTCCTGCATCATTCAATATTTACTCACAGAATTTTTCAATATTGCAACCCAAGGCTTAATTTTTTTTTTTCTCAGTTCTTTCAGCTTGAGGAATGTTGAGTATGTTCTTCTTTTTTGTGTTTCTAACTCCAGGTCTTTACACAATTCACTACAGTAATTGGCTTTGTCTACTAGAGCTGATATTTGAAATCTCTTCAGCTCTTTTATCTTGCCATTTTTTCCATTTGGTTTAGCTACTCTTCATTCAAGGGCAAGTTTCAGAGTCTTTTCTGACATCCATTTTGGTCCTTTCTTTCTTTCTCATATTTGTAATGATCTCTTGATTTCTTCATGAATGATGCTCTTGATGTCATCCCACAATTCTTCTGGTTTTTGGTCATTCGTGTTCAATGTCTCAAAGCTATTCTTTAGATGGTCTCTAAATTCAGGAGGGATATAGTCAAGGTCATATTTTGGCTTTCATGGACTTGTTTTAATTGTCTTCAACTTCAAGTGGAACTTGAATATCAGCAATTGATGGTCTGTTCCACAATCAGCTCCTGGACTAATTTTGGCTGAAAATATTGAGCTTTTCCATCACCTCTTCCCACAGATGTAGTCAATGTGATTCCTGTGTGTTCCATCTGGTGAAGTCCATGTGTATAGCCACCATTTGTGCTGTTGAAAAATGGTATTTGCAATGAATAAGTCATTGGTCTCGCAAAATTCTATCATAAAATCTCCAGTGTTATTTCTGTCACCAAGGGCAAATTTTCCAATTACCAATGATTCTTCTTTACTTCTATCTTTTGCATTCCAATCACCAATGATAAGCAACACATCTTGATTGCATGCCTAGTCAATTTCAGACTGCAGAAGCTGATAAAAATCTTCAATTTCCTCATATTTTGCTTTGGTGATTGATGTGTAAATTTGAATAATAGTAGCATTAACTGGTCTTCCTTGTTGTTGTTGTTGTTGCTATGTGCCGTCGAGTCAGATAGCGACCCCTCCTTGGGTTTCCGAGGCAGTATCACTACGGAAGTAGGATTGCCCAACCTTCCTTCCGAGGAGTGGCTGGTGGGTTTGAACCGCCA
>NW_006921610.1:13746530-13747782 GCF_000298275.1 Orycteropus afer afer
CTCCTCACCCGTAACCCTGGGGCTGACTGCTCTTCTGTCTGGGTTCAAGGCTTTTATCCCCTTTCTCCTGCTCTTCCGGCCTGCTACTTTGGCATCCTGGCATTGTCTCTCCTCACCTGTAAGCCTGGGGCTGACCATAAGAGATGAGGAAAGACAATATATAATGATTAAAAGTTAATTGAAAAAGAGGATATATCCATAATAAATATTTACACACCCAATGAAACAGCCCCAAAATACATAAATCAAACTTTAACAGAATTGAAAAGAGAAGTAGGGTATTTTAATAAACCACTTTCAATGAAAGATAGAACAGCTAGAAAGAAACTCAGTGGAGATATAGAAGAACTAAACAATACAATCAACAAACTTGACCTTATAGACATATACAGACCACTCCAACAATAGCACAATATACATTCTTTTCTAGCACACATAAAATATTTTCCAATGTAGACCATATTTTAGGTAGCTTCAATACATTTACAAACATTGAAATACTGCAAAACATCATCTCTGATCACAATGCTGTAAAATTAGAAATCAACAATAAGAACATCAAGAGGGAAAAGAAAAGTAAACACAAGAAAACAGAATGACACTCTGCTTAAAAACTACTGGGTAATAGAAGGAATGAAAAATGAAATAAAAATATTACTTGAATCAAAGGAGAATGAAAACATAATATTCCAAAATCTTTGGTATACAGAAAAATCAGTTATCAAAAGGCATTTTATAGCAATAAATGCAGACTTCATAAAAGAAGAAAGAAGTTTCACCCAAATCACATTTTTAAAAAAAAAAAGAACCAAAATCATCACCTTAATCCAACGTCTCCAAAAACTATAAAAAGAAGAGCAAAATACAGTCACTAGAAGAAAAGAAATAAAGATTCGAACAGAGAGAAATGAAGCAGAAAAGAGAAAAATCAACAAGACAAGAAGTCGGTTCTTAGAAAGATACTATTGGCAAATTTAACAAAGGAAAAAAGATGTAAATAACATGAATAAGAAATTAAATGGGTGATGTCACAACAGAACCAACTGAAATAAATGTAAGGATACTATGCCGGTGTAGTGCTTAAGTCATTTGACTGCTAACCAGAAGTCTGGCAGTTCAAACCCATCAGCCACTCCTTGGAAGGAAGATTGGGCAATATGCTTCTGTAGAGATACTGCCTTGGGAACCCAAGAAGAGGTCATTATGAGTCGGATCTGACTCAACCTCAGTGAGGGCTTTTTTTTTTTTTTTT
>NW_006921610.1:13747882-13748494 GCF_000298275.1 Orycteropus afer afer
GGGTTTGAACCGCCAGCCTTCTGGTTAGCAGTCAAGTGCCTTAGCCACTATGCTACCAGAGCTCCCTGGTCTTCTTTGTAGGTGTGTGATATTATCCTATCACTGACAGCATTATACTTCAGGACAGATCTTGAAACATCTTTTGTGATGATGAATACCACGCCATTCCTCTTCAATTTCTTATTCCCAGCATAGCAGATCATCTGGTTGTCCAATTCAAAATGGCCAAAACCTGTCCATTTCAGCTCACTAATGCCAAGGATATCAATCTTAATGCCTTCCATTTCATTTTTGACAACTTCCAATTTTCCGAGGTTCATACTTTGTACATTCCATGTCCTGATTAATAATGGATATTTGCAGCTCTTTATCCTCAATTTGAGTCATGCCACATCAGCACATGGAAGTCCTGAAAGACTTACTTTATCCATAACCTTAAGGTTGGTTCTACTGTAATGAGGCAGCTCTTTCCCAATCTTATTTTGAGTGCCTTCCAACCCAAGGGGCTAGTCTTCCTGCACTGTGTCAGATAATATTTCTAAGCTATTCATAAAGTTTCCCAGTAATATATCAGATACTGTTTCTCTGCTATTCATAAGGTATTCCCTGGAA
>NW_006921610.1:13749209-13749865 GCF_000298275.1 Orycteropus afer afer
GAAGATGGTCCTACAGTAGAAAAACAATCAAGTTAACCTACCATATAAATAGCATAAAGGAAAAGAATCTCACGATCATACCAATTGATTCAGAAAAGACATTCGACAAAATCCAATACATGTGCCTGATAAAAATTCTGAATGAAAAAAAGAATAGAAGGGAAATACTTCAACATAATTAAAGGCATATGTATACAAAATCAACAGCCAACAAATAACCCTATTAAAAAGACAAATAATCCAATTGAAAAATGGGCAGAGAACGTGAGCAGATAGTTCACCAAAGAAGGAATTAAAGCAACTAAAAACATACGAAGAAATGCTGGCAATCCTTAGCCATTCCAAAACCAAACCCACTGCCATACAGTGGATTCTGACTCATAGCAGCCCTGTAACTGCCCCATAGGATCTCCAAGACTGCAAATGTTTAGAGAATCGTATTGCCACATCTTTCTCCCCTGGTGTGTGGCTTGTGGGTTATAATCACAAAACTTTTTGTTAGCAGCTGAGTGCTTAACAACTGTCCACTATGCCATCAGAGCTGTATTCTTAAGCATGATAGGTCATTATTATTCTGTCATATAGAAAGGAATGTGGAAATAAACCATTCAAGATGGGCGTAATATCAGCAGGGAGTAAAGTTTCTTTCTTTCTTT
>NW_006921610.1:13749965-13756267 GCF_000298275.1 Orycteropus afer afer
TTTTTTGTGGAGGCATTGACTTTTGTGCTTTGGTGCATTACCCAAAGTTTTTATTACAATTCATTATCTGGAGTTTCAAAGAAATTAAAAAAAAAATCCCTGTGCAAAAGCAAACTTCAAAAGTGCCTAGATTACTTAAACCCCAAATTTAGGAAGAGTGTAATATTAAGGTCATAAGAGATAGTGCTTTAGGATACTTAAAATTTCATCCCAAATTTGATGCTACCCCAATAATTCCTATTGTTTTAGCATCTCTGAATTTTCTGTAATTTCAATATCATTCACTTATCAATAAGATATCTGTGCTATTTCATCGTTTGATATTTTAAAATAAATAATAAATTTATTCCATAATACTAAAGAAACTGAGGCAAAATATGTTTCAAGTTTATTTAACCACTTAGTTGCAACAATAAAATAAATTTCAGAATTAAAGGAGAATTTAAAAAAAATAATAACTATTATTATCTTTACACTTAATACCTCAGACTCAGAGTGGGAAATATGGGTATCTAATCCTACTGAATTAATAGTTGGATTTTATTTTAGTGATCCAATCAGCAGAGAAGTCAAGAGAGAGAGAAAGGTCATGAGACAGGAGATGGAAAGAGAGAATGAGAGATGGAGGGAAATGGAAGTAAAGAAAATGACAAAACTATATTAGTTATGTTTTACAAGATCTTGTGTTCTGATCGAAATCTTGGCACACTATCCCTTAAGTTGATGAGAAGTTCAGTCAACTTCAAAATTCTCTGAGTCTTCTAAAGATCAGAGCAAGGAATGCTGTTGATAAGTCCCACAGCACAAAGACTTTGCCTCACAGTTTGAAATGAACACAAAGCCTGGCATCATAAAAGTTGTACAACTAACTCTTCCTCTATTAAAATGCATATATTTATTATTAATTATTATTAAATTTCTTATTTGTAGAGTATTAGAGGGCAATGTAGAAATTTTGTTGACTCATTAGAAAGACCTAATATGATAGTCTGCAAAATGCAACATGATATTAAAAGGCTATATTTATAGCATTAATTTTAACTCCCCATTTGAACTGTTTTGTTAGAGAAGAATACAAAAAAAGGTAAATCTAAAAGTTGAACTGAAAGCTTTGCCCATTTAGTTTTCCAATTTGCTGAGCACACACATACCCTCTCTTCTTCCTGCTTCATATCTCCTCCATTTCCTCTCATCTATTTCCTCTTTTTCTCCCCATTCTTTAGATATTCCTCCACACCAGCATCATACAAACAGAACTTGTTTATTAGTTTGCATGCCAGTTACAAACATCATTCACTTATGCACAGTGATCTTCAAAGAAAAATACTATTGAATTCTCCTTTAAAGCAAATGAAATTTTCAGAAACTTCATGTGTTACAGCAGTTTATAATTCAGTCAAAATGAAGTAAATACAATCTTGCCTAAGTTTTATATTCTATTCCTCTATGACTTGCAATTTGGTTGAATTTAAATAAAATTAGGAAGTTGCTTGGAAGTAATTTAAGCATTACAGTGCATTATGCTAGAAGTAATCATGTGTACAGTGTATTACTGCAATGCATTACTCCTTTTTTTCTAATTAATGATTACCTCCATAATATCATAAAATATTACTGTAACTATATTTAATTTTTCAATAAAATGCATTTAATTCTGGTAAGGATAAAGATATAAGTGTGTTACAATGTCTACAAGATTGTAGCAGTCTGGACAAGAAGAATGAAGCATTTAGAGCCTTTTCTATATCTTAATATGGAAAAATAAGTAATAATTGCCAATACATATCATCTTGAATTGTAATTGGCAAAGTCAGTGGCAGGTGGGAAAAAACATTTAGCATTCCAAAATCAGCCTAAATCCTAGATGATATATTTCCCAAATGCTATGTATGTGTGTGTTTAAACAAACATTCCATGCAGAATTAAAAAAAAAAAATGTGTTCCATGTGCTGCCAAAAATAATATTGAAATGGTTTACATAATACTCTCTTAAAAAACTCATCTTAGTTAGAGATGATGAATTCTCTCTAGATAGGGGAATGAATAAATACATCTCTAAATATAATTTAAGATTGTATGAACTGTGAATATTTTTTAAATATAATTTGCTTAGGAACCTTGGATTAATTACTACTTCTTTTTAATCTTACAAATTTTGGGGAAAGTTACTTAAACACTATAATTCTCAGTTTTTAATCTATGACATGGAGATTATACACCTTCATGTTATCATGTGGATAAAATCAAAGTAGTAAAATGGGTTTGCAATATATCTTGTCTTCCTTTTTCCCTCCATTCCTTTCAGATATATATTTTGCCCTCATTTTGAGAGAATTAATATGACTAAAGATAATTATTTTACTATAACTCTTTAAAAAAGAATATTAATAAAATTATCTTTGGTTCTGTTGAATTTTACCTTCATTTATCAAAAGTATTAAGGCTTTAAAATAAAATAAGATAGATATATTACTTACCTCTGAATTTTCTCAGTAGCCCATTGGATTCCCTACTTTTCTTTGAGATACATAAACCACATCACGGAAAGAACTTCTTTTTTTTTTTTTTTTTTTACTGACAAATCCCCAGTTGGCTAGAAAAACATCTCAAACATAGCATGCACACATCAAACATTTGGTACATTGAAAATAAAATAAAATCCAAGTTATTGACATGCTTTTGTTCAATTTTCTTCAATTAAATGTAGTTTTAGCTTGACTGCATTTTATTAAAATGGACAAGTAAGTATTTTGAATAGCAGTGGACAAGTGCCTTCATTTATTTTTTTTTTTAAATTAGGGGTTTTTTTGGGGGGGAGGAGGGAGATGTTTGCCATGATAAAATGACAATACATATATTTGGGGATGAAAATACTTGAATCAGCCTTACTAATTTTTTCAAGAATACATTGAGTATCCCAGATTTATTTAAACTATTTGTCAAATAGACTAATAGTTTACTGTCATGCACCAAAATAAAGATTACTAGTATAAACTTAACAAATATACTCATTGCCTTATGGAAGTAGTTTTAATGGAAATTGGCAAAATTTAGTGTTTGTTGTTATTCCTTTTCTAAAAATTAGTTTAATATTACTTTGGAATCTGGACTCATTTAAACATTTTATCTGTTGGCCTTTCTAAGAGGACTTTGGACTTGTTTTTGATATATTTTAACATGTTTCTTATGTTGTAGCTTATTTTCTAAAATATTTTATTATTACATTTTTATTTTGCACAATAGTAAAGCTTTGTTTTACAGGAAGAAAAGATTTTCTGTTATATACTATGATCTGGAGAGTAGAGAGTTTTGGATAAATCATGAAAAGTAATGAGCCTAAGAATCCATGAAGATATTGAACTATACTCTTTCACTTTATTTTTAATTATGAAAATACTTGTGAATGAAAAGACTCTATCTAAAATGCAACCAGTCTTATGCTGAAATATTTGCTATATAAAATAGTTGAATGTCAGAGGAAGAATTCATTGTCATATTTCCCTATTAAAATAATACGTTTTTTTTGTGCATAACCTGGCCTGCCTTGGTGAATTACTATAGCCTGTGGTCTCCCTGTGAGAAATTCCAATGAGATTTTAATAATACTCTTATGTTTGCCATCTTCAGCAGTATAGGCTGTTAAACTCAATTTGTAAGAAAAATATTCAGGTATAAGACTAGATAATCTGTATCCCTTTGGAATCAAAAGTCACTTTGCCAAAATATTTTAACATGTAAAATTGCTTCTTGAGAGATGTTTGCCATGATAAAATGACAGAAAACTACATTTACTTTATAATTATAACTGACTTGTGGTGCTAAGTTTTTATAATTTAAAGGTATTCTCAACTCTGACAGCTCTTCCACATTGAATTATGCATCTCGAGCTCTTAAATAGTTCTGCTGGCACGAGACAGCTGAGATGAAGTTGTCTTTCTAAAATAATTGCTCCATGGAGCATCCATTATACCTTCAGAAAAAAACGTATTACTTGAGTTCTACAAATTATAGACTAGCCTATAATGGGTATTTTTGACAGCTATTAGCTTTAAAAAAAATCTGAACAGTAAAATGAGTATTGATATCACTATGATGTGCCGTGCATGTTAATACCAACCTTCTCTGTACTTTCCTTCTGAAACATGATGTAATCATTAATTATAATAATATTGATATAACTGCACTCATGTTAAAAATATACTGTTGGCAAAGTATGTCATTTTCTCACTTATGAGATAAAAGAGCATTAAATGAATATTTACAGTAGGTATTGAAGACACTGTGCAACTTTATAGGACAAAAAATTAATTCATTTTTTATAATGTTTTTTTAATCATGAAATTATTAAGATTATTTTTAGAGTCATGAGTGAGACAATCAAAGAAAGGTAAAGATCATAGTTGTTTTTTTTTTTTATCCTCCAGATTCCTTTTCAAAATAGCACACTGGGGAAAAACATGATTTATAAATAATTTGTTAAAATATATATTCATATTTCTTATCAAGTTTTATGCTTTTGGCTTTCAAAGTAGTTATAATTTCTGTCATGAAAACCCTCGCAAATGTCCTTACAAGAACATTATATTCCACTGAACATAATATTCCAGAACAGAACAAAATCTAGAAAGGAAATAACAGTGACAGGTAGTAATCAAGCTCAGGATCTATTTTCTTTACAGTTTCTGTTTGTACCAAATAAATGCAGGTATGTGAAATAAAAGGAACTCTGGTAGCACACTGGATAAGTGCTCAGCTGCTAAGCAAAAGGTCAATGGTTTGAATCTACTAGAGCTCCACTGGAAAAAGAAGTAAAAAAAAAAAAAAAAAAAAATGTGGCAGTACTTTTGTAAAGATTAAAGCCTTGGAAACTGAGTGGACTAGTTCTACACTGTCCTATTGGTTGTTGCTATGAATTGAAATTGACTAGATGGCAACAGCATTGGGATGTGAAAGAAAAGGCCCCACCAACCAAACAAACAAAAAAGACCATTGACACAGACTCCATACTTGGAATCTCATGGGATTTCCAAACTTGTACATACTTGTGGAAGCAGACTGCCACATCTTTTTCCTTCAAAGCAGCCAGTGGATTCAAACCACTGACCTTTCAGTTAGCAGTAAAGTGTTTAACCACTGTGCCACAAAGACTTCTCAAAGGAATGCCCATGCGATGCTAATTGTTAAGCACTGGACTACATGCTAAAACATCGGCAATTTGAACTTATCTAGTGGCACCTCAGGAGAAAAGCATGATCATCTGCTTCCAAAAGATCAATGCCCTGAAAACCTGTAGAGCAGTTGTGCTCTGCATGCCTGAGGTCACCAACTCCACAGCAACTGACAAAAACATATGAAAGAGAACATTTGTTGCTAAAATCAGGAAATTTCTATATAAATACAGCTAAGTTTTCTATAATTATGTAAATATGAGATAAATTATTTCCAAGTATATTGCATTGCTGGAGCTTTTTTCTTTTCATAATTGCTATTAAAAGAAATGACTTAGGTCCCCATGTTGATGTTATATAACAAGTTCACAGATATACATACACAAACAATTCTTATCTGAAGAATAAAAGCATATATGTATCCCACTGCCATCAAGTTATTCAAACTTACAGAGACCCAATAGGACAGAGTAGAATTGCCCCACAGGGATCCCAAGGCTGTAACTGTTACAGAACCAGACTGTCATATAATTCCTCTGCAGAATGACAGATGGGTTCACAACACAGACTTTTCATGTAGCAGTATGATGCTTAGCCACTGCACCACCAACATTCCTTAGAACATATATCTCTATTCAGTACAGAAAATTATATGAAACAAAGAAAACAGCATCACACACACACAAACCACACAAACACAACAAAATAACAGCAATAAATTCATACTTGTTCATAAATTAAATTGGATTAAATGCACTGATCAATAGCAGAGAATTGCAGAATGGATAAGAATACATGATCCATCAATATACTGCATACAAGAGACACACCTTAGACAGAAAGACAAAATTTCACTAAATATCAAAGGTTGGAAAAAGAATATATCAAGTAAATGAAAAGAAAAAAGAAAAAGTAGGAGTGGTAATATTAATTTCTGATAAAATAGACTTAAGGACAAAAACTACCATAAGAGATGTTGTTGTTGTTGTTGTTAAGTGCCGTCGAGTCATTTCCGACTCATAGTGACCCCATGCACAGCAGAACGAAACATTGCCCGATCCCGCGCCAGCCCCACAATCCCTGCTATACTTGAGCTCATCGTTGCAGCCACCGTATCAATCCATCTCGTTGAAG
>NW_006921610.1:13762331-13768006 GCF_000298275.1 Orycteropus afer afer
CTCTGTGTGCATCCTAATTTTCAGAAGCTTCTCCAAGCCTAACCTAATGATAAACGCTTATATTTCATCATGTGGAAAATATCAAAATATCACATGAGGGAACCCTTTCTGCAAAGAAGGTAGGGTAAGATTTCTCTCTCTCTCTCTCTCTCTCTCAGTACTTAGAGATTGAATAGTGAGTAGGTAACCTGCAGTCTTCCCACATATAGTGTAGGAAAATGAATAGAAAATAAAGTTCTGGGCAGAATAGTGTTTCCTCTTCACTGCAAGAATTCCTCTTCACTTAAGAATTCATGATGTAGCTCTTCTAGGAAAAAAAGAAACAAAGTAATCTAAATGAGAATCTTCTGATAACATGATCTAAGTTTACCTTTGTGGTATACTTGTGTCAATGAGTAAAAAGGTGTACTCTGTTAAAATAAAAGCAAAGAGATTTATTGAAGTTTCAGTACAGCTTGAATCAGGGACACATCTGATTTCACAAAGTGAAATCAAATGCTCAAAAATGGAGTAGCAGAGGCACATCTATGAGGTAAAATCAAGAAGTAAAGGTACAACATTCTGGTTGGAAGTTACAAGATCAGGAAATCCAGGGGCAGGACAACTCAAAGTATAAATTAACTTTACAGTGAATCATTGGATAGATGACTGTGAATGTGGGCTAGTTGGATTGGCTCGTTTATGTTTACAAATATGACTAAGGTATATTTTAGAGGGTGGTCATAAGGTAATTATTTAAAATATTTTCTGAGAGCTGCTGAAGACATTACTAGTAAAGGTTTTATGTCGAGACCCTCTCTTAGGAATATTCTTTCCATATGTTGACAGTTGTAGAGGAAATCCTCTGTTATATACCTAATGGTTTGTGAGTTGTGAGTGAATTAAGCAAACACTAAGATGGAGTCTGGGCTCAAACTTAGGTCAATCATTCTGATACAGATCAATCCCCTCAATTTTGGAACTCTCATACATCCCCTTCTTTTGATCAAGGATTAAATTAACATGTTTTGATCATTATTATATTAATGCTCTCTTCTGCAGGAGTTTGCAGTGATTACCTGTGATTCCTTAGATAGCTGCTTATTGAGGTAAAATTTAATACTCTACACATTACTGTTCAGTAATCGGTCCCCATCTGACATCTTTGCCCAGCTATGGCTTAGCATTCAAGTTTCTGTAATCTTTGATATGGGGTCTGTGTGGAGTAAAACCACATTAGAAGAACATCTTGACTATTCAAAACACTGGCTCTGAGTATGAGCTTGAGCGTACTTGGGCAATGAATCTCTTCTATGTACATGATTCTCTTTGTAAACATTTAATTAATCTTTTGGGTCATAAAACTGGTTGTACGTTTCAAACAACATTGATTATGCCAATAATTTTTACCAAAATAATTAATATTGTTAATCTAGTTAGCAATACAGATCTAATCCAGGATACAATACCTTTAGGAAACCAACTGAAAATATCAAACTGAGAAAATTTAGAGTCTAACTTTTCTATATGTAACTAGATAGTTTTGATGAACTTTCTCTACATGATATTTAACCTTGAGGTTACGGTTAATCTAGGTGTAACAAGAAGTCTTGGCTATAGCTCAAACGTCTCCTTGCTGGGCTATAATATGTCTAAGACTATTCAGTTGTCTAGAGCCTTTTATTTTCCAAGGGAGTTTAAAGATTTTTGCTGGGGAGCCATTCCATCAGAAATTTTGTTCATGATCTGTTCCATTGAGGCACACAAATTTTGGAGTGCACAGTCTAATTCAGCTATTTCATAAAAAGAAAAAAAAAAATACCTTCAAAACCTATATTCCATTCCAGGTCTATGTTATAGTAGCACTTGATAACTAAGACAGAATTTGGTACTGGAAGAATTTAGTGCTGTTCTAACAACTACTTAAAATGTGGAAGCAGCTTTGGAATTGGGTAATAGGTAAAGGCTGAAAGAATTTTAAGGTGGCTAACAGTGAAAGCTCATTGCCATTGAGTTGGATCTGACTCATAGCAACCCCTCTTTGGGTTTCTGAGGTGGTATCACTATGGAAGTAGGTTGTCCAACCTTCCTTCTGAGGAGTGGCTGGTGGGTTTGAACCAGAAGCCTTCTGGTTAGCAGTCAAATGCCTTAGGCACTAAGTCACCAGAACTCCCAATAGTGAAAGCTTAGATTACCTTGAAGAGATTGTTGGTAGAATTATGTACATCAAGGCAATTCTGGTGAGGGCTCAGAATTTAGAGTAGAGTGGCTTTGGTTTCCTAGTGCTCCTCTGACAGAAATATACCACAAATGGGATGGGCTTTAACAAACAAGAGTTTATTCTCTTATAGTTTTGGAGGCTAAAAGTCTGAGTTCAAAGGGCCAGGCTTTAGGGGCTGGGTGAAAGCCTCTCAACCTTGCTCTACCTCTTGCTGTCGGCCCACTGAAGCTAGAGGCATCTCTTTGCTCAGGCAGCTGCTGGCTGCTAATGCTGACAAACCCAAGATTGGCAAGTGAAAAGTCACAGTTCTGATGTTACCAAACCACATGGCAGGCCATTTATTCAAGTCCAGTGAAAGTCCCAAGATTGGCAGAGCATGTCAGGCAGCTAAACAACTTAGCCACATGTAGGGTTCAAGCATGCCACAAACTAGAGAACATTCCCAAAGCTGCTTCTTATATACAGGAAGCAGACTACATCCTTAAATCAGCTACTCAGCTGCTTGTGGTAGATCCCACCATGGAGATGATTGCCAGTCTCATCATGGAGAATAACTACCACCAGCTGCCCAGCCACTCAATCAGGTCCAGTCAAGTTGACACACAACCCTAACTACCCCAAGAGCTGTAAATTCTCTATCATCTTAAAAAATCATATGGTTTAAAAAAAAAAAAAAAAGAATATTCTTAGAAATGTAGAAGTTAAATGTGCTTCTGGCAAGGCATTAGAAGTGATTGATGAACATGTGATGGGGCAGTGGGGGAATGGTGATACATTTTTTTGTTTGTTTTTCTTAAATTTTTATTGTGATTTTGGTGAAAGTTTACAGAGCAAATTCATTTTCCATACAGCAGTTCATACACATTCTGTCTCATGATTTTGACTGCAATTCCTCACAATGAAACAGTCTCTTCCACTTCTTCCCCACAATTATCTCTTCTTTGTGTCCTTCGCTCCCATACCCTGCTGCCCCCGAGTTGTCTCCCTGTACAAATACTGTCCTTCTTTTCTCCCATGATTGATCACTCCAAGTAGTGTATCTACCTAATGTAAATGTTCAGCCCTTATGCCTGTCTATTATTTGGCTGGAAGCCACAGGAGTAAGTTCAATTCCAGATCTGAAGGGTAGCTAGGGACCATAGTCGTCTCAGAGATCTCATCAGGCTCTATCAGACCAGAAAACATAGTCATTTTTTTTTTTTTTTAAATGATTTTGGGTTTTGTTCCACATTGTTCTCTCACTTTATCCAGGATCTCCTGCACCAATCCTCTGAGTGGTTGACAGTGGTAGCCGAGCACTGTCTTGCCCCTCTGGTCTCATGGTTATATAGGCTGAGGATTGTATGGTTGTGGCAGTTATGTTTGTGTGTCTATTTGGCTGGGCCTGGTTGAGTGGCTGGGAAGTTGGTGGTAGTTATTCCCCATGATGAGACTGGCAATCAACTTCATGGTGGGATCTACCCCAAGTAGCTGAGTAGCTAACTTTGGGATGTGATCTGCTTCTTGTATATAAGGAGAAGCCTTGGGAATGGTCTTGAGCATTTGGCACACTTGAACCCTGCATGTAGCCATGTTGTTGTTCAGCAGCCTGCCATGCTCTGCCAACCTTGGGACTTACAATGGACTTGAATTAATGGCCTGCCATGTGGTTTGGTAACATCAGGACTATGCCTTTTTACTTGTCAACCTTGGGCTTCTCAGACTCAGCAGCCAGCAGCTGTCTGAGTGAAAAGACATCTCTAGCTCCAGTGGGCCGGGAGCAGGAGAAAAAGCTGGACCCTAAGGTTGCGGTGTTTTCACCCAACCCCTAGAGCCTGGCACGTTGAACTTGGACTTCTAGCCTCCCGACTTGTAAGAGAATAAACTCCTGTTTGTTAAGGCCATCCCATTTGTGGTATATTCTTGTCAGAGCAGCACTAGGTAACCAGAACAATGGTCTACCAGTCCCTTGAACTAACTGTTTCCATATGTCCCTGGCCTTCTTCACTCTTCTTTGCCCTGCATGAGAAGAGACCCATCATTGCATCTAGAGGGCCACTTGCAAGATTTTAAGGCTGCAGTTGGTACTCACCAAAGCAGAATGTAAATTGTGTAGTACATTATGCCAGTTGAACTTGATGTCCCCTGCAAGCATGGTCCTGAGCCCACAGGTCCAACTACTTGCTCTCACCAGGAAGCTGGCTGTGACCAAGAAGTCACCACAACCTTGTCCCTTGTCAGCTCTACTACACACCTGGACATTCTTACAGAACATACAGATACACTTGTAGAAACATTGTCTGCCAATCCTACACGTGGTCATGGGCTCACTACTCCCTGACTAGATATGCCTGATCATCTAGCTTGTCTACCTATGTTCTGGTTACCTAGTACTGCTCTGACAAGAATATACCACAAATGGGATGGCCTTAACAAACAGGAGTTTATTCTTATAATTTGGAGGTTTTAAGTCCAAGTTCAAAGCACCAGGCTCTAGGGGCTGGGTGAAAGCCCCTCTACCTTGGTATTGAGCTCTGCCTCCTGCTCCCAGCCCACTGTAGCTAGATGCTTTTCTTTACTCAGTTGCTGCCTGCTGAGCCTGAATAGCCCAAGGTTGACAAGAAATAAGGCACAGTCTCGATATTACCAAACCACACGGCAGGCCATTTTTTTCAAGTCCATTAGAAGTCCCAAGATCAGCAGAGCATGGCAGGTTGCCGAACAATGACTTGGCTACGTGCAGGGTTCAAGTGTGCCATAAACTAGAGAACATTCCTCAAGGCTTCTCCTTATGTACAGGATGCAGACCACATACCCAAAGGCAGCTACTCAGCTTCTCACAGTAGATTCCGCCATGGACTTGATTACCAGACTTATCATGGGGAATACTACATCCAGCTTCCCAGCCACACAACCGGGCCCAGCCAAGCTGACACACAAACTTAACTACCACACCATCTATCCAGTATAGATCAATGCTTGCCATCAATGACAATGCAGTACTGTATATGCAAAGAATTTATCTTTGTTGTCTGTACTTCCCATGCACTTCTCTATGTCATCCTCTTCCACAATGCCACCATGTTGATCACTCACATTTGGTACATTGCTCTTCCTTTTACCTAAGTCAATTCTTATTTCTATTAGCCTAGCAGTGCTCTCTCCCCTCCTCTCCCATCCCTGGAAACTAGCAAAGAAAGCTTTCCTTGACTTTTTACAATAATGGACTAATACAATATTTGTACTTCTGTGATTGACTTATTTTACTTATTTCATCCATATTACGTGGTGTTTTGTAGATTCTACATTATTCTTTAGTGTGCACAGTATTCCATTGTGTGTATGGACCATAGTTTGGTTATCCATTCTTCTGTTGATAGGCACCTAGATTGTTTCCATCTTTTTGCTATTGTAAATAATGCTGTGATGAACATAGGTGTGCATATATCTTTTCTTGTCCTGGTTCTCACTTCCTTAGGAAACATACCTAGTAATG
>NW_006921610.1:13768381-13779415 GCF_000298275.1 Orycteropus afer afer
ATCCTACTTCCGTAGTAATACTGCCTCGGAAACCCAAGGAGGGGTCGCTATGAGTCGGGGCTGACTCGATGGCACATAACAACAACAACAACAACAACAATGGCTAATGGGGAGCTCTGGTAGCATAGTGCCTAAGGCACTTGACTGCTAACCAGAAGGCTGGCGGTTCAAACCCACCAGCCACATCCCGGAAGGAAGGTTGGGCAATCCTACTTCCGTAGTGATACCGCCTCGGAAACCCAAGGAGGGGGCGCTATGAGTCGGGGCCGACTCGACGGCAAATAACAACAATGGCTAATGATTGGTCATGCTTTTTATGCTGTGGCCAAGAACTTGTTTGAATTATGTTCAAATATTTGGTGGAAGATAGAATTTATAAGAGATGAACTTGATGTAACTGAAGATATTTCTAATCAAGATCTTAAAGGGGTCATGTGGTTTCTCCTTGCTGGTTATAGTAAAATGTGAGAAGAAAGAGATGAACTTATAAAAGAACTGTGCAAAATGAAAACAGAACTTAAATATTTGGAAATTCTGTTGTACAAAACATACACAAGGGTACTAGAAATTTCACCAAGGACATAGTTACACAAATTTTTGTCAAAGAGATTAAGCCTGTGACCAATGGATCTAACCAACTACCACAAGAGAAAAACCATTAGTTTACAATGAAGGGGAAAGAGAATGGATGAAAGGAAAGAATAAAGTCTGCCTCTTGAAATTGTATTGGTAGAAAATAGGCCTACGGAACTATATCTCTTATCCTGTAACAAAAGAAAAGCACCATCCCTGGACCACCTCAGAGATCAGTAGAACTATTGGAAGGGACACAAAAAGCAGAGCCTTCTCAATTTTAAAGAATGTGGCTATAGTCTCTTGGATCTTGAAGGTTAGAATAATAGCCTCTGGAATTTCAAAGAGTAGGTTATTTGCAAAAATCAACCCTGGAGGGTGGGTCTGCAATTAAGATATGATACATGGATGGGGATGCCATCCAAAACTGAGAGGATGTGACTTCTCAAGGAACAGAAGAATGAGGCCTACTGAGTCTGAGTGGGTGGCGTTGCCACTCAGATGAACTAAGATAATGGGCTGCCTAAAGGTGAGGAGGAGGAGCTCTGGTGGCACAGTGATTAAAGCATTCAGCTATTAACCAAAGTGTTAGTGGTTCACACCCACTGGTTGTTCCACAGGAGAAAGAAGAGGCAGTCTGCTTCCATAAAGATTTACAGCCTTGGAAACCATATGGGACAGGTCTACTCTGTCCTATGGATCGCTTGTTGTTATGTCCATCCAGTCAGACCTGACTCACAGTGACCCCTCCTTGGGTTCCCAAGGCAGTGTCACTACAGAAGTGGATTGCCCCATCTTCCTTCCAAAGAGTGGATGGTGGGTTTGAACCACCAGCTTACTAGTTAGCAGCCAAGTGCCTTAGGCACTATGCTACCAGAGCTCCCATAAGATCACTATGGGTCAGAATTAACTTGATGGCAGAGTCTTTGTTGTTGTTGTTGTTGTGAAGCTGAGGGAGAAGAGTATGCCATTCTAGAGGGTGTGGAAGGTGAACTGAAGCCTAAGGCTGAAGGACTTCCAGACAGAATCCAGAGGGTGTGGCCAATACCTAGAGGGTAAAGCTATTGTCTAGATAGTCTCAGGGAAGAGAGGATTAGTTTCAAGCTTTGTGAGCTAATGTAAATTATTCTGCTGAATTTTGAATTTGCTTGGTGTCTATTATTCTTTTTTTCCCTCAATTTCTCCAGTTTGTAATGAACATGTCTACCTTGTGTCTATTCTACCACTGTATTTTGAAAGCAGGTAACTTGTAATCTAGGCTTCACACATTAATATGAAGAAGAATCTTGCTCCAAGATCGGATATGCCTAAAGACTCATCCATATTTGATTTAAATGATTCAGAAGATGAAATTTTGGACTTGGAGTTGATTTAAGTCTTTTCAGATAATGTGATGGGTGAATGTGTTTTGCACGTGGCAAACACATGAATTTTGGGAAGCCAAAGAGTAGGATATTGTGAATTGAATTGTTGTTGTTGTTGTTATGTGCCGTCGAGTCGGACTCAACTCATAGCGACCCCTCCTTGGGTTTCCGAGGCAGTATCACTACGGAAGTAGGATTGCCCAACTTTCCTTCCGAGGAGTGGCTGGTGGGTTTGAACCGCCAGCCGTCTGGTTAGCAGGCAAGTGTCTTAGCCACTATGAATTATATCCCCAAAAACATGTTGGTAAATCCTAATCCCTCTGCCTGTGGTTATGATTCCATTTGAGAATGGGTTGTCTTTGTTATATTAAACTGGCCGTATTAGTGTAGGATATATCTTGAGTCAATCTTTTTTGATATATAAAAGAGATTTAAATGAGCAAGTAGAGGAGAGATGGGATAAGACTGATCCCCAGAAACATGGAGTTGTCCAAGAAACTAGGAACCAGAAGCTGAAGAGACAAGAGCTGAAAGAGAAAGCCTTTTTCCTAGAGCCAGCATTCTGAATTCAGATTTCTAGCTTCTAAAAAATGTGAGAAAATAAAATTCTTAGTTTTGATATAGTTTAAATTAAAATAAGAACTTGGGTTTGAGCCAGTAATCAAAGGGAATGTCATAATCTAACATGGACAGCTCCTTTAAAGGTGATGATAAAATTAACAATTACTGGGGCATAGAACTATAATTCGGGAGCTCTGGTAGCATAGTGCCTAAGGCACTTGACTGCTAACCAGAAGGCTGGCTGTTCAAACCCACCAGCCACTCCTCAGAAGGAAGGTTGGGCGATCCTACTTCCGTAGTGACACTGCCTCGGAAACCCAAGGAGGGGTCGCTATGAGTCGGGCCGACTCAATGGCAAATAACAACAACAACAACAACAACAACAACAACAACAGAACTATATATAATTCAGCACAGGAAAAGCTAGGAAATACGAGTTTTCATGCACCATCTGTGGAGAAGGATGACATATTCAGTAATAGGTTAAATTAGTAGTACTAGCTACTGATTGAGCTAATCTAATGAAAGTTTCTCTTTCCAAGCCTTGCAAGAAACAAAAGCAGTAAAAAAGGTTAAGAGCAAGAAATTCTTCATGATGATTAATTCACCAGGTAATTATGCAAGTAGCAAAATAATGCTATTTCAAAGGCAATAATTGTTAAACTTCAACTGGCACTAATAAATAAAATCCTTGATTGCTTGTATGGGAAGAAGAAAATGTTAAAGAGGGGGTTATACCACAATAATGGAATAAAAATATCAACAAAAGAACAGCAAAAACTATAGGGCAAAAACTATAGATTTTAGGAACTTGCATGGGGTCTTTTTCTATGATCTTGGGAAGAGCTCTCTACTTCCACTGTTATCTACTACTGATCATATTAGTGATTGAAGGTAATTCATTAGTCCCCAGTGGGTTGACAAGTCAGACAGATTCCTTGGCCTTCTTATGCTGTGATATATGGACCCAAGAGTTCACTCCTTCTATCTTGGTGGCACAAAAGGTGATGAGAAGCATGAAGTATAGTCTTTCCCAGTGAGGTCCCACAGAATGCATCAGTTGATGCTTTTTCCAATAAACTAAATAACTTGGGAAAATTTGAGTCACTGTAAATTTTACTGACTCTCTTGAAGTCATTTTGCAAACCCTCCTGAGTGCAATCAGTTCAGTCTGTTGAAGTAAAGTGACATCAGGAAGTGCCTGCTTTCAATAATTTCAGCAGGGTAATAGTGTAGGCTCCCCAGTAATGAAAGTTGTTGGGGTGGAGTCTCAAATATGACTCAAAAACAAGCAGAATTAAATCAGAATTTAAAAAAAATTCCTTCAAATTCTTTCTAGGAGACAGAAGTTGTTAAGTCTAATCAATAATGTGGCAGGGTGATTGCTATCATCTGCAGCTGGTGAATGGGTGGCTGGGTTTATGAAGACAACTGTATTTGCCAACCATTAAAGACAGCCAGAGGAGGACCTCATAAGAAGCCAGCTTGTTTGCTGACAAAATGTTGTGCTAAAATAAAGTTTAAAATGTCAGATGCTGTATAAAGAACATAAACATACAAGAAGTTTCTTAAACTATATAAGTTCTGGTAGCATAGTGCCTAAGGCACTTGACTGCTAACCGGAAGGCTGGTGGTTTTACCCACCAGCCACTCCTTAGAAGGAAGTTTGGACAATCTACTTCTGTAGTGATACTGCCTTGGAAACCCAAGGAGGGGTCACTATGAGTTGGGTCCGACTCTAAGGCACATAATAACAACAACATTGTTTCTACTAGCCTAGGCATGGCAGCAACTGCTATGAGTCAAGGTGGGAAGGCCTGGCAACTAAATCTAGTTGGAGACTATAGTAGCTAGCCAATCTTTGTTTTCCTCCATGTTTCTAATTGATGACCACTAAGACATTCCAAGACACCTCATGAATGAAAAATGAAAAATCTAAACGGTAATTAGGAAAGCCTAAACCTGGAGTATTTGTTACTGGCTCCTTTAATACCAATAAGGTATTTTTGCCATCATCTGAAAACTGAAAGGGGTAAGGCTCTGAAGTCTTTAGGTATTGACACAGTAGTTGGGCCAGTAAGGAATAATTCAGTATGGAAGTTCTACAATATTCACAAAGTCCCAAAAATCTCCTTAGATTTTTTTTTTTTTTTTTTTTTGGTACTGGGGACAGGGAATGCTAGCATAGTTTCTTTTCTTTTGGGATCGGTAGTGATCCCTTTGTTGAGATTGTATATCTCAAATATTTAATTGATGATTGGGCCAGTTGCAATTTGTCTTTAGAGTTTTTTTTGCCCATCAACAGCCAAATGTTCTGATGAAAGAACACTGTCTTCAGGACAAGCTTGGTGATTTTTAGAGTAGACCAGTAAATCATCAACATATTATAATAAAGTGGAACCAAGGGTAAATCATAAAGTTTGTAGGTCTGCATGTAAAATCTGAGAAAAATAAATAGAAGACTTGGTGAAGTCTTAAGGCTTCATAGTCCAAGTGTATTGCCAGTCTCCCAAGTAAAACCAAACAGATATTGGCAATCAGGATGTACAGGAATAGTGAAAAATACACTGCAAAGTGTGTGTGTCATGTTGGCTGGGCCTGGTTGAATGGCTGGGCAACTAGATGTAGTATTCCCTATGATGAGTTTGGTAATCAACTCCATGGTGGAATCGACTGTGAGCCACTGAGTAGCTGCTTTGGGTAGGTGGTCTGCCTCCCATATGCCAGAAATAGCTTTGGGAATGGTCTTTAGCTTATGGCACTCTTGAACCTTGCATGCAGCCATGTCATTTTCAGCAGCCTGGATGCTTTGCTGGCCTTGGGATTTTCAGTGGACTTCAATTAATGGCCTGCCATGTGGTTTGGTAACCCCAGGACTGTGCCTTTTTACTCATCAACCTTGAGCTTGTCAGTCTCAGCAGCCAGCAACTGTCTGAGTGAAGAAAAGCCTCCAGCTCCAATGGGCCAGGAACAAGAGGCAGAGCTGAAGCCCAAGGGTGAGGGGTTTTCATCCAGTCCCTAGACCCTGACACTTTGAACTCAGACTTCTAGCCTCCAAAATTGTAAGAGAATAAACTCCTGTTTGTTCAAGCCATCCCATTTGTGGTATATTTCTGTCAGAGCAGCACTAGGTAACCAGAACACCTGGTTCCCCACAACTTATAACAATTATCTCCTACTGAAGAATTAAAGCCACCACACTAAAATACTCTGGGACTCCTTCATTCTTATTTAAAGTGAGTTTTGTCTAAAGGTAGGTTGCCCATTTTATTCTTTAGCTTGATAAAATCCTTCTTAAAATGCTCCAATTTTTTGCAATAATAACAAGTGTCATGTTTAATGCTGCCAGAGGACTTAAATCTCTTTTGATTAAAAGACTACAGTTTCTAAACTGTAAAGCTTAGACTGTAAAAATTGTAAAGCTATATAATTATTAGTCTTGACTGTTTAGTTTCTAAGATTTGAGCAAGTACATGAGCTAAACCAGTCAACTCCATCATCAGGTGACATTCTAATCCAGCCTACGCCATATTGCTAACAAAGAAATCTTCAATTAAAATCACATTAAAAAACTCCTAGGTAAAAAGGTCAAGCCCAGAATTTTCAATAAATCTCTAAAGGAGCTGATTTTGGTAGTCATAAATGTTCTCACCTTTATTCTGTGTGCAAGAGTGAATTTTTATCCAGTCTAAGAGGGAAGATTTTATTAAGGACATAAAGTCAAATCCTTCCCTTTTTACTGAACTTTTCAGAGCACATCATTTATCTTACTTGTATCTAAGGCTAGACTTGGTTGAGGTTCTTTCCAATAGCATACTCCAATCATAGTTGAGCGTTACTAGGAACTCTGGTGGTGTAGAGTGCTTAAGGCATTTCACTAACCAGAAAGTTGGTGGTTCAATCTGACCAGCTACTCTGTAGAAGGAAAACTGAGCAATCAACTCCCATAAAGATTTACCACCTCAGAAACCCAAAAGGTGTTGCTATGAGTCAGAATCAACTCGATGACAGTGAGTTTGGTTTTGGTTTGAGGGCTTGTTAACAAGTGAACCAATTGATTTCAATCAGGTAACCCAGGTTGGTAAGATTCCAAAAAAAAAAAAAAAAAATTAAAACTCTTCAGCAAATTTATAGAATCCTTTCATACATCTGGAAAATCTTTAACAATGCTTTTTAATTCAATATGAATCCAAAATACTTGGCTCTTTGGGAGTTCTGCTAGTACCAGCTTCAAGAGTGGGAGGTAAGATTTTAAGGCATTTCAGGGACAGATTTTTCTGTTTGAGCAAATTCCTTGGGAAAGAAAGGAAGTTCTGAGAGTATGTTAGTAGAGGAGTAAAAAGGACAGGACAGAAACAGAGAAGATACAGCTGTGTGAGCAGGAAGGGTAATAGGGCTAGGCATCTGGCATTCTAACTCTTTTTGTCTTTTTGTCAATTTAGAAATAATGTCTTGCATGCAAGCTAGCCTGCTTTAATAGTGCCTTTTAGAGGCTTCCATGTACCAAACAAAATAAGGATCTTACTATAATAGCTGAATTCAGGAGCTTTTATTTTCTAATTGACTATGCAGAAAAAATAGGTTGTCTAGGTTAAAAAAGAAAGAAAGAAAGAAAATCCCAAATGGGCCATTGATGTTCTTAAACTGTCCTTAATAAAGTCATGACAGCACTCAAGAAACAGGCAGATACAGTGGCTAAAGTGTTTGTTCATATGAGCCACTGGTATGTCCTGAAGTGATCCTGCCAAGTTCTTAGAACTGTCATTCCCCATCTTACTAAAAGAGTGAATTGCTTGTGCTAGAAAACTTATATGTCATCAAACTTATTATTGGATTTAAAAGTCTCCCAGTAACAGCCACACCAAACTTAATTTGGCCATGACCCCCATTAAAATGCTTAAAGCAAGCTGAAAATGAGAGCAGAAGAGAAATATAACAATAAATCTTGAAGAACTCAACTCAAGGAAGAAGAGCTTGATCTGAGAAGCCTTTTACCTGGAGGGACTCCCAGGAATTCATGGAGACAGATGAGCTTCAATGGGTTTGTGCATGGTACTGAAGCTTTAGGTCCTTGATGCCTTGGAAGTTACCAGAGGAAATGCACCTTTGAATCCCACTCCTAACACAAGTAAATTCAATGAGTAAGAATGTGTATGCTGTTAAAATAAAAGCAAACAGACTTATTGAAGATCCCAAATGGTGAGAACTAGAATATGTCTGCATGCAGTGAAATCAAACTCTCCAAAAAGTAGAGGAACAGAGTCATATTTATGAGGTAAAATGAAATAAAAAACTAAAGGTACATCATTCTGATTGGAAGTTACAAGATCAGAGAAACCAGAGGCACAACAACTCAAAGTAAAGATTTTACAGTGATTGGTTGGAAACGTGAATGTGGACTGTTTGGATTTGCTAGTTTAAATACATGATTAAGGGAGGTTTGACAGTGAAGTCATTAGGTATTTATTTTAAAACATTTCCTGAGGGTTGCTGAGGAAATTTCTGATAAGGGTCTTGTTTTAAGACCCTCATTTAGGAATATTCTTTCCATATCTTTAGGTTAACCACAGAGAAAAATGTTTCATTTGTTAGGTACTTAAGTCTGTCTAATGGTTTGACAGTTGCAGGGGAAATCTTTGTTAAGTACTTTTAAGTCTGTCTAAGGGCTTGACAATTGCAAGAGAAATAAGCATGCCTAAGGCATTTGACTGCTAACCAGAAGGCTGGCAGTTCAAACCCACCAGCTCCACCTCAGAAGGAAGACTGGGCAATCTACTCCCATAGTGATTGTTATTGTTGTTGTTGCTATGTGCCGTGAAGTTGGACCCAACTCATAGTGACCCTTCCTTGGCTTTCTGAGGCAGCATCGCTACAGAAGTAGATTGCCCAACCTTCCTTCTGAGCCTCAGAAATCCAAGGAGTGGTCTCTATGATTTGGATCTGAACTGACAGCAGTGAGTCAGGTTTTTTTTTTTTTTTTTTTTTTTAAGATGGAGGTGAGCTCAGACCTGGGCTGATCATGAATTAAGCACCTGCATTTGGGAAGTTTCATATACTGGGGAAAATGGAAAAGTTATCTGTATTGGTTTCCTAGGGCTTCTGTAACGAAATACAATAATGTAGATTTTTTTTTTAAAAAAGAAATATATTGACTCAAAGTTCTAGATGTTAGGATCCTACATTCAGAGTTTTGAAAGGGCCATCCTCTCTCAGTCAACTTTATGGGAAGATCTTTACTTGTTTCTTCTAACTTCTGATAGCCTCGGGCATTTCTTGAAATTCCATGGTTTGTAAATATATCTTCACGTGATAATCTCCTCCCCAGTGTGTTTCTCTGTGTCTATTCTCCTTTATAAAGACAACACTCAGATGGAATTTTGACCCATCCTATTTCAGTATGACCACAACTTAACTTAGTTGATAATATCTTCAAAGGCCCTATTTCCAAAGGTCACCTTCACAGGTATCTGAAGTTAGGATTTCAATTTATCTTCTTTTTTTTTTTTTTTGATGGTGACACAATTTAATTCATAACATCATTTTACCTCAAAATACACAAAATAAAAAATTTACCATTAAGCAATCATTTATTTAGAGATTTTATTTTCCATCTTTAAAAATTCTATATAAAATTTCAAAAATTTTTATTTATGAGACAACACTGTCTTGGTAATGAGTGTTTTTGTGCCTCATCTAAATTGCACTCTAACTAAAACTTATGGTTGGGAAATGTGACACCAAATAAACAACGGTGGAAGATGCAGGATAGGTAGAACTTAGAAAAGAAGATTGATAGGAGAAGTATCACATGGGATCATGCTTCTTCAGTGGGGCAGGCTTGGATGGATATTATTATACTTCAGACTTGAAATATTCATTCAACTTTGTAATGCATATATTAAAGAAATTTGAAGTAAAAAGAGAAAATATTTAACTAGCTAGAACTTAGAACATAGCTCAAAGTGGTGGAATCTTCTCAGAAGTTCTACAAATTAGAAATGTTCTTTGAATAAATGCTTAATTGATTACATTTATTTACTTACATTTCTGAAAAAATTAAAAACATGAATGTAATTTTTAATCTAGTTTTTAGTTTTAACATCAGACATATAATCCTCTAGTACGGGATTTGAAATGAGGCAGGGGTGATAACCTCAATATTTCCAAGAACAAATTTTTCTCCTATGAGGCTTTATAATTATATGCAGAACACTCATAGTATCTACATTTTACCAAAGTTCTTGACTAGTACTTCTTTCCATGAGGGGTTATTGTGCCTTTTATTGATTCATACAATGATACATTTTATTATTTTGAATCCTGAGTTTGAGAAAGTTACTTATTTTCTCTGTGCCTAAATTTTCTCACCTACAAAGATCGGGCAATCTACTTCCATTGAGATATTGCCTTGGAAACCCAAGAAGGGGACACTATGAGTTGGAAATGACTCAGTGGCAGTGAGTTTGGTTTGATTTTTGGATGAAATATAGAGATTCTAATGTGACTTGTTCATAGAGTTACTCTGATAATGAGATAGTTCAATATTTGTAATCTGCTTAGAACAATGTCTGGCAAATACTTACTAGTACATAAGTGTGTGAATAATACACACACACACATACATATATATACACATTAATTTTCTGACATTATCCTAGTTTACTTCACCATTGCCTCTTCAAAGCATCTGCCTTCTCAGTCTACTATTTCCTATAGAAAATAAGAATACTTTCTGTGAAATTGCTGAGAGTGTAATTTTCAGATTCTGTGGGATATCAACTATCTATATCTGCATTGGTAACTCATCTGCAATTCATACTGAACATTGCTTTTTGTAAATGATTTGGGCATATTGTGAATAAATTAATATAGTTGTTTAAGGAAAACATTTAAAAATTACGGCTGGAGATAAATGCTCTTGAAATTTTCTCTAAAATTTTGAAGTGATTATTATAATTAATTGAAATAAAGTTCCCCATAACATAGATAATAAAAAGAATCAACATAAAAATCATATATAACTTGATGTGGTATTATGTTTTCCTATAATAAAAACAACAAAAGTTGATTATAAAATTTTGAAAAATAGAATCCCAAAAAACACAAATTCCTCTCAGCAATAAGTAATGATCAAAAGAGCTAATTTTCATTATACTTTGTTAATATTTTTTCAAAGTAAGCTTAATTTTTAAGCAAATTTGGAATATATTATGTCTGTTGACTTCAAATCTGTTTTTTCTATTTCACATTTGAGTTTACATATGTACACCTTATAAATGCAAAAGTAATATTTTATGCTATATTTGTGTTTTTAATCTTTTCAGAAATGTAAATAAATAAATGTAATCAATTAACCATTTATTCAAAGAATATTTCTGTTTCAGTTTTATGTATTCTTACAGAATATTTCTTTTATTATTTAATCATATCGATGGATGTAATAAAATTATACATACTCTTAATATGGTATTTTTACTTCACAATGTATCTTGGCCATCTTTTCGAATCAATACTTTGAGATCTATTCAATTTCTTT
>NW_006921610.1:13786221-13792826 GCF_000298275.1 Orycteropus afer afer
GGTTTCCCTTTTCTTTGTTGAAGAGGGTCTGTGCAATCCTTCTGCCTAGCCCGCCATCTTCTTCAATTTCTTTTAAATGCTGAATATTATTTTATTATAAGAATATATCACATTTATTAAGGCATTACTCTTTTTCTGGACATGTGAGCTCTTTCCAATTTTTGATATTACAAACAATGTCCCAGTGAATCTCTGCATTATTATCCTTGGGCCCTTGTGACAAATTTTCTCTAATATGAATTCCTAGAAATGGAACTGCTAGGTGAAGGAACAGGCACGTTTACAATTTTCCTTTTAAAGTGGCTGTTGCAATCTACATGTCCTCAAATAAAGTAAATGAGGGATTGCCTCCCACACATTGTAAAGTTTTAATGTTTTTCTTAAAATCAATATTTTACTTAACTCAATTAACTTAAATTTTACTGAAATTTGATGTATTATTTAAATATAGCAGACAAAAAATAATTTTCTCAGTATTGTAAATCATCCTTTTGTTTTTGACTGTTTGATCTTGGCAAATGTACCAAAATGTACCGTATCAGTTTATCTACAGTATTGATGCTTAAACACTATTGTGAGTTTTAATGGCTTTGTTAAAGATGTCATTGTCCCTTCTGTAGTGTTTAGTGATCTTAGAGAGGGGTGTTGATAAAGTTACTTCCAGGCAACATATGAATAAGAGATACTTTCTGGACTCAAGCCTACCCTGACTAGAGCAAAAGGCTAAGCTTCCAGGAAAAGATAATATTATGCCTACTTAGAAGATCAAAGAAAAAAATAACATTCTGAATGTTCTTTGGGATAAATGGAGTTACAATTACAATATAGCAGTGGGAAATTTGCTTTATTTTAAGAGTTAAACATCTAGTTAAAGTGATTAACTAATCAAATTGATTGATTGAATTCTGGGTTTGTGTGTAAACCCAACTATTATGTTCATCCTCACAGCTACCCCACAAAGATCTTCTTTGGTTTTTGTGTTAAAGTACTTCTTAAATACCCAAAAATGATTGATCCAAAACCAAAAACTCACTGCCAAAAACAAAAAACCAAACTCACTGCCATAGAGTCAGGTCCTACTCATAGTGACCACTCCTTGGGTCTCTGAGGTAGTATCACTATTGAAGTAGATTTTCCAATCTTTCTTCCAAGAAGTGGCTAGTAGGTTTGAACCTCCAGCCTTCTGGTTAGCAGTCAAATGCCTTAGGCACTACATCACCAGAGCTCCTATAGATTCATTAGGGGCACTGAATAAGTGAGGAGAGGCCCTGGGAGGAGTTTTTTTCTATCACACGGAGCCTGCTATTGTGTAGAAATGTGCATAAACATAGGAAGAGGTACCATAAAATCTGATTCAAATCCTACTCTAAAACTAAAATTTAGTGACAATTTTTAAATCATTTCAGATTAAACTTCAGATTCATCATTAGCAACACAACTACCATAAAAGGCAGTTTCTCTTCAACTCCTTCCCATTCCAAACTCTGCCAATTAGGATTCCATGATCTCTTAGAAATTTCTGCCCTCTACTATCTTTCAAATATTTCCTACATTTCTCTATTGCACTCTATAAATTACATTTTCATTATAATTCCTTTAAGGTATTTATATTTTCAATACCAGTTGCCATCAAGTTGGTTCTCATGGCAAACCCTTATGTGTCAGAATAACTAAGTAACAACAGCTGAGCTTCCCAATCCTGAGTCTTGGAGCTGCCTTTTTTTCTGGACCATTTTCTAATGGTGTTTCTCCAGCCTTCTAACAATCCCATGAACCTCTCAATATCCTTCCAACAAATAGTTAAACTCACTCTCTCTTACTCTAACCTCACCGCTGAATCAGTACTTTTCAGGTAGTTTATTCTTGTTAACAGAGCAGTAATCAATGGAAATAAGGAAAACTTCCACTGAAAAAGAGTGAAAATTAAGAGTACAAAGTGCTGGGACAATGAAATGCCATGTTATAAGACTACATCACTGTCAACTTTTGTTAATTGGGAGGAAGTGCATATAATTAGAAATAATTGATGGAAATTAAGAGGCTAAATTATGAGGGGCAGCACTCATGAAGTAATATTTGTAAAAGAGCCTGTGTTCACACCACTCTAACAGGTACTATACCGCTCTTTAACTCCACTGCTTGACATATCCATTTTCAACAAATTATGACATTTAACAAAATCACCCTTCTATAGATACTATATATTAATGTTAGACAAACTCCTTAGCATGTATAATATAACTCACTCACTGCCCTCGAGTCAGATCCGACTCATAGCGACCTCTCCTTGGGTTTCCGAGATGAAGTCACTATGGAACTAGATTGCCCAATCTTCCTTCCACGGAGTAGCTGGTGGGTTTGAACCACCAGCCTTCTGGTTAGCAGTCAAATGTCTTAGGCACTATCTCATCTCAGCTTCTAGATGGTTTAAGAATGTGAGAAAAAGCAGAATCAGGCTATCTATATTAATAATAATAATAATAACATTAATAATATTAAAAACAATTAATAATATTAATAATAATAATATAGATAGCCTGATTCTACTTTTTCTCACATTCTCAAACCATCTAGAAGCTGAGATGAGATACAGAAATAAAAATCATTGAGGATAAAGCTGAATTAATAAATATTTTCATGTGTTGCATCTTGTTTCTTTATATAAAAAATGCTTGAGATCGAGAATCCAAGAGTCCTGTAATTCTAAGGATGTAGGTTTTAGGAGACGAGGAGAAGCTACCTCTCTTAGCACTAAGGAGAACAATATTTCTTGTGATGTCTGACTCATACAAGAAACACAATAAGTATGTGTAAAATGGAGGAGAGAAAAAGAGAAAGGCAAAACCTTTGAAAGCCAAAATACTCTTGAAGCGGGGGAGGAAAGAAGAATGAATACAAGGTGAATTTTGTTAAAACATCACAAAGCAAGGAAATTAGCTTCTTTTTATTCCTTTGTAAATTTTAGGACCTGCATAAATTCTAGCACATGTTACTGCCCAAGAAATGAGTATGGTAAATGTACAGCAAACAGTAAATAAACATAAGACATCCTAAAGGGTCAAATTATTAGAAATCCGACAGAGCCCACTGTGAAGTCTATCACTTATTGTGCAAACCTGGCACGTCAGTGATTTACCACTCAATCTCATGACCATTTAGTTTCTCCACTGGCAAAATAGGTATATCATTTCACTGCAGTATCATTCAGAATGGTATTAGAAGTGCAACATTATGAATGAAAGTTGTTGTAAAGTAATTTAGCAAACTATGCTACTTTTTGAGAGAGCAAACAGTAACTTCTTGAGGGAAAGGGAACTGTATTAATATCTATTAAAGTTGTCTCCCTCCCTTCCCTCCCTCCTTCCTACCTTGCATCTTCCTTTTCAATTTCTAGAAGCTGGTTTTTATAGGAGTGTTTTAAAAATAGGCCATGATTAAAATTAATTATCAGAGATGATCCCATGCATATCTTATCCAAAGTCATCATACCTGTAGGAATCCAGGTGCACGCAGCCAAAATTTAAAATGCCATAAGTAGCTCTGGTGCTGCAGCAGTTAAAGCATTCAGGTGCTAACCAAAAGGTTGACAGTCTGAACCCACCAACCAGTCTGTGGAAGAAAGGTGAGGTAGTCTATTTCTGTAAAGATTTGCAGTCTTGGAAACCCTCTGGAGCACTTTTACTCCTTGGAAGGAAGATGGGGCAATCTACTTCCCTAGTGATACTGCCTTGGAAACCCAAGGAGGGGTTGCTATGAGTCAAGTCTGACTTGATGGCACATAACAACAACAACATAGTCTTTATGAGTTAGAATTGACTTGATGGCAGTGGGTTTGGTTTTGGGTTAGAGGTCATGGTCTGGACCGTATAAATGCTCCCAATAAACCAGCACTGCACTGAGTCAACAGTCTCCAAATAGAAAGTTGTCACAGTGGTATCCTTCTTAATATCTACATTTTCCTCCCTCACCCACCAAATCCCTTGTCTCTTCCATTCCTTAGCATGCTGAGAAATGATTCAGTCTCCCACAAGAAATCAGTTTGTATTTCTACAGTGCACCAAGTTTTCCATGAGGTTTAGTTTGTACATGGGAAGAGAAAGCAGTTGTTAAAATAAGTAGCCTGAGTAAGAGTTTATTGTGAACATTGTATCCCAGCAAAATAAATATGCCGTATTTTCTGAGTAATACATGTTTATAACATGTTAATCTTTTATAGCATACTCTTATCAAGTAATAAATCTTATCAAGACACTGAAAAGTTATTGCATTTATTAAAATGGGTGAATCAATTTAAGCTTTCTTATGGTTTGTCAAATTTGTAAAATATTATATTTCTCTTCAGATAGAGTTACATACTGTGTAGCTCAAAGATAATCCCTATGGTCTTGGCATATGTTACTTAATTGTCTCAGAAGGAATGCCATAAATAGCATGCTGTCATCCCCCACAGGCACTGGCTCATCTGTCACAGTGGGGGCTCCAGACAGGGTGAGGTGCTCTAAGACATTTCTTAGTCTATGTAAATCATAGCCATTACTTCTTACCACTTCCCAATTGGTCAATTATGTATAAACATGTGTTAATAAAAATTTGCCTCTGTGCCTCTAAGGTACATTCCCATAAAGCTATGTAAGTATGATAAAGTATAAATGGCATACATTATTATCTGATTCAACCTACTTCATAAATTATGATGCAAAGTGCTTCCACAGAAACAAAAGTCTAACAAAACCTCTGAAAGCCAAAATACTTGGAAAAAATAAAAAGATATGATAGTAAACAATATTTTTCTCATCTCTGTAATTTTAATGACAAAAACACTCAAGTTTTGAATACTAGAAGCAAGAAAACTAAAGAATATATTAAATTTCATAAATATTTAAACTCTTATCATATTTACATGACTCTAACTATAATAGAGTAACAAAAATAGGCAATCATTAGATGATAGAGAGATAGAGAGATAGATGATGTATAGATGACAGATGATAGCTGCAGTTGAGCTGATTGACTCATGGCAACCTTATGCACAACAGAACAAACGTTGTCCAGTCCTGTGTCATTCTTACAATCTCTTAAGGCTATTGTGTCAATACATCACACCAAGAGATTTTCTCACCTTCTACCTCAACACCCTTAGGTGATTGATCTCACCTAATAGCATGTCAAAAGATAAGGATAAGGTTCTGTTGTGATCCTTAAGTATTTGTTGGCTAATATTCCGAAGCAGATTTCTAGGCCTTTATTCTTAGTCTGTCTTAATCTGAAAGCTCAGCTGAAACCTCTCCACTCTGGCTGGCTGACCATGCTGGTGTTTGAAATACTGGTGGCATAACTTCCAGCAGCATAGCAACATGTAAGCTACCATAGGACAACAAACTAACAGATGGTAGAGTAATAAATATAGAAAATATAATTGAGAAAAAAAAAATATCTATCTATAAATGTATGGGTTTTAGAAGTGGTCCATAAAATATGTTTTGTACAAAATATTTAAATAGTGATTATCCCAGTGATGGTTCATAAACATTTTGATTGGTTTCCAAACACCCATTGCTGTCAAGTCAATTCTGACTTAAAATGACCCTATAGAAGAGAGTAGAACCACCCCATAGGGTTTCCAAGGTAGCAAATCTGTACCGAAGCAGACTGCCACATCTATCTCCCACAGAGCTGTATAACTTTTGGTTAGCAGCTGAAGTGTTTAACTACTAAACCACCAGGGCTCCTTTGTTTGGGTTGCTCATGATCAAATACTGTAATGTACAATCTGATACAAGACTAATAATATTTATGAGAGAAATAAAATAAGCACATAGGGGTGGATGATGTAATGTGTCTAGAATAAAAAGATCTGAATAAAAGTCATCACTGTGTTTCTAGTAGGGCTATATGAATTTGAAAACATTATGGACTTTTCTAAATATTTATTATTTAGCAAAAATAAAAAACAGAGAAGGTTGATGAGTCCCACACAACTCATAGAGTTGTTATGAGGAACAAATGAGATTACTGAGTGCCAAGAAAAGTTTACAAATGTTGATCATTTTAATTGAAAGTGTTTTCAGTGGGGAGCAAACAGTTAAGAGCTCCACTACTAACTGAAAAGTTGGTAGTTAGAACACACCCTGAACCACCTCAGAAGACAGGGTTGGTGATTTGCTTCCAAAAAGTCAGCCTTGAAAGCACTAGGGAACATATGCAAAACATGCAGTTATGTACCATTTGATCCAGTAATCCCATTACTAGGTATATATCCTAAAGAGCTGAGACCTGGGACACAGATAGATATATTCACACTCATGTTCATTGCGGCACTATTTATAATAACAAAGAGATGGAAACAACTTAAGTGCCCATTAAGAGATGAATGGATAACCAAACTATGGTACATGTTCATAATGGAATACTATGCAATATTAAAGAATAAATGAAAAATCAGCAAATCATCATGACATGGTTGAACTTGGAGGACATTATGCTGAGTGAAATAAGTCAGTTGCAGAAGGACAAATATCATATGTTGTTGTTGTTGTTGTAATGTGCCATCGAGTCGCCCCGACTCATAGCGACCCCTCCTTGGGTTTCCGAGGCAGTATCACTAC
>NW_006921610.1:13793226-13799833 GCF_000298275.1 Orycteropus afer afer
AGAAGTCTCTCTCTGACTGCTGGTTGAGGAAGACGTGCTGCCGAAAGAGACATGTGCTGCTGGGAAAGAGATGTAAGAAACACGTATTGCTGAGTGAGACACTGAGAGACATGCACTGCTGGGAGAGAGACTGTGAGAGACTGTTAGGAGAGAGACTGTGGGTTGGGAGAGAGACTGAGCGTTTTTCCTGAACTTGAATTATAGCCTTGTGCTTCCCTAATAAACCCCGTAATCTGTGAGTTCTGTGTGGTCACTGCAGTGAATTATTGAACCCAGGAGAGAGGTGGTGGGTGCTTTCGGAGGAATGGTTCGTGAAAGGGCTGGAGGGAGGCAGCATGTCTGGCCTTGTAGGAATAGACTTTGGGCTACTGATAGTGATTCTGTCTTCCTCTTGTGGGGTTAGAGGAGGTCAGAAAATGTGGCCTCCTTGCCTTTTTTGCAGTATGATATGGGTGAAGGGATTTCAAATAATATATAGAGAAAAGGAAATAAGATTAGCCATTAGTTGATCTGGTAGCACAGTGGCTACAGCACTTGACTGCTAACCAGAAGGCTGGAGGTTCAAATCCACCAGCCACTCCTCGGAAGGAAGATGGGGCAATCTACTTCCTTAGTGATACTGCCTTGGAAACCCGAGGAGGGGTCGCTATGAGTTGGGGCCGACTCGACGGCAAACAACAACAACAACAGCATTAGTTGATAGTTTTTTGAAGCTAGGTTGTAGGTACATGGGAGTTCAAATGTTTTACAATACTTTTTTTAAATTAATTAATTAAAAAACATGTGGTTGTCTTGAGTTGGAATCAACTTAACAGCAACTGTTTTGTTGTTGTTATTGTTGTTTTAAAACATTGAAAGGTTTATTTAAGACTAATGATAATACACTTTGGAGTTACATTACATTTCATATTATTTATAAGGAATTTGTTGTTTAAATATAAATGCTTTACCAGAAGGAAAAATGTTCTTCCATGGTAGCCTATTAATTCATCTTTTATAATAAATACTTATTTATAAAATAATATAGGAAAATGTTATATCAAAAACAAAGACACTGTGGGTCCCCATTACTATTACAAAGCATTGGGAAGCATACTTTAAACACGTGATTAAGGTAATAATTTTGCAAACATGGAAAAGGAAAATTATATAGGGACAGACTTGTGATTATGTCAATATGGCAGACAACACATTCTGGGAAAATCACTTTCTGCAAATTTACTAGGCTAAATAAAACTTTATTTTTGAACATGTTAGTGGGTATACAACAAAGAAGGAATATGTTGAGGACATCTTCATAAAAAAGAGAGTTAATTATGTATCCCTGCTACCATACTTAATAACAAAGTAAGAATCAAGGAAAAGAAACATAATTCCCTTGAGGACACATGCCCATAAGAATGCAAATGTTTTATCAAATACTACATCTTAGCCCAACAAATAAGAGACCTGAAGTAGAAATTTGACATTTATCTAAGATCTCAGAAGGGGATAAAATGACCCTCAGCAGATAAAAATGCAAATATTTTCTAGAGTTAAGAGTCCCAAGTTTAGACCTATTAAGATATTGCAGATAAAAGCTCAAAATAGCTCAAAATCAGAAATCACCAAGCATAAGAGTTAGAAGTGGAAGAAGTAGAAACTGAAACAAAAGATATAAATTTCCCTTCATGCATTTGAGAGTAAAATGATTAAATTCAGAACATTGAATTATTATTGTAAAATGTTCTTAAATATATGGATGGATGGTAGATAAAACAAAAAATTATAGGAATGACCTAGCAGAAAACTAAAAAAAAAATATATCTGAAAAACTTAGAGATCACAGAGAGAAGGTGGAAAAATTAAAACGTGTAAGAGGCAGTAAAGTTTAGTGTAGTATCTCTGATAATGTAGTGCTTAAGGCATTTGACTGCTAACCAGAAGGCTGGTGGTTCAAATCCATCAGCCACTCCTTGGAAGGAAGATTGGGCAATCTACTTCTGTAGAGATAACCACCTCACAAACCCAAGGAGGGGTCGCTATGAGTCGGGTCCAACTGGACAGCACACAACAACAGCACCAAAGTGTAGTGTTAAACTAATTGAACTGAAGTAATAGAAGGAGAAAAAGCAATGTAGGGAAGACAATATTTGAAGAAGTAGTGCCTGAGGATTTTTCAGATATAATTTATCTGTCTATCTATCTATCTATCTATCTATCTATCTATCTATCTGTCTATCTATCTATTTATCCATCCATCCATCTATCATCAGTCTATCTAAAAATTTACAGATTTCAGAAGCATCACCTTTCAAGCTGGACAAATTTTTTAAAAAGTGCATGTGAGAAACATGGAAGTGAAGAAAAATCATAGCAACCCTATGTACAATAGAACAAAACATTGCCCAATTGTACATCATCTAAAAAATCCTTACTATTCTTGAACCCATAATTGCAGCTAGTGTGTCAATCCATCTTGTTGAGGGTCTTCCTCTTTTCATTGACCCTCCACTTTACCAAGCACGATATCCTTTTCTAGGGGATGGTCCCCTCTGACAACATGACCAAAAGTAGGTGAGATGAAGTCTGGCCATTCTTGCTTCCAAGGAACTTTCCAGCTGCACTTCTTCTAGAGCAATTTGTTCATTCCTCTGGCAGTCCATGGTATTTTCGTTATTCTTTGCCAAAACCATAACTCAAAGGCATCAACTCTTCTTTAGTCTTCCTTATTCATTGTCCAGCTTTCAAATATACCTGAGGCAATTGGAAATATGGCTTCAGTTAGGTGTACCTTCGTCCTCAAGTGACATCTTTGCTCCTCAACATTTTAAAGAGGTCTTTTGCAGCAGATTTTCCTAGTGCATTACGATGTCTGAATTTTTTACTGCTTTTTCCATGGGTATTGATTGTGGATCTAAGTAAAATGAAATGCTTGACAGCTTCAATCTTTTCTCCATTTATCATGATGCTGCTTATTGGTCCAGTTGTGAGGATATTTGTTTTCTTTATGTTGAGGTGGGGAGCTTAGCATAGTGGCTAAGACACTTGCCTGCTAACCAGACGACTGGCGGTTAAAACCCACCAGCCATTCCTCGGAAAGAAGGTTGGGCAATCCTACTTCCGTAGTGATACTGCCTCGGAAACCCAAGGAGTGGTCGCTATGAGTCGGGTTTGACTTGACGGCACATAATAACAACAATGTTGAGGTGTAATCCATAATGATGACTGTAGTCTTTGATCTTCATTAGTAAGTGCTTCAAGTCATCTTTACTTTCAGCAAGGTGGGTTGTGTCATCTGTAAATCACAGGTTGTTAATCAGACTTACTCCGATCCTGATACCGTGTTCTTCTTGATGTAGTATGGCATCGCATGTTATTTGCTCAATATACAGATTGAACAATTATGGTGAAAGATACAACCAAGACGCACACCCTTCTTGATTTTAAACCATGCTGTGTCCCCTTGTTCTGTCAGAACAACTGCTTTCTGGTCTCTGTATAGGTTCTTCATGAACACAATTAAGTATTCTGGAATTCCCATTTTTCTCAGTGCTATCCATAATTTGTTATAATCCACAGTTGAATACCTGTGCATAGTCAATAAAACATAAGTAAACATCTTTCTGGTATTCTTTGCTTTCAGCCAAGATCCATCTATTGGCAATGCTATTCCTCATTCTACACCTTGTTCTGGATTCAGCTTGAATTTCTGGAAGTTTCCTGTCAATATACTGCTGCAATTGTTTTTGAATTATCTTTGACAAAATTTTTTCTTGTGTGTGATATTAATGATATTGTTTGATGATTTCCACATTCTGTTGGATCATATTTCTTCGGAATGGGCACAAATATGCATCTTTTCCCAGTCAGCTGGCCAGGTATTCACCTTCCAAATTACTTGGCATACATGAGTAAGTGCCTCCAGGACTTCATCAGTTTGTTGAAACATCACAGTGGGCATTCCATCAATTCCTGGAAACTTTTTGCCAATTCTTTCAGTGCAGCTTCAATTTTTTCCTTCAGTATCACTGATTCTTGATATATGCCACCTCCAGAAATAGTTGAATGTCACCCAATTATTTTTTTTGTACAGTGACTCTGTATTCCTTCCATCTTTTCTTGATGCTTCCTACATCATTCAATATTTTGTCCATAGAAGCCTTCAATATTGTGACTCAAGGTTTGAATTTTTATTCAGTTCTTTCAGTTTTGGAATTGCAGAGCATGTTCTTTCCATTTTGTTTTCTAACTCCAGGTCTTTGAACATTTCGTTATAATAATTGACATTGCCTTGTAGAACTGTTCATTAAAATCTTCTGTTCAGCTCTTTCATTTTGTCATTTCTTCCATTTGCATTAGCTGCTCTCCATTCAAGAACAACTTTCAGAGATTCTTACATTCATTTTTTTTTTTTTACTCCTTTCTTGTCTTTTTAATGGCCTTTTGGTTTCTTCAACTATGATGTTTTTGATGCCATCCCACAACTCATCTGGTTTTCAGTCACTGGTATTCAGTGCATCAAATCTATTCTTCAGATAGTCTCTTCATTCAGGTGGGGTATAATTAAGGGAATATTTTGACTCTCATGGACTTGTTTTAATTTTCTTCAGCTTCAGGTTGAACTTGACTATGAGCAATTGATGGCTGGTTCCAAACTCAGCTCCTGGCTTTGTTTTAGCTGAAGATATTGAACTTCTTCATCTCTTCTTTCCACAGATATAGTCAATCTGATTCCTGGTGATATCTATGTGTATAGCCACAGTTTATGTTGTTGTAAATAGATACTTATAATGAATAAGTTATTGGTCTTGCAAAATTCTATCATGTGATCTCCAGCATCATTTCTATCACCAAACCCATATTTTCCAACTACTGATGATTTTTCTTTGTTTCCAAATTTTGCATTCCAATCATCAGCAATAATCAATACATCTTGATTGCACATTTGGTCAATTTCACACTTCAAAAGTTGGTAAAAATCTTCAATTTCCTCATCTTTGGCTTTAGTGGTTGGTGGGGAGATTTGAATATTAGTATAAACTTGTATTCCTTATAAGTTTATGGCTTTTATCCTATCACTGACAGAACTGTACTTCAGGATAGATCTTGAAACATTCTTTTTGATGATGAATATGAAGCCATTCCTTTCCAATTTGGTGTTCCCACCGTGGTAGACCATATTATTGTCTGATTCAAAATTACCAAAACCAGTCCATTTCAGCTCACTTATATGTAGAATATAAATATTTGTGAATTCAATTTCATTTCCAACTTCCACTTTTCCCAGATTCATTCTTTGTACATTTCATGTTCTGATTTCTAATGGATGTTTACAGCTGTTTCTTTTCATTTTGAGTCATGCCCCATCAGCAAATGTTGTTGTTGTTATATGCTGTTCAGTTGTCTCTGACTCATAGCAACCCCTGCTTGGGTTTCTGAGGCAGTATCACTATGGAAGTAGATTGCCCAATCTTTCTTCTGAAGAGTGGCTGGTGGGTTTTGATCGCCAACCTTCTGATTAGCAGTCAAGTGCCTTAGGAACTATGCCACGTGTTCCTCCTATGGAAGTCCTGAAAGCTGTACTCCATTCACTTAATTAAGGTCAACTTTCATTTGAGGAGACAACTCTTCCCCAGTCATATTTTGAGTGCCTTCTAACCTGAGGAGTTCATCTTCTGACACTGTATCAAACAGTGTTTCAGAGCTACTCATTAAGTTTTCCAATAATATATCATACAGTGTTCCACTACTATTCATAAGGTTTTCAGCAGGCATTTTTTTGTTTCAGAAGTGGATGGCCCTATCCTTCTTCCCAGGCTGTCTTAGTCTGGAAGCTCCCCTGAAACCTGTCTAACATGGGTGAACCTGCAGTTATTTGAAATATCTGTGGCATAGTCTCCAGCCTCACAGCAACACACAACCACCACAGTACAACAAACTGACACACGAGTGGTGGAAGTAAAATTGTTGTTGTTTTTGTTATGTGCCGTTAAATCAGACCTGACTCATAGTGACTCCTTCTTGGGTTTCCAAGGTGGTATCACTAAGGAAGTAGATTGCCCAACCTTCCTTCCAAGGAGTGGCTGGTGGGTTCAAACTGCTAGCCTTCTGATTTGCAGTCAAGTGTCTTAGGCACTATACTACCAGAGCTCCTGGAAGTAAAATGACAGATTATCAAAAATAGAAATGAATTTACGAGCAAATAGATTAGATTAGGAAAGATTGGATTAGAAAAGCACATCGAATTTATTAGAAAAGTAGAAATTATAATTAGATTGAAAGTAGTCTTCTCAACAGCAAAATAGGGAAGAGGAAAAAAATATCTTCAGTATCAATAATAATGATAATTGTATGCCTAGCAAAGTTTTCCTATAAGAATTTAGGAAATATGATGGAACATTCAGATAAAATACAGAGAAATCACTATTAAGAAATGTTCATTAAAGAAACTTCTGAAAAGTGTGTTAAAAAAGGAAATTAATCTTGGGAGAGTGATCTTAGATTCAAGAAGTTCAACTTAATATTTAAGCAAATATGTAAACATAATAAAAATGTCTTCATTCAATAAAAAGAATGAGAATGTTTAATGTCTAATTTTAAAAGACAGAACTAAAATATTGGCTAC
>NW_006921610.1:13800088-13806753 GCF_000298275.1 Orycteropus afer afer
GATTATAAATAAATATAGAAGTTTTTAAAGGAATGATTACATTAGAAATAAATTCAAATATACCCATAATTTTAATAAACATAAATATACAGAACCTGTTACTTATAGGGTGATAGTTGTAACACTATTTGAGAGTAATATAATTTAAAATATGCAACACAAATATTATCCCATTGAAAAAAACCCAAGATAGCCATTAATATTAGTAAAAATTGATCATAACACAATTTCTGCATGTTGAATCAAATATATATTAATTGGCATGATTTTAAGGACAAAAAAAAAAAAAAAAATCCAAGCCCATTGCTATCTAGTTGATCCTATAGGACAATGTAGAATTGCCTCATAGGTTTTCTTAGGCTATAATCTTTATAGGAGCAAATGTCAGATCTTTTTTCCTGTTGAATGGCTAATGTCTTTGAACTGCTGACTTTTTGGTTAGTAGCCAAACACTTTACCACTTACTGCACCACCTTGACTCCAACTGTAAGGATAAATAGTTAAATTTTTAATAACACTTTGAGGGTTTGAAAGACTTCTTTCAATTATTGATATGTTAGTCAGAAATAATGAATAAAACTATATAACATGATTGAACAGGATACTTAATAAACTAGATTGAATGCACACACTATACATCTGTATATGCATTTGTGTGCAAGTAATGTGTATTCATTCAATCTAATTTATTAAACATGCACAATATATTTAATGTTGAAACATGCAAGATTTATTTACATACATGTCCAGAGAGGGATCACATTCTTCTCAGTAATATGTGGAGTATTTATACACATTGACTAGCAATTATCAATAATAAATAAAAATCACATACATAAAAAATACAATTGCAATTAAGTCACAAAAATATTTAAAATTTCAACATTTGAAACATGTATATATACATTTAAAAAAAACTTTTAATTGTGGTTTAGGAGAAAGTTTGCAGAGCAAATCAGTTTTCAGTTCAATAATTTATACACATTTCACTTTATGTCATTGATTACAATCTCCTCAATGTAACATCACTCTTTCTACTTCCTCACTGTTTTTTCTCATTTCCCTTCCTCCTTCTTTCGTAATACTTCCTCCTTCTGAAATTCATGCTTGGGCAAATGCTGGCCTTTTTATTTTGAATGTTTGATTGTTCTAAGGAATGCTTGCCTTCCTAGTGTTATTCACCTTGTAGATCAGTCCATTGTTTGACTGAGAATTGAGCCATACAGGTGAGTTCAGTTCCAGGTCTGAGGAGTACTAAGGACCATAGTTTTAGGGATTCCACCAATCCCTACCTAACCAGTAAGTCTGATACTTTTTACAACTTTGATTTTTGTTACACATTTTTCCCCACTCTGTCCAGGACCTTCTAAAGTGATCTTTTTCAGAGCAGTAAGCAGTGGTAACTGTGCACCATCTAGTTTTGGTCTCAAGGTCTTAGAGGCTGAGGTTCATGTGGTCCATTAGTCCTTTGGACTAATTGTTTCCATGTGTTTTGATTTTCTTTACTCTTCTTCTTCTGGACAGGGAGAGAACAATAGTTACACCTAGATGGTCACTCTTAAGCTTTTAAGATCCCGTTGGCTATTCACCAAAGTAGGATGTAGAATATTTTCTTCATGGGCTATGTTATATCAATTGACCTTGATGTCCTCCAAGACTCTGGTCCCAAGTCCCCCAGCCCAGAGACTCACTCCCTCAGGGTTGTTAGTATGGCTAAGAAGTTTTCATAACTTTGCATCCTGTGTGCTATACTATATTCATGGATATATTTACAGACATAAATACATATGTAGAAATATCCTCTGTTAGACTTATATATATTCATGGATAAAGTCCCATTCTCATTCCAATATCTGTTCGGCTTGTGTGCCTATGTATCTAAGTACAGCTTAGTGTCGTTGCAGGACTGTGTATGTAATAGTATTTACCACTGTTGGTGTTACTTTCACAATCCTCTCAGTGTCTTCCTTTGCCTTGGTCATTTTTGCTACCCCCACCCTCGTCTTGTGTATCCCCTCCTCCTTCACAAAAGTGAATATATGTCTTTGATTATCCTCTCTTCTCCTTCTCCCACTGGTAGCCATCAAAGATTTTTTTTTTCTTCTTTTTTTTTGTGAAAATCTTCTCTTGACTTTTTATAATAGTGGTCTCATACAATATTTGTCCTTTTGTGATTGACTAATTTTACTCAGCATTATGTCTTCCTGGTTCATCCATGTTATGAGATGTTTCGTAGATTCATGATTATTCTTAACACTGTGTATATTCCATTGTGTGTAGGTACCATAGTTCATTAATCTGTTCATCTGTTGATGGGCATTTAGGATGTTTCCATCTTTTTGCTATTGTAAATGATGCTGTGATGAACAAGGTTGGTAGTTCTCTAGAATATATATCTAATTGTGGGCTTGCTGGATCTTATGGCACTTGCATTTCTGACTTCATAATGAAGCTTCATATCATGTCCACAGTGGTTGTACCATTTTATAGTCCCACCAGAAGTATATGAGAGTTCCAGTTTCTCCGCACTCTTTTCAGCATTTATTTTTCTTACGTTTTGAACTTTTTATTAATGCTGGTGTGAGATGATATGCCATTGTTGTTTTGATTTGCGCCTCTCTGATAGTTGATAATTGTGAGCATTTCTTCATAGCTGCCTTAATATCTTAGTTATTGAAATATGTCTTCATTTCCTCTGCCCACTTTTTAATTGGATTATTTGTCTTTTTGTTGTTGAGTTGTTGAAATCTAAAAAGCTTAGAGATTAGTCCCTTATCTAAGAGGTAATTGCCATTTTTTTTTTTTTCCCAGCATATGGGTTCCCTTTTCACTCTTTTAGTGAAATTTTTTGATGGTCATAAGTGTATAAGTTTTAGGAGATTCTAGTCGTCTAGTTTGTCTTCTGGTATTTGTGCATGTTTAGTTATTTTTGATAGTATATTTATTCTTACAATAGGTAACAAAGCTACCATAAATTTGTCCTTGTTTTTCTTTAATGTCTTAAAAGTTTTAGGTTTTGTATTTAAGTCTTTGACCCATCTTGAGTTCATTTTTTAATATGAATCCTTTTCATTTGTCTGCAAATGAATATAGATTTTTGGCAGCATCATTGGTTAAAGACCATCTCAGCCCCTTGTCAAACATCAGCTACCCATAGACTTACTTGTGGGTTCTCAGTTGTGTTCCGTTGGTCTTTCTATCTGTTCAGTATCATGATGTTTTGATTACCATGGCTGTGAATGTATTAGGTTTTGATATCAGAAAGAGTGAAGCTTCCTACTTTGTTCTCCTTCTTTAGTAATGCTTGTTTATACAGGATATCTTTCCATTCCATATAAATTTGGTGACTAGTTTTTCCATTTCTTTAAAGAATGAAGATTAAAGCTGCATCAGGACTCTATTATATTTGTAGATCATTTTGAGTATTATTGACATTTTCACAATATTTAGTCTTCCTATTAATGAGCAATCCATTTTTGTTTTTTTGTAGTAGTGTTTTGTAGCTCTCTTTGTATAGATCTTTTTTTCTTTTCTTGGTTTAAATTTATTTCATCCTTTGGGTTATTGTAAATAGTATTGTTTTCTTAATTTCCTTTTCAGAGTAGTCTACATTAGTATAAAGGAATCTGACTGATTTTTGGTTTGAAATCTGCCATATCTCTGAACCATTCTATTAGTTCTAGTAATTTTTCTGCTGAGTCTTTGAGTTTTTCCATGTATAAAATCATATCATCTGAAATAGAGATAGTTTTACTTCTTTGCCAATTTGGATGTCTTTTATTTCCCTTTCTTGTTTTATTGCTTTGAATTAGACTTCCAATACAATATTGAATAGGAGTAGTGAGAAAGGGTCTCTGTTTCTGGTAACTGTTGACAAGGGGAATGCTCTCAGTCTCTCTAAGTTGAGAATAATGTGGGCCATTGGTGTATATATGGCCTAAATTACATTGAAGGAAGTTGCTTCTATTCCTATTTTGCCAAACATTTTTATCAGGAATGGGACTTGGATTTTGTCAAACGCCTTTTCTGCATCTGTTGTTTTTTGATTGCTGAAACGTCTTGCATGTCTGGTATAAATCGCACTTGTTGTTGTTGTTGTTATATGCCATCAAGTCGGATCCGACTCATAGCGACCCCTCCTTGGGTTTCCAAGGTGGTATCACTACAAAAATAGATGGCCCAAACTTCCTTCCAAGGAGTGGCTGGTGGGTTTGAACCACCCGCCTTCTGGTTAGCAGTCAAGTTGTTGTTCTTAGGTGCCATCAAGTTGGTGCTGACTCATAGTGACCTTACCTACAACAGAGCAAAATACTGCATAGTGCTGCCCCAGTCTTACAATCCTTGTTATACCTGACCCCATCATTGCAGTCACTGTGTCAATCCATCTCACTGAGGGCCTTCCTCCTTTTCATTGACCCTCCACTTTACCAAGCATATCCTTCTCCAGGGAATGGTCCCTTCTCATAATATGACCAAAGTAGATGAGAGAAAGTTGGGCCTTCTCACCTACGAGGAGCATTCTGGCTGCAATTCCTCCAGGACAGATTTGTTCATTCTTCCGGTAGTCCATGGAACTTTCAGTATTCTTCACAAACACCACAATTCAAAAGCATCAACTCTTCTTTGGTCTTCCTTACTCATTATCCAGCTCTCACACACATCTAAGAAGATCGAAAAAAAAAAAAAAAAAGAAAAAAAAAGGCTTGGTTTCAGCACATCTTAGTCTTCAAAGAGACATCTTTGCTCTTCAGCACTTTAAAGAGGCATTTTGCAGAAAATTTACCCAATGCTATACGTCGTCTGATGTCTTGACTACTATTTCTATTGGTGTTGATTGTAGAACCAAGTAATATGAAATCTTTGACAACTTCAATTGTTTTCTCCATTTATAGTGATGCTGCTTATTGGTCTAGTTGTGAGGAATTTTGTTTTTTTATGTTGAGGTGTAATCCATAATGCACACTGTAGTCTTTAATCTTCATCAGTAAGTACTTCAAATCATTCTTATTTTTAGCAAGCAAAGTTGTGTTGTCTTCATATCACAGGTTGTTAATGAGTCTTCCTCCAATCCTGATGCCAAGCTCTTCTGCATATAGTCCAGATTCTCAGATTATCTGCTCAGCATATAGATTGAATAACTATGGTTGAAGAATACAACCCTAACACACTCCTTTCCTTATTTTAAAACATGTAGTATCCCTTAGTTCTGTTTGAATGACAGCCTCCTGGTCTATATAGAGATTCCTCATGAGTACAATTAAGTGTTCTGGAATTCCAATTTTTCTCAATGTTATCCACAATTTATTTTGATCCACACAATTGAATGTTTTTGCATAGTCAATAAAACACAAGTAAATATCTTTCTGGTATTCTTTGCTTTCAGCCAAGATCCATCTCATATCAGTAATAACATCCCTAGTTCCACGTCCTCTTGTGAATCCAGCTTGCATGCCTTAAAGTTATCTGTCAATATACTGCTGCAACCATTTTTGAATTATCTTCAGCAAGATTTTACTTGAATGTTATATTAATGATATTGTTCTAAAATTTCCACATTCTGTGAAATAATCTCTCTTTGGTATAGGTACAAATATGGATATCTTCCACTTAGTTGGCCAGGTAGCTGTCTTCCAAATCTCTTGGCATAGACATGTAAATGCCTCCAGCACTATATCCTTTTGTATAAATATCTCAGTGGGTATTCCCTCAGTTCCTGGAGCCTTGTTCTTCACTACTTCCTTCAGTGGAGCTTCAACTTCTTCCTTCAATACCATTGGTTCTTGATCATATGCCACCTCCTGAAATGGATGAACATTGATCATTTCCTTTTGGTACAGTGACTCTGTGTATTCCTTCCATCTTCTTTGGTGTTTCCTGCATTATTCAACTTATTGCCCACAGAATCTTTCAATATTGCAACTTGAAACTTAAAGTTTTTTTTCTTCAGCTTGAGAAATACCAAGTGTGCCCTTCCCTCTTGGTTTTCTAACTCCAGGTCTTTGTATATTTCATTACAAAAATTGATGTTCTCTTCTCGAGCTGTCCTTTGAAATTTGTTCTGTTCTTTTATCTTGTCATTTTTTCCATTTGCTTTAGATCTTCTCCATTCAAGAGCAAGTTTCAGAGTCTCTTCTAACATCCACTTTGTTCTTTTCTTCCTTTTTTGGCTTTTTAATGACCTTTTGCTTCTTCATGGATGTTGTTCTTGATGTCATTCCACAATTCCTCTGGCTTTTGGACATTGGTGTTCAGTGCATACACTACATTCTTCACATGGTCTCTAAATTCAGGAGGGATATAATCAAGGTCATATCTTGGCTCTTGTGGACTTATTTTAATTGTCCTCAGCTTCACCTTGAACTTGCATATGAGCAGTTGATGGTCTGTTCCACAGTCAGCTGCTGGCAACACTATGTATTTATTTATTTATTATTGTGATTTAGGTTAAGATTTACAGAGCAAATTCACTTTCCATTCAGCATTCACATACACTTAGTCTCATGACATTGACCACAGTTTACCACAATGCAGCAATCTCCTCCCACATCCTCCCCAGAGTTACCTCTTCCTGGAGTCCATCCCTCCATGGACTCCTGCCCCCTGAGCTATGTCCCTGTACATAAGCAGCCCTTCTTTCTCCCATGATTGTTCTCTCCAAGGAGTGT
>NW_006921610.1:13814703-13815223 GCF_000298275.1 Orycteropus afer afer
ATATGGTGGTTTTTGTCTTAAATTCAATTTGATCAGAAATTAATATTGCCACTCCTGCTCTCTTACAGTTGCCATTTGCTTGATATATCTTTTTCTGACCTTTTATTTTTAGTCTATTTTTGTCTTTATCTCTAAGGTGTGTCTCTTGTAGGCAGCATATTGATGTGTTTTGTATTCTTATCCAATATGCAACTCTCTGTCTCTTGAGTGGTGCATTTAATCCATTAACATTCAGTGTAATGATTGACAGGTATGATTTGGTTGCTGTCATTTTGTTATGTGTTTTTCATGATGTCCCTTGTTTCTTTGTTCCATATTATTTTCTGTGCCAAGCTCATTATGTTTATGAATTGTGTTATCATTTCCTTTGTTGATGTTGTTTTAGTATTTGCTGGGTATTTGTGCTTGTCCTCTTTTTTATTGTAATATGAAGGTTTATCATTTTTTTTTTTTTTTTTGAGGTTACCCTATGATTTATACTTTTCTCCCTGAGTTTAGAACAGTCTATTCTGTCTTGGAA
>NW_006921610.1:13817983-13822632 GCF_000298275.1 Orycteropus afer afer
ATAGGGGAGTAAGAGAAAAGAAGTAGAGAAGGAGAATAATGAAGGAAAAAATATGTGAAAAATTCAAAAAGAAAAGCAAGGAACAGGCTTAACCATGAGGAAAAGGGGGAAAAAAAGTACCTTAAATTAAAAAAAAAAATAAAAAAAAATTTCAACCGAGAACAGGAAATAGAAAAAATGCTGAAAACTAGAACCTGGGAGGGGAAGATTAATAATAATAATAAAAGGGACAAAAGTATTATTAATAGTAGTTGTTTTAAAACCGACAAATACAAGTAAAGTAATCTTCAGGAGAAAAAAAGAAAAGCAAAAAAGAAAATAAATAAATAAAGAGAGAGGAAAAAAAAGAAAGAATTGGTGGAGGACATGGCAGGGCACCCAGGCTCCATCTGAGCACACAGACTGTGGTGGGGTTCCTGTGGGCCCAGAAGGTAGGTGGGAGTGGGGGATGGCCGCACCTCCATTCACAAAGTGGGTGTGGGGTATAAGAATAACAAGATGAATGTTGTACCTTTTCAGTCTTGCAGGGTCTGGAGTATCCTTGTGTTTGCTGGAAAGCAGAACGTGTTCTTAAGCCCCAGGAATCTGCGAGAGTGCTGTCTCTTTAAATATTCAAAATAGTCAAGCCACTTTGAAACCTTTAAAATGACAGTGCCTTCCGGACCGGCAAAAGTCCACAGCTCAGCCCGCCTTTCTCTTCACTTTCTCCGTTTATTCCCCAGCCACCGTGCGTTGTCCTCTGTGCAGTCCCTGGCTAACAGGGCTAATTTTTTTGTTAATTCTTACTTCCTACCACCACTCAGGAATCTCCAAGCTGTCTGTGCCATCAGGGTCACTCAGGATCGCTGCCAGACTACATCTCTGTATGTCTCCTTTTTTGGTCTTTTCACACAAATTCTTTTACTAGTTGGGGTTTAGTCCACTTCTATATCCTTCCCTTCAAGGCTCAGGGGTCCAGGATTATCTTCTGTGTCTGTGTTAATTGGCTTCCCTTTTCTTTGTTGAAGAGGATCTGTGCAGTCTTTCTGCCTAGTCCACCATCTTGCCAGTCTTGCTTGCTGATTTTTTGTATTGTCTTTCCATTTTCTGTTTCATTTATTTTTACTCAAATCTTATCATCTTTTTTCATCTGGTGACTAGGCTTCTTTTTGTTGTTGTTATTGTTGTTCTTTGTCTAATTGTTGGAGATGTTGAGCTGATATTGATTTTGATCTTTCTTCTTTTTTGATGTGTGTATCTATTGCTATATATTGTCCTTCAATCACCGCTTTTGCTGTGTCCTACAGATTTTTTATGTTGTGTTTTCATTCTCATTTGATTCAAGAAATTTCTTAAGTTCATTTTTATTTCTTCTGTTTTCCAATCATTTTTGAGGAGAATGTTGTTCAGTTTCCATGCATTTACTGTTTTTCCATTGTCATCCTATTTCTGATGTCTACTTTCATAGCATTGTGATCTGAGAAGATGCTTCACAGTATTTCAATGTTCTTAAATTTTTGAGGCTTGCTTTGTGACCTAACTTATGGTCTATCCTGGAGAATGTTCCATGTGTGCTGGAAAAGAAAGTATATTGTATTATTATCATGTGAAGTGCTCTGTAGATATCTATAAGGTCAAGTTGTTTGATTATATTGCTTATTTCTGCATCTTTACTGAGTTGCTTTGTCATTGTTCTTTTTTTGAAAATGGTGTATTAAAGTTTCTTACTACTACTGTGTGGTCATTTATTTGTCTTTTCATTTCTGTTAAAGGTCGAATTATGTATTTTGGGGTCTCTTTCATTGTGTGCATAGATATTTATTATGGCTATGTCCTTTTATTCTATTAATCCTTTAATAGTTATGTAATCTCCTTTTTCTGCTGTGATTATTTTTGTCTTAAAGTCTATTTTATCAGAAATTGGTATAGCCACTCCACCCTTTCTTTGTTGCCATATGTTTGGCATAGCTTTTTCCAACATGTGATTTTTGTCTATTTTTGTCTTCTGCCTAAGGTGAGTGTCTGGTAGGCAGCATATTGATGAGTCATGTATTCTTATCCAATCAACAACTATCCTTCTCTTGAGTAATGCATTTAATCCATTTACATTCAGTGTAATTCATTCACAAATGTGAACTTATTGATGTCATTTTGTTACATATTTTTTGTGGTGTTGTTGATTTCTTTGTTCCATATCATTTTCTGTGCATTTTGTTTTTCAATCATGATCTCATTGCCTTCACTGCTATTGTTTTAGTATTTGCTAAATATTTGTGCTTGTCTGATTTGTTTGGTTTTGATGCAGAGGTTTATTGTCTTTCTTTGACATCACTCTGTGATTTATTATTTTCTTCCCATGTTTAAAACTGTTTGTTATATCTTTCAGTTGTCTTGACTTCCTCACCAGTTAGAAATTCTGAAACTACAGTATTTATTTCCCCTTTATTTGTAGTTTTTTTTCATTTACTAATAGATGTCTCTGGGTCCCTGTTTACAATCTTCTAAGCTTATGTCACTTTGGATACTTCTATAACCAGTTTGGTTTCTGGGTTATGTCATCATGTGTGTTAATCATTGTTTGTTGTTTGCTGTGGTTGGTTCTCTGTCCAAAAGACTTCCTTTAACATCTCTTTTAAGGTTGCTCTGGTTTTAACAAATTCCTTTAATTTCTACTTGTCTGGAAATTTCCTAATTTCATCATCATATTTGATGGACAATTTTGCAGAGTATTGAATTCTTGGTTGGAAAGTTTTTTTTTTTTTTTTCTTTCATGGTTTCATATATATCATCCCATTGCCTTCTCAAGTGCATGGTTTCTGCCAATAAATCAAATGCTTAGTTTTATTGGTTGTCTTTTGTAGATAACTTTCCATTTTTCTTGTGCTGTTTTTAGATTATTTGTTTCTCTGTGATTTTGGTGAGTTGACAATGATATGTCCTGGTAATTTTCTTTTGGGGTCTATCCTGTTTGGGGTTTGTTAAACTTCTTGAATGGGTATATTCTCATCTTTCACCATATTAGGGCAATTCTCTTCCAACAAATCTTCAACAATTTTCTATGTGGTTTTATTTCTTCCTGTTCTGTAATTCTGATTACATGTAGGTTGCTCCTTGTGGTAGTTTTGTTTGTGTGCCAACTTGGCTGGGCCTGGTTGATTGGCTGGTGGAAGTTTTTCCCCATAATGAGGCTGGTAACCAACTCCAGGGTGGGATGTACCACAAACAGCTGAGTAACTGCCTTTGGGATGTGGTCTGCTTCCTTTATATAAGGAGAAGCCTTGGGAATGGTCTCTAGTCTATGGTACGCTTGGACCCTGCATGTAGCCATGTCATTGCTCAGCAGCCTGTTATGCTCTGCCAACCTTGGGACTTAAAATGGACATAAGTTAATGGCCTGCTATGTGGTTTGGTAACAACAGGACTGTGCCTTTTTACTTGTCAACCTTGGGGTTTCTCAGCCAGAAGTTATCTGAGTGAAGAAATGCCTCTATCTCCAGTGGGCCAGGAGCAGGAGGCAGAGCTAGACCCCAAGGTTGAGGGGCTTTTGCCCAGCCCCTAGAGCCTGGCACTTTGAAATTGGACTTAAAGCTTCCAAACTGTAAGAGAATAAACTCCTGTTTGTTAAGGCCATCCCGTCTGTAGTATATTTTTATCAGAGTGGCACTAGGTAACCAGAACATTCCTCTTGATGGTATCCCACTTTAATTTTAGGCTTTCTTCATTTTCTTTTGATCTTTTTTTTAATTGGTTCCTTGACAAAGTAGTATGGATATAGTTGTCTTCAATCTCATTAATTCTGTCTTCCATTAATTCAGTTCTACTCCTTTGGCCACTCAATGTGTTATCTATTTCTGAAATCTTAGTATTAATCTTCTGGATCTCTAGTTGTTGTTTTTGTATTATTTCTATTTTTTTGTTGTTTATTTTGTTAATTTGTTCTTGTATTGTTTTCCTAAATTGTTCTAAAGTTTTTTTTTTTTTTTCCCTGTGTTTTCCTTAAGTTTCTCCATATTTTCCTTGCCAGTGTTTCCCTTGATCTGACTCTCAGTCCATTGAAGGTATCCAGATATAATCCTTTGAATTCCTTAGCAGGGAGTTGCAATGCTACTTCTTCCTCAGGGGTATTTTCTGGCTTTATATCCTGATTCCTTGTTTGTACTGGACTGGATTCATCATTTATATCCAAGACATTGTAATGTTGTGGTATTTATGTTTAATATGTGGTTGTATGTTTGTGTCATTCATCCTAGTTTTTTCTCCTTTATATTGTTTTGATAAATCTGTGAACAGGGTACTGTGCTCCTCTATTCACTAGTTGATCACACTTAGGCATTCACCACCTGTCTCTTGGTGGATGTGATAGAGAATGAGAGTGTATACACAGATAACTGTTAGCTGTTTGTAAAGAGCAGTTGAGGGTGATTTGAGCTGTTATTGGTTGCCATCTATCATTGGTCAGTTGCTGCAAATGTAGGTCATGTCCCTCACTCAGTAGGTGGGGACCTCAGGAGGTGCAGGTATCATTGGGTTGTATGGGAATGGTTACTGTCTCCCCCTGAGATAGGCAAAAAAATAAAATAAAAAACCAGTAACAATTAAAATAAGAGAGCAAAAATCTCAAATTGCATAAAGAAATAGGAAAAATCACAAGAAAAGAAAGCCAATAAATA
>NW_006921610.1:13823132-13824770 GCF_000298275.1 Orycteropus afer afer
GAAGGATAACCACTCCTCTGTTCACCAAGAGGATGTGGGACATAGGAGTAGCAAGGGAAATATCATGCCTTTCTAGTATTCAGCCTCCAGTGCAGCTGCCTGTGCTGTCCTTGTCAAGCACAACCTATTTTCAGGGCACTTTCTAGGTAAGAATGCCACTTTCATATATTCAAAATGACTTCATTCTCAGGACAGCCACATGCAGTCCACAGGTCTGTTTGTCTCCTTCACCGTTTTCCTTTCTGGTGGTCATGCACCAATGAAGTCTTTGCCCATGTAGTTCTTGGTGAGCGGAGCTGATTCTTAAGTTGCTACCAGGACGCTGTTTGGAAATAGTCAAAATGGCTGCACTCTCAGGACAGCCAGCAGTCCCCAACTCTGTTTGTCTCCTTCTTTGCTGTTTTCCTTCCTAGTTATCAGGCACCAATACAGTCCTTTACAATGTAGTCCTTGGTGAGCAGAGTTAACTCTTAGGTTGCTACTGGAACATGTTCACAAGTATTCAATATGGTGTACTTTGAGGACACCCAGCAGCCCATAGCTTGTTTTTTCTCCTTACTCACTATTTTTATTCAGGTTCTTCTACTGTTGGTGTTTAATCTACTATTTTTTCCTTCCCATCAAACCTCAGGTCCCAGGATTGTCTTTTGTATCAGTTTCAATTGGTTCCTCATTACTTTGTTGCAGAAGTTCTGTGTAACTTTCTGCCTATTCCGCCATTTTTCTGGAACTCCCCTCTGTCTTCTGTTTTGATTTGTGTGTTACTGGTATAAGTTGTCCTCTGAGCACTGCTTTTACTATGCTCCAAATGTTTTGGTATGTTGTGTTTTCATTTTCATTTGATTGAAATAATATTTTTTATTTCATTTCTTTGCTTCTTCTTTTACCTAGAAGTTCTTGAGCAGAGTGTTATTCAGTTTCCATGTATTTAATATTTTTTCCTTGATTTCCCTATTGTTGATTTCTAATTTTAAAGCATTGTGATCTGAGAAGATGCTTGGCAATATTTTGATTTTTTTTAAGTTATTGAGTCTTGCTTTGTGGTCTAAAAATTGGTCTATTCTGGGGACTGTTGTGTGTGCTGGAAAAGAATGTATATTGTGCTGTAGTTGGGTGGAATGTTCTGTACATGCATATGAGGTAAAGTTGGTTGAATGTGTTGTTTAGGTCTGTGTCTTTGTTGACTTTCTTTCTAGTTGTTGACCCATCATTGAAAGTGGTATATTAAGGACTTCCATTATTTTTGTGTATTTGCCTATTTATCTTTTCAATTCTGTTAAAGTGTGATTTATATATTTAAGTAGTCTTTCATTGGGGAGGTAAATATTTATTATGGTTATGTTCTTTTTTTCAAATGATCGTTTAATCATCAGATAACGTCCTTCTTTTTGTCTGATGATGCTGACTTTTGCTTTAATAGCAGAAATTGGTATTCCCACTCTTGATCTTTTAAAATGGTTTTCTGCAAGATATATTTTTTTCCAACCTTTGGTTAGTCTATTTTCTTGTCTTTGTGTCTAACATGTCTCTCGAAGACAGAATATTGATGGTGCTTTTTTTTTTTTTTTTTTAATTAGGATTTGGGTGAAGATTTACAGAGTAAATTCACTTTTCATACAGCAGTTCACATATACCTTG
>NW_006921610.1:13829690-13831529 GCF_000298275.1 Orycteropus afer afer
AAAAAAACGTGTGGCTGAAAGAATGCTTTTAACATTGACAAAAAGCATAAAAGTAAAGAAAGTCAAATTTGCAAATAAGTAACATTTTAGATATTTTACATTTAAATTGATGTCATGATGTATAAGAACATATAGAACATAAGTCATTAGAGATTGAAATACAGCACTTGAAATAATTAGTTTCTAAGTGATTAAAATGTTGTCATAACTGTTTTAATTGAGTGCTTTAATTAATTAATCAGAAGTCCCAGTTTGTAGAACAGTCTTAATTGTCCTGACATTCTGTCTGGATAGCATGCATGCCTTTTTTACTTTTAAGAGCATGCCTTTTTGGGTTAAAAATTGTATTGTCACCCTGTATAACTCAACTAACTTTCAGTCTTACTATGCCATAGTTTGATAAGGATAGTGATCCAGATCACCACTAGTCTGTCAGTTTGTCCTACTATCATGACTTATGCCTTTCTGTGATGTGGGAAACTGTACTACTGGTATTACAAATACAAGTAGGCTCACCCATGGTGGACACATTTCAGTGCAGCTTCCAGGCCAAGATGGATTGGGAAGCATGACCTCGTGATATAATTAAAAAAAAAAAAAAAATTCCACCAGTGTAAACCATAAGAATAACAGCAGAATATTGATTTAGTGATAAAAGATGATCCCCTCAGAATGGAAAGCACTCAAAATATGACTGGGGAGGAGATGCCTCTTCAATGGGAGTCAATCTTAATGATATTGATGGAGTAAAGCTTTCTTGATCTTAATTTGATTATGTGGCACACAATTCAAAATGAGAAGAAAACGCTGCAAATATCCATTAATATTTGAGACAAGGACTGTATGAAGTATGAATCCAGAAAAATTGGAAGTCATCCAATTAGAGTTGAAATTGACTGGTATTGGCAATTTTGAATCAGACAATCATGGTCTACTATGCTGAGAATGATAAGTTGATAAGGAATGGAATCACATTCATATTCAAAAAGAACATTTCAAGATATATTTTAAAGTACAACACTGTCAGTGATGGGATAATATTCATAGGCCTATAAGGAAGACCAGTTAATATATATTATTCAAATTTATGCACCAGTAATTAATGCCAAAGATGAAGAAATTGAGGAATTTCACCAACTTCTGCAATCAAACATGTAATCAAGATGCATTGATAATTACTGGTGATTAAAATGCAAAAGTTTGAAACAAAGAAGAAGGATCGAGAGCTAGGAAACATGCCCTTGATGGTAAAAACAATGCCAGAGATTGCATGATAGAATTTTGCAACATCAAGGACTTATACATTGCAGATAACTTTTTTCAACAAAATAAATGGTGACTATACATGTAGACCTCACTGAATGCAATACATGGTAATGAGATCGACTACATCTGTGGATATAAAAGATAGAGAAGCTCAATATCATCAGTCAGAACAAGACTAGAAGTGAACTACAGAACAGACCATCAATATGCAAGTTCTAGGTGAAGCTGAAGAAAATTAAGACAAGTCCACAAGAGCCAAAATATGACTTTGACTATATACCACCTGTATTCAGAGAACATCTCAAGAGCAGACTGAATGCATTGAACACTAATGACCAAAGATCAGATAAATTGTGGGATGACATCAAGGACATCATCCATGAAGAGAGTATTAAAAAGTTCGTTAAAAAGAGGAGATAAAGAAAAGACTATGAAACTTCCTCTGGAACATAGAGTAGCTGAAAAAAAAAAATGGAATAAATGATGAAGTAAAGAGCTGAACAGAAGATTGCAAAGGGTATTTAGGAAAGACAAAGTATTATAATGAAATGTGGAAAAACTTGGGTTAAGAAA
>NW_006921610.1:13831629-13835215 GCF_000298275.1 Orycteropus afer afer
TTTTAAGCAGAATGCTCTAAGGAAATTAAATTATCTTTTACCATGTTACTTGTGATGTGGAATATAAATAATCTTCAGTTGGATAATGGTTTATAATCCATTTTACGATTATTTGAAAGCAATTAGAGAGTGTGAAGTTCTATTCTGTTCATCAAAAACAAAGCATTCACAAAATTCTGTTTCTGAACTAGGTGAATATTTCAGAATCCCAAGATCACATATTACAAGTTTCTTTAGCAAGAAACATAACTATAACATGCATTCCAACATGTCATGGAATTTTGCTAAAATCTCCAGATCCATTAACTATAGATTATTGTACTATAATGTATGATTCTATATTTGCTGGTATGGACTATAAAGAGTTTTATATTAAGCGGTTCTATTGATTAACACAGACAGAGGGAGAACCGTATATTCTGACTGGACAGATTCCATCTTTTGAAGCCATGTGTATTTGGCCCAATTTTCAATGTCAAATGTGGACTATAATTTATTTAGACTTTGCTTTTGTTCTTTCCCACCCTCACAGCCTTAAAAAACTACAGGGTAATATTAGTCATTTGAATTTATTAGCATTCATCAAAGGGTATTTTTGGCAGCATTGGATCACAAAGGCTGACATTGGCATGCATAAAACAATACATGTGCGAGCCTGCAAAGAAAGGAAATTTGAAGGGAATGTCCATTATAAAACTTAAGCTAGTTTTTCTGGATCAAATAAAATTATAGAGGCGCCATGTCTAGTACCATTGCTGAAGGCCATCATAAACCCTCGTTTTCATGTAGTTATATGGTCTTTTCAGCCATGAAAAAATTCCTTCTATATTTAAATCCACAAAGTATTGAGGCTGTCTGGGAAAAGAGAAGATTTATTATTATTATTTTCTAATTAAAAAAAAGAGTTGTTGCAAAAAAAAAAAATAATAAGACATTTAAAGCTGCTTGAAGTAAAAATGGAGATAAATGGCCTTCTGTTGAAACTGTTAATTTTTTATTTTCATAGTAAGAGTGTATTATGTAATTATACTTGTCTCTAGCTAATGTGTTTTAAAATAAGAAGACATATCTGTCTGAGACATCAATTTATTTTTCAAGCATCTTTATATATGCTTATATGCAAATGACTTGGGGATGATGAGATAAGTAGGTAAACATCATGTCACTGACTTGTTTATGATTAAAAATCACAATTTTCTATGCTATCATGTGAGAAGGAAACTTAATTTGAAAAGTCATGTAACTTGTTAACTACATTATATAGTTGAGACTTTTTAAAAAATAAAACCCAGGGAAGTTGAAAATTTGAGTTACACCTGGATGCATTATGTTCCCACAGAGAATATCTGTATATTCTACCTAAACTTTCAATCATATAGTAAGATATTATTATAGGGGCACTTTATTTCTCTTTTCAATTGTGATTCAGACTCTCTCTCTCTCTTTCTCTCTCTCTCTCTCTCTCTCTCTTTCTCTCTATATATATATATATACATATACATGGCATCTAAACATCTAAATAAAATGAAGGTAAAATAGACTACAGTTCTCTCTGGAACCTGTTTTTGAATTGAGGCTCTTTCCTTCTCACTATCATATCAGAAGATGTATGATGTAAACTTATCCTATTATTGGTGATATTAAGTTTGATTAATGACTTCAGGTCATTCATGAGACTTCTCCACCTACTAATCATTTTCTTTTTTTCTTATTAGTAAATAATTTGTGGGGAAAGAAGTGAAGCTGGAATGCTCCTTGGAAGCAAGAATGGCCAGACTTCATCTCACCTACTTTGATCATGTTGTCAGAAGGGACTATTCCCTGGAGAAGTATATCATGCTTGGTAAAGTGGAGGGTCAACAAAAAAGGAGAAGGCCCTCAACAAGATGAGTTGTCACAGTGGCTGCAATGATGGCCTCAGGTATAACAAGGATTGTGAGGCTGGAACAGGAGTGGACAGTGCTTTGTTCTGTTGCACATAGGATCAGTATGAGTCAGAACTGACTCCATGGCACCTAAAAACAACAACATGTTGAGATTTTATGACTAGACTTTTTCCTGTAGTCTTTTACCAATAATTTTAGCATCCATTGGCAACTCCTATTTGAAATACTCATTTCTATATTTGTGATAAAATTGTTTTCTTTTATTATTTCTCCATGTATTAGCAGACAGTGATAGAAAAACATCACTACTCTGTTTAAATTGCGATCTGCTTCCATAGAGATACACCTCGGAAACCCAAGGAGGGGTCACTATGAGTCAGATCCGACTTGACAGCAGTGAGTTTAGTTTGGTTTTTTGGTTTTCTGTTTAAATTATTTATTTTTTATATAGACTCAAGGATTTAGTAAATATTCATGGATTCTTTGTTTAATCAGTAATTTACAATCCATTTCAGGCAATATTTATTGGTGGCTAGTTCTCTCTAATTTAACCATTAAAAGAAAATCTCCTCTAGATGGCTTCTATGTTCTTTTAACATGAGTGATGCTCAACATTTTGACTTTTTGCCCAAAATATGTGACAACTAAAATGGGAAAAAAAAAAAAAAAAAAGAAGAGGAAGAAAATGAGGCTTGATTGAATGGTTAATGGAAGAGAAAAGAACACATACAAATAAAAAAAAGAAAGAAACTATAGAAGGTGCTATTGGGACAACTGACAAAATTTGCCCCCTTACTATAACCAAAAACCAAACCAAACTCATGGCTTTCCAGTCAGGTCTGACTCATAGCGACCCCTCCTTGGGTTTCTGAGGCAGTACCACTACGGAAGTAGATTGCCCACCCTTCCTCCTGAGGAGTGGCTGGTGGGTTTGAACCTCCAGCCTTCTGGTTAGCAGATGAGAGCTCCCACCTACTGACTATATGTTACATAAAAGTAAGTCTTAATATTAATTCTATTTTCTATGAGTAGTTTACTATAATTATATAGGATAAAGTCCTCTTCTTAGGAACTACATGCTTAAATATGCAGACATAAAATATCACTGAGTCATTAAGGAATACAAATATGTCAGTGAATATTATAAAATGCTAAAAGCTGATGAATGTAGTTAAAGAGCATTTATTTTAGAGTTGGAATTTTAAAAAATTAAAGTTGGGTAAAATATAAACAAATTATAGTTATGCACTTTATAACATCCATTTGAACAACCTCCAACCAGATTTATGTGTGTGGTACCATAAAGTTATAACAGAGTTCTGAAATCTTGATCAGAGAATGGGATGTAATGCCTGCAATGGCTTCCCACACACAGCACATGTACCTCATGTCTCTCGTACCCAAAGAGATTGCACTACCAGGAGCATAATGATATAATACTTACACGACCTATAATACATATGTCTTGATGTTATGTTGTTGTTGTTAAGTGCCATCGAGTCGTTTCCAACTCATAGAGACCCCATGCACAGCAGAACAAAACACTGCCCGATCCCATGCCAGCCCCACAATCCCTGCTATACTTGAACCCATCATTGCAGTCACCGTGTCAATCCATCTCGTTGAAGGCCTCCCCCTCTTTCGTTGACCCTCCACCCTACCAAGCATGACATCCTTCTCCAGGGAATGGTCCCTTCTTA
>NW_006921610.1:13837685-13840266 GCF_000298275.1 Orycteropus afer afer
TTCAAACTGTCATTCCCGGCATAGTAGATCATATGGTTGTCTGATTCAAAATGGCCAAAGCCAGTCAATTTCAGCTCATTAGTGATATCAATCTTTATACATTCCATTTCCTTTTTAACAACTTCCAATTTTCCTAGATTCATACTTCATACATTCCATGTTCCAATGATTAATGGATGTCTTGATAGTCATAATAAATTATGTTATTGGCTTATGTATTGTTCTGATTACCTAGTTCTGCTCTGACAAGAACATACTACCAATGAGATAGCCTTAACAAACAGGAGTTTTTTCTTACAATTTGGTGGGTTTAAGTCCAAGTTCAAAGTGCCAGGCTCTAAGGACTGAGTGAAAGCCTGTCAACTTTAGGCTTCAGCTCTGCCTCCTGCTACCAGCCCACTGAAGCTGGAAGCTTTACTTCATTCAGCTGCTGGCTGCTGAGGCTGACAAAGCCAAGGTTGACAAGTAAAAAAGGCAAAATCCTGATATTACCAAACCACATGGCAGGCCGTTAATTTAAGTCTATTAAAAGTCCCAAGATCAGCAAAGCATGGCAGGCTGCTGAACAAGGACTCAGCTACATGCAGGGTTCAAGTGTGCCATAAGCTAGAGACCATTCACAAAACTGTTTCTTATATATGAGAAGCAGACTACATTCCCAAAACAGCTACTCAGCTGCTCAGAATAGATTCCACCGCAGAGTTGATTACCAGCTCATCATGGGGAATACTACATCCAGCTGCCCAGCCACTCAACCAGGTCATCCAAGTTGACACACCAACTTAATTACCACATGTATATACTGTACTGCACCTTTTATCTAAAAGTTTACAATATGACAGTATATGCCTCAATGCATAGGCAGCAGCATCTGATGTCACGTATTGCACAACCCTCAGGAGTTGTAACCTTATTTCTCTGTTTAATTTTCTTTTGAAAATATTACCATGAAGTGCATTATAGCTCCCAAACACAGCAAAATCAATGTTAGTGATAGCAGCAGCAACAAGTAAAAGATAGTATCAATTTCGAAGTAAAACAACAGATTGCTCAACAATTCTTATTGTTGTTGTTTGGTGTCATCAAGTCACATCTAACTCATAGCAACCCAACATACAACAAAACAAAACACTGCCCAGTCCTGTGCCAGCCTCACAATCCTTGCTATACCTGAACCCATTGTTGCAGTCACTGTTTCAATCCATCTTGTTGAGGGTCTTCCCCTTTTTCATTGACTCTCCACTTTACCAAGCATGACATTCTTCTTCAGGGAATTGTCATTTCTGATAACATGACCAAAGTAAGTCAAACTAAGTCTGGCCATTCTCACTTCCAAGGAGCATTCCAGCTGCACTTCTTCCAAGACAGATTTGTAAGTTCTTCTGGCAGTCCATGATTCTTTCAGTATCCTTCGCCAACACCACAACTCAAAAGTATCAACTCTTCTTTGGTCTTCCTTATTCATTGTCCATCTCTCACATGCATATTAGGTGACTGAAAATATCATGTCTTGGGTTAGGTGCATCTTAGTCTTCAAAGACACATCTTTACTCTTCAGCACTTTAAAGAGGTCTTTTGCAGCAGATTTGCCCAGTGCAATATGTCATCTGATGTCTTGACTGCTGTTTCCATTGGTGTTGTTTGTGGAACTAAGTAATATGAAATCATTGACAACTTAAGTTTTTCTCTATTGTGATGCGGCTAATTGGCCCAATTGTGAGGATTTTCATTTTCTTTATCTTGAGGTGTAATCCATACTGAAGACTGTAGTCTTTGTTCTTCATCAGTAAGTGTTTCAAGTCATCCTCACTTTCAGCAAGCAAAGTTGTGTCATCGGCATATCACAGGTTGTTAATAATGCTGATGCCACACTCTTCTTCATATAATCCAGCTTCTCAGATTATTTGCTCAGCATACAGATTTAATAAGTATGGTGAAAGATACAACCCTGACACACTCCCTTCCTGATTTTAAATCATGTAATTCCTTTTGTTCTGTTGAACAACAGCCTCCTGGTCTATACAGTTTCCTCATGAGCAATTCAGTGTCTTGGAATTGCCATTCTTCTAAATATGATCCATAATTTGTTCCGATCCCCACAAAAATATTTTTGCATAGTCAATAAAATACAAATAAACATTTTTCTGGTATTCTTTGTTTTCAGCCAAGATCCATCTGACATCACCAATTATATATCTGGTTGCACGTCCTCTTCTGAATACAGCTTGCATTTCTGGAAGTTCTCTGTCAACATACTACTGCAACCATTTTTGAAGTATCTTCAGCAAGATTTTACTTGCATGTGATATTAATGATATTGTTCAATAAGTTCCACATTCTGTGTGGAATCACCTTTCTTTGGAATGGCTACAAATATTGATCTCTTCCAGTGAGTTGGCCAGATAGCTGTCTTCCAAGTTTCTTGGCATAGATGAGTAAGTGCCCCAGTGTAGCATCCATTTGCTGTCACAAAGAAGGCCAGTTAGTACTCTTATTTCAAATTTATGCAACAGCTACCAAAGCTAAAGACAAAGAAGTTGAAGGCTTTTTTTTTTTTTTTTTTTACCAACTTCTACAGTCT
>NW_006921610.1:13841126-13858340 GCF_000298275.1 Orycteropus afer afer
TTCCAAAGCAGTGTCACTACAGAAGTAGATTGCCCAACCTTCCTTCTGAGGAGTGGCTGGTGGGTTCGAACTGCCAGCCTTCTGGTTAGCAGTCAATGCCTTAGGCACTATGCTACTAGAGCTCCTATGCTAAACCATAGGAAAGTGGAAAATCAGTGAATGCTACTATTCATTATCTAGGCAAGTTGCACTGGGCAATCATGACTCTCCTCAAAACAAAGTAAAAAATCTCCAAACTGTTAAATAATTGGCTCCACTGAAAGCTACAAATCTGAGAGTGACATACTTCAGATATGGAGAAATTACTAATGTGGATTGAAATGACAGATTGTAGATTGAGGACAAAAACAAAAGCAATTCCTCTCAGCATGCTGATGACCACTACTAATGAAAAGGCATGAAGCTTTTTCACAATGCTTAATGAAAAAGCAGGCCTAGACTATGACATGGTGTTCACAAAACCTCCAAACTGCATAATGTCCATTTCACAGAATGTTAAAAGATCCATGACTGTAATTTGATAATTCTCAATGGAAATACAGTCATAAATTTATCAAGGAAATGGAAATCTGTGGATGGATATATATATACTTTTTTTATTCCACAAATGAAGATAAATAAGGACTTCAAGCTGTAGGAAATCTAATGACTTACTTTCAGAAGCAAAAACAGTTGATACTGATTCAATCCAGGTACAGCTAAAATCATATGATTTTGTGATCATATGATCATAGTGAAAGCTATGATCATAAAATAAACTATTCACAAGATGGAAGAAAAAAAGGTCCCATTTACTGAATGTTTAAGTAAGAAATCTCTTTTATATTTTTATAAATCTCATTATTATCTTTATCAACAATATTAATAATATATATATAATTTTCAAACAAATTATTGATATATGCTTAAGATAATTGAAGAGAGCTCTGGTGGTGTAGTGGATAAGGGACTTGACTGCTAACCACGTCAGTGGTTCAAACCCACCAGCTACTCTGTGGAAGGAAGACTGGGTGATATAATTCTGTAAAGATTTACGGCCTTGGAAACCCAATGGTGGTTGCTATGAGTCAGAAACAACTCAATGGCAGTGAGTTTTTTTTTAAAGATAGTTGAAGTTTTGTACTGTTAAGCATAAAATATAAAAAAACATACATGGAATTGGGATAAATATATATCATAAAAGATGATATGATATTTTGTATATTTTCTTGTGCCTTTTATCAACATGTGAAGTAGAGGGAGTGCATGAAAGTTCCCTTAACATAGACTTTGTGTATCAGTCAATTAAAATCTTACTCAATAATTTTACCCATATATTCATGAGCACCTACATTAAAAAAAAAATCATATTTTAGCAAAAAATGTTTTATTAAAAGAAATAAGAAAAATGGAATTAAGTTTTCCCTATATAATTTCTAAGTTGTTTAGCTGAATGATTATCTCTTCAAACGAAAAGTTAAGTAAAATTAAAAAATATATAAAAAAAGAAACCCACTGCCATTGAGTTGATTCTAACTTATATGGAGTCTATAAAACAGACCGGAACTGCCCCATAGCGAAATATACATTCTTAGTTAACCCTCACAAAACCCTGATAAAATGGGGAAATGTTAACACTATGTAACAAATGAAAAGATTTGAACATAGGGAACTTAAATCAAGTATGCTTAAATCAAAATTTTTAAAAGGTGACTTAATTCAATTTTAAAGTCATCTATGATGTTCCTCGGGGAAGAAAGACTTCTTAATTTCTATGTAACATACAGAAGATACTGTTTATTTAAATGACTAAGATGCTTCCATCTTGTCAAGGGTGAGTAATATAACATATTCTCTTAACAGGAAGAACAAGTCCTACAGGATACACTAAATTATTGTAAATATATGAGATGGAAAAATGATTTTAGGGGTACTCAATATTGTAATTCTCAACTTTTTAAATAGAAGTCCTAAAAATTGTTTTAGGAATTCTGAGTATTCTTTTTCAGAAGCATTGATTAAATTAATTTATGTAAATTTAATTTAAATTTAAAGGTTGACTTTCTGAATTACAAAAATTTATAATTAAAGAGGTAAAGACAACAGGTTAGCAGTGCATATTGGATGTGGTAGAAATCAGAATGCATATGAAAATGAAAAAATCCGACTAAACTGTGCATATCAATAAGTGGAATATTGTTAGCACTTTGTAAAGCTCTCCTTTTGTAAATCCAGCTACACTATATTTAGAACTCTAAACAAGGAAATGTCCTCTTAGGATAATGCTGTTTCTGTGTTTAATTTTATTTTTTAATTTATCTTTATAACTAGACTTGTAATAAAACCACTCTGTTTATCAATTTTTAAGTTGTGTTTGTCTAAGATTTCACAAAATACCTACGTTTTTAGCTATGTATGTTGTGCATGACTTTGGACATCATTACCAATGTAAATAATCTAATAAATAATGAGTGGCAATAAAGAATATGTTCAAAGGAATTAGTAATACAGTATTAACTTTTTGACCCATAGCACATTTTTTTTTTTTTTTTTACTCCCCAGAATATAAAAATGCACCAGATACCTAACCACTAGATTTGTAGGTCATTCTATTATATAAGAGTGCACACACATACTGGATACCATGGAGATACAAGTTAGGCAAAAAATGTGAATATTTACCTTTGAATACAATATTTAATCTTTGGAAAGACACACATTTTGCAAAACTTTGCTTGCTATTAGTCAATTAATACCAGTTTCCTAAAACCTTGAAGTACAGCCAGAAATCTCCTTAGAAGTGAGGATGGTGAGATGTCACCACTTTCACTTTGGGCTTGTTATCAGGAGCCATGAGTCCCAGGAGAAGCACAGTATGTTTGGTAAAGTAGATGGTCAGTGAAAAAGAGGAAGACCCTTAATAAGATGTATGTACACAATGGATGCAACAATGGGCTGAATCATAACAATGCCTGTGAGAGTGGTGCAGTACTGGGCAATGTTTTGTTCTGTTGTACATATGCTGGGCTAACAGTATTTCAAATGTACTGAAACTAATATAATCACAGATCAATTGTCTTAATTCATATTCAAAACTAAGGTTATAGTTAAACAGAGCTTAAAGGCCTTATAGAATGTCCTGCTCTTCTTAAATATTAGAAGGTTGCTGTGAATTATCTTGTGTTATTTGGCATTGCAAAAGGTGTACTTAAGCTTTTAAAACCAGATTGTTGTTGTTGTTGTTGTTGTAATGTGCCGTCGAGTCGGCCCCGACTCATAGCGACCCCTCCTTGGGTTTCCGAGGCAGTATCACTACGGAAGTAGGATTGCCAACCTTCCTTCCGAGGAGTGGCTGGCGGGTTTGAACCGCCAGCCGTCTGGTTAGCAATCAAGTGCTTTAGCCACTATATTTGGTAAATATTTTCTAAAGTTCTCTTCCACTACGTTCTTTATCTCTTGATTTCTAATTTCTAAAAGTATATTATGTTGCTGTTATGTGCCATTGAGTTGGACCCAAATCATAGAGACCTCTCCTTGGGTTTCCGAGGTAGTATCAGTATGGAAGTTGATTGCCCAATTTTCCTTCCATCTAAAAGTATAGGAAATGAAATTTTACTTCTTTACCACTGTACTAATTTAAAATGTATCATCCAGTGCTTGCTAGTCTGTATAATGTGATATGAAATTGAACTAGGCAGATGAGTAAATGTGTTTGTGAAAAATGTATGAGAGCTTAGGAACAATGGCTGATCAACCATGTGTACTCATCAGTATGAGAAGTTGAAAGGTGAGATATTGGCTTTTGATGTTGGGACTTGTCTTAGTTATGTAGTATTGCTAGAAAAGAAATACCACAAGTGGATGACTTTAACAAAAATTAATTTTCTCACAGGTTAGGAGCTAGAAGTTGATTCAAGATTCCAGCTTTAGGGGAAGCCCCTCTCTCTCTGTCAGATCTGGGGGAAAGTCCTCATCTCCTTTCAACATGTGTTGGCCTGCTGTTCCTTGGAGATCTCCTTGTGTTTTCACAACAGTCTTCACCTGTGTCTGGGAGGTTCTCAGCTCAGGGACCTCAGGTCCACAGGACATGCTCTGCTCTCTACTTTTCTTTCTTGGTTGTAGTTAAGTCCCTTCTCTGTTTGCTTTTCTCTTCTTTTATATCTTGTAAGATAAAAGTATGACTCAAACAAAGGGCTAACTTAAGTAAGGGTGGTGACTTGACTAAGGGTGGTATTTGAGTTATACCTTTTTGTTAGGCTATCATTCAAGATACAACCTACCTTAATCCTGCCTCATAAACTTATAGAGGTTAGAATCTACAAGTATTACAAAATAGAGGATAATTATATCACATTACAAAATCAAGGACAACTACACAATACTAGGAAAGATGGCATAGACAAATTGACTCAAATTTTGGGGAAATGCAATTCAATCTATGATATTCACCATTAAACCAAAAAAACCAAACCCACTGCCATCAAGTCCATTCCAACTCAGAGCAACCCTACAGAACAGAGTAGAACTACCTGCCCCATAGGGTTCCCAAATCTATAAATCTTAATGGAATCAGACTGCCTCATCTTTCTCCCACAAAGTAGCTGGTAGGTTTGAAACTTCAACTTTTTAGTTTGTAGCCAAATGCTTAACCAAAGCTCCACCAGACCTTCTTAAAGCTGCCCTTAGTCCTCAAAATTTCATGTCCTTGCCACATTTAAAACACATTCACCTCTTCATATCATCCCCAAAGTCTTGAATTGACTCCTAGTCCAAAATCTTATCTTCTGAATCATATAAATCAAATATGGTTAAGCCTTTAGGTGTATTCTGTCCTGGGCCAAAGTTCCTCTGTCTGTGAACCTATGATATAAAGATCACATGTTATCTGTTTCCAAAGTGCAATGTTGGAACAGGCACAAGGTAGACATTTCCATTACAAATGGGAGAAATTGGGTGGAAAGAAGGTATAACAAGCATTAAACAAGTCCAAAACCCAGCAGAATGAATTAAATACTACGTTCTTTAGGAGCATCTGGGCAATTGTCCCATCCTCTCACCAAACTTAGCCCACCTCTTAATTGGTGCACCTCTCCCTCTTCCACTCATCCAATGGACCAAGGTGATCACATCAAATGAGCATACCAGACTGTGTACTTAGTGGTTCCTTTTAAATTACAGTCCTGGAAAGGGTTTTTTCTGATGGGCCTTGAGTTTGCCTCAGTGATTCTGGGTGTTGGCCACATCCCATGGATTCTGTATTGTTTGGTCTAGCGTTATCTCCTTTTGTTCCCTCAGCCTAAGATGAGGGTTTTCTGCTGGTTAGTTGGTTAGATCCATCAGTCATAAGCTTAGTCTCTTAAACTAAAATTTGTGCAGACATATCCTTGGTGAAAATTCTAGTACACGTGTCCTTAGTTTGTCCAGTAGAATTTTCCAAATCTTTAATTTTGTTTTCATTTTGCAGAGTTCATTTTTAAATCCATCTCTCCTCTCCCATTTTACTTTAAGCAGCAATGAATAACTGCATGGACCCTTTAAGATCCTGCTTAGAAATCTCCTCAGCTACATCACCAACCTCACCAAACAATTGAACCTTCCATCAAACATTTGAACATAATTCAGACAAGGTCTTTGTCACTGTATAAAAAGTATTGTCCTTCTTCCATTGTTCAATCACATGTTCATCATTATCTTTTATAGCCTCTCAAGAAGCACATTTAACATCAGCAATTCTACCAACACTCTCTTTAAGGTAATCTTGTTTTTTCAGTTTATAATTCTTCTAGTCTCTATCTATTACCCAATTCCAAAACTGCTTCCATGTTTTAAGTATATGTTAGAGCAGCATCCACTCCCAGTACCAAATTTTATGTTATCTAATGCTACTACAACAAAAATAACACAAGTTGATGGTTTTAACAAACAGCAATTTATTCTCTCACAGTTTAGGAGACTAGAAACCCAGTTATAGGATACCAGCTCCCAGGGAAGGCTTTCTCTCTGTGTCAGCTCTGGAGGAAGGTCTTTGTCTCCTTACATCATTTGTAGACCCAGAGTTCCTTGGAGATCTCCATATCTCCTGAATCAATCTTCCCCTAAATCTAAGAGATTCTTAGTGCAAGGACCTTGGGTCCACAGGATGTGTACTACTCTGACCTCTTCTTTCTTAATGGTAGTCAGGTCCCTTCTCTGTTCTCACTTATCTATCTCTGTTTATCTCTTTTAGATGTGTGACTGAAACAGGCTATTACTTGAATAAGGGTGGTGACTTGAGTTGGGCGTTAATGATTACTTGAGTAAGTGTTGTGACTTGAGAAAGTGGGGGACTTGAGTCATGCCCTCTTGTAAAGCTGAGACTCAAGATACAACCCGCTCTAATCCTGTCACATTAATTTATAGAAGTTAGGATTTACAACATATATCACAATATGGAGGATAATTATATCTGATTATAAAATGGAGGAAAATCACACAATACTGAGATTCATGGCCTAGCCAAATTAACACATACTTTTGTGGAGCACAATACATTCCATGACAGGATCTATGTATTTCAGCATTTTTGCTAATGATGAGGAGGGCAACATAAACAGGGAGGTGGTGAAATACTCTTACAACACTAAACTATTATGGTTAGTTAAAAACTAATGAGGTTTGGGAGATACTCCAGATGGCTCTAATCATACTGGAGAATTGGGCAGCCCAGTGGCAGATGAAATTCATTTTTGATAAATGTACAGGAAAGAATATTGAAAAATTATAATCTAAACTCTCCATGTACACCATGAGGTTTTGAACTTACAAATTCCCTGAGGAGTAAGACATTTACTACTGCCATTGCTGGTTCAATGAAAGTGTCCCCCAATGCACATCTTATTTGGAAACAGCTGAGTAGATGCTTGAATGTGTTTAGAAAAAGGTTTGAAAATGCAAATAATAGGGAAAGCTGTTTCAAGACAGATAAAGAATGTTTTACCCATTGCAGCAGGATAGATTTCTTCTGGGTAACAAGTGAGAAGTCATAGAAACAAGAAAGCCAAGAAGCTTATGGAAAGAGTGACTTATTCCTGAAGTAAGATTGAAAGACAGGCTGACAACTGCAGAACACATTTAAATATGCCCAAACCTGTTAGTACTCTAAAGCTTTTCAATTTTGAGCAAGATTTGAACCATTGAAAATTTGATCTCATTAACAGGGCAGTAATTGAGGGGCCTTGGTATGAATTTAAAGATCTGGTGCTTGAAGGTTAAAAAATCAGGACTTAGGTCTATTTGGTACTTGGTTGTAGGTGATAAAGCTGAATGTGTAAACACATAGTCTCTTTGTGATATTTATGTTCTAGGAAAAAGACTGCTTAAATAGCATATTAAAAAATCTTACTTCTAGTTTATCACTGCTTGGGTAAACAATAGGTTGAGATAGTAGAGAAAGCTTTAAATACATGTAAAATGATTGCCTTATGCAGAAGAAAAGAAATAATAAATTACTCATACTACTCTTTTTAATGTTATTCTAAATGAATAATCAAAAGCTGTCTCAAATGTCTTTTTTATTTCTTTTTTGAACGATAACCCCAAAAAATGAGACATAGTTTATAAATTCAAAGTTCATTGATAAAGTTAACAGAAGATTTTTAATTGAATAAAACCATTTATTTTGCTTATGAAAGATAGTATTAAAATATGTATTATTGTCTCACAAGATTAAAGCAAAATCTTTTGATCTGTTAGAGATAAATGAAAAGTATTAGGGTCAATTTTCCTTGAAATAAATAAAATCTAAGAATTCATGAGAAAGTAGCCAAAAAGTTGTTCTTTGTGCAAAATACAAATAAAGTTAGTCCTAAGAAATGCAAATTAGTAGGTATTTTAAATTCTACTACCGCTTCCATGACCACTTAATATGATTTAATAAACTGCAATTAAATATGATCCAATAAACCTAACAACAGTTAAACACTATACATATATATATATGTATATTTATGTAGTAGAAATATATAGCTGTAAATCCTCGGAAGGAAGGTTGGGCAATCCTACTTCTGTAGTGATACTGCCTAGGAAACCCAAGAAGGGGTCACTATGAGTCGGGACCGACTCAATGACACACAACAACAACAACAACAACACATGACTATACTACTATGTATTTATTATATCATTATATGTTTTTCATTCACAGGTAGAATTTGCTCCAAATCTCCATTCTTTTGATAGTTGATTCCTGAATGAAGATTTTAATGAAGCATAGTTGCTTGCTTTCCACTATAACAACATGTGCAATACAATTTCTTGATGCTGGAATAGTTATTCCCTGGAAAGGGGAAGTAGGAAAGAGGTCTGCTTCCTAACAACTTGTAACAAATGTTTGTAATGAAATTCATGAGGATTTATGCAAGGTTTTCCGAATTTTTAAAATTTTTTTAAAATGAAAACTTGAACACTAAACTGTATACATATTAAGTTGCTCTTTAAATTATTTTAAGATGTCTGCATGAAATTTTAAAGAAACTGTTGAGGAATTTGTTAAGGTCTATGTTGGAGCAAAACTAACTAGATATGGATTTAGAGGTCTATGAATGTTAACAAAATGCTGGCAAGTTGAAAATTGCCTGTGGATACCAATGAAACTGCAGTTGCTGAAATAGTGGAGATGAGAAATGAATGAAGCAGCAAGGAGGAAAAGGGCTGCTCAATAACACTTCTTATCATAAGCGTATCCCTCTGAATGCCACATGTTCTCTCAAGATGTTGAACAGACGGCTTCTATGGGGATGTCCTAGTCATCAGCAGCATATTGAAGGCAGGCACCTGAAACTGTGATTGAATCCTTCTGCATACGTCTGTATTGCCCTCTGGCTCTCACCATTCCTAGAACTCCACTCTTCCTAGCAATAAATCTCTTCCAGTACACTACACTGAAATTTTGTCATTGAAACATGCTGCTTCCCTTTTACTGAAGAGTTTGTGTCAGTGAAATGAATAATATTGGTCACAGGAGTCACAAACAAAAATAATTCCATGTGTATTTAATTAGGTGATTTTTTACTTCTGGGCAGGGACAGCCAGAGAGTAGGGAAATTTGCATAATCACCTGTAACTCCTCGAGTTATATACGAAATCTAAGTTTATTCTTGATTTTTCCAAGGAAGGATCCATTTTATGTGATGGTTTCCGTTTTGAGTTGTAATCTGTTAATAAACAGCCCACAGAATCATTGTTTCTAACAGAAAAGGACCCAAATCAGTGAACATAGTAACTACAATAGCATCCATTTAGGAAGATTTACTCATATCTCTTTAACATTGATTATACTGGTCTGGAGATTCATGAGGAACCCTGGTGGTGCAATAATTAAGTGTTCATCTGCTAACCGAAAGGTAGGTGGGTCCAACCCTCCCAACCCCTCTAGCTATTCCACAAGAGAATGATGTCTCAGTCTGCTCCTGAAAAAGATTAAAACCTTGGAAACCCTATGGGGCAGTTCTACTCTGCCCTACAGGGTCACTATGAGTTAGAATTGACTCAGTGGCAATGGGTTTAGTTGTTGGGTTTTAGAAATCCAAATTGACACTCTTAGTAGCACACCAATAAGAAATAAAGCAACATCTTCATGTGTTTTACTCATCATCTTCTTCTCTTTTTTTTTTTGTGTGTGTGTGTGTGTTAACTTTTAATACTCCCAGAAAACATGGGTTCATGAAAGAGAATAAGAAAATGGGCCCTTGATCTGTTCAGTGGATCCTGTTACCAGGGAAATAAACTCACTTTTCTCTGTCTTCCATAAAAGTGAGCAGATATTTCTAATCCAAGGGCACTTTATCAAATAGCATCATGTTGCATGTGAATGAATGAAGAAATGTAATTCCACTATAAAACCACAGCTAAAGGAATAGTTTTGTCAGAATCAGAAGAAAAACAAGAGTCTATTGATTTTTATTCTAGTCTCTCAGAGGTAAAGTGAATGAGAAATAAGGCAACATCTTCAAAATTATTGCTTCTTTAATCTGGGCTTCCCATAACATTTATGGGTCCTTAGACTATAATTCATCATGGATATTCCATCCTGCCCTCCCATGTCCCACATTTATGAGAGTTATTCTATTCTCTATGAGGACATGAGGGTTTTATCCCCCTCTCTTTTTTTTCATGATTCTACAAGTCTCTAGTACATAGTTTAGCTGAAAGTATATGCTTAATGAATGAATGTATGAACAAATGAATGAATATGTGAATAAGTTTAATGAAAGAGATAGAGCTTTTCATACCTGTGATATAAAGGAAAAATATGGGTAAGTCAGAGGGCTTAAAATGGAGATGCTATACAATTACTTCCTTAAAAATACAATAATTCAAAAAGTCTTTGTTGCGATGTTCTACAAATTTTCAATCCCATCAACCATGGGCTCAGGTGTGGCAAGGATTGTGAGGCTGGTGCAGGACCAGGCAGTGTTTCTTTTTGTTGTGCATTTGACCACTATAAATTGAAGCAGATTCAATGGCACCTAACAGCAACAACACTAACTTATATGTTTTCATGAAAAATAATATAGTAGTTCCCTTGTAATTCTAAGTTCCTAGCTATAACCATAAACATAGTACAAATGCTATACTCTATAATTACTTGTTTAATTAATTAATTTATTTATTTTTAATTGTACTTAGGGTGAAAATTTACAAAGCAGATTTGTTTCACATTCAACAGTTCATGCACATTGGATTTCAAGGCCCGATTACCCTCCCCAACCAAAAAAACCTCTCCTCTCCTCTCCTCCTTGTGCTTGTGACTACCGTCCCTGTGCCCCTTATCTACACATTCCTGTCTACCCTCCCTCTATGTGAATGCTGCCCCTCTGATGGCCCACGGCTGATTGATATAAGGGGTGCATCTACCTAGAGTATTGCCCGGGGTAGGTGTTCTGCATGTAGGTCTTTCTGTTGTTGGGTTGAAAGCCAATACATGAAAGTGAATCCATTTTTCAGGCCTGAAGGGTAACCTGGGGCCATAGTTTTGGTTGTTCCACTAGTCTCATCTCTTAATTTTCTTGATGCTGTTTTTCTGGATGTTCCACATAATTTTTAAACACTCTGGTGACTCCTCTATTTCCAAATAAAGAGAGCTATTCCCTAAAGTTAAATTCAATATATTCTCCACACTCAGTGTCAAATCATAGCTTCTATTCTCATATTTAAGAAAAGTGGCTCATCAATCTTTTTATGTAGCTCTGACTTTTTTTTTTCCTATTAATCAACACTTACATTTCCAATTGAAGATATATTTGTCAAATTCCTTCTATGCAAAATGGAACTCTTTTTTTTGTTCTCTTCTATCCATACTTTTCTGTTCAATATTATATTATAGTCTTGTTAAAGATACTAGTGTCTTTTGACTAAGGGCAGAAAACTTGATTCAAGCACTAAATAGAGATGGGAGCGATCTAATAAATTTACCTCCTTAACAGCTCTGGTGATGTAGTGCTAAGGCATTTGACTGCTAACCAGAAGGCTGGAAGTTCAAACCCACCAGCCACTCCTCAGAACGAAGGTTGAGCAATCTACTTCTGCAGTGATACTACCTCGGAATCCCAAGGAGAGGTTGCTATGAGTTGGATCTGACTCTACGGCAGTGAGTTTGTTTTTTGGTTTTTTTAACAACCAATCTACATCTTAACTTTTACTTTCTCATCGTGAAATTTCTCATGCCGTCAGTTATGTTTACTTAATTACCAAATGTCAGTACTCTCTCCTATTCAATTAACATTTATGCTGCTGCTAGATTTACATCTGTAATTATCCTATGACTTTATAATGAGATGTGAGTAACTGTTATTCCTTCACATCAAACTCTTAAATTATTCCTCCAATTCTAGACAACAGAATCTAAATTTCTAAATGATTAGATCCAGTACATCTTCACTTCTGCCATTCCTCTGCAGTAAGTCCAGAAAGAATAGTACTTTGAGAACCGACTCAACTCACTGCCGACTCATAGTGACCACGCCTTGGGTTTTTGAGGCAGTATCTCTAGGGAAATAGATTACCCAGCCTTCCTTCCAAGGAGTGGGTGGTGGGTTTGAAGGGAGACCTGAATTTGAATTTAGGCTTACCATATACTTACTAGTAAGGAGCCATGGTGGTTGTGGTGTAGTAAATTATCTGGTATGGCTTTTCTAGCTATAAGTTTTTGTAAACTCTGAGGTAGAATTTGCTATGAGCAACTGAGGAGCTCCTGATTGCTAAAGTGATCCACCTGGGGTATTTCTGTTGTGCAGTGGCACGAAGCAGTGTTTTGGGAACTTTGCTTTCTCTCAGATGTTTAGAATTCTGTGTTATGATTGGTTAGTTTGGCCACTCCGCCAAGCTCAAAAGGAGGCCTCCTAGAGGCAGAACTCTCTCTGACTGCTGGCTGAGAAGGACGTACTGCTGAGGGAAACATGCTCCTGAGAGACATGCATTGCTGGGAAAGAGATGCAAGAGACAAACATTGCTGAGAGAAACACCAAGAGACACACAACTGCTGGGAGAAAGACTGTGAGAGACTGTTGGCTGAGAGATGGCAGGTTGAGAGAGATTGAGCATTGTTCCTGAACATGAATTGTAGTCTGGTGCTTCCCTATTGAACCCCATAATCTGTGAGTTCTGTGTGTAGCAAATTATCGAACCCAGCAGAAATGTAGTGGGTGCTGCAGGAGGAATGGTTGGTGTCAGGGTTGATGGATGGAGTCAGCATGTCTGGCCTCACAGGTACAGGCCTTGGGATATTGATGGTGATTCTGTCTTCCTCTTGTGTGGTTAGAGGATGTCAGGAAATGTGGCCTCCTTGCCCTTTTAGCAGTGGTGCAATTGTTAAGCTCTGGGCTGCTAACTTAAAGGTTAGCAGTTGAACCCACCCAGTAGCTCCATGTTAAAAGGACCTGACAAAGTACTTCCATAAAAATTACAGCTGAGAAAACACTATGGGGAGTTCTGCTCTGACACTTGGGGTTGTTATGAGTTTACAATGACCCAATAACATCTAACAACAGCAATGCCAGCATAATTAACTGTGTTACTTTGTTAGTAACTAACATTTCTAATAGTTGTTTTTTAATAATTGTAACTAACATTTCTAATAATTGTTTTTTAGAGTAGTTTTAGGTTTACAGAAAACATTTTCAGAAAGTACAAAGTATTCTCACAAATTGTTCTCATACTGTTTAATATCTTGCAATTCTGTGGTACATTTGTTATAATTGATGATCCAATATTGATACATTTTTATTAACTGCAGTCTATTTGAGTTCACTCTGTGTTGCACAGTCATATGGGTTTTGACAAATGCATAGTGCCATGTGTCCATCATGACAGTATCATACAGAATGGTTTTCTTGCTCTAAAATATGCCCTGCATCCATCTACCCATCTCTCCCCAAAGCATCTTAAAGGCCTGGCAACCACTGCTATTTCTATTTGCTCTATAATTTTGTCTTTTTCAAAATGTCATCTGGTTGAAATTATGAAGTATGTATATTTTTAAGACTGGCTTCTTTCATTTAGAAATATGCTTTAAAATTCCTCCATGTATTTTTGTAGTTGACAGCTCATTTCTTTTAACCACTGATTAATACTCATTTGTATTGACGTGCCACAAATTGTTTACCCATTCATCTTTTTAGGGATAGTTTGGTTGTTTCAAATTTTGTCAATTATGAATAAAGCTGTTGTAAACATTCATGTCTAGTTTTTGTGTGGACATATGATTTCAACTCATTTGAGTAAACACCTAGGAGCTGGGTCCTAAGGTAAGACTAAGTTTAGTTTTGCACAACTTAAATATAATTTTTAGGGGTCTTATTGACCTGCTTTAGGAATATATAGAACTAACTATAAACTTGGACCAATTTAGTGATTTGTGATTATTCTTTTCTGTGTTTATGATTTGTAGAGTCCTATAACACCTTCCCTTTTGCATCTATTTCAAAATTATTCCATGAAGGTCAGAGCTTCCAACATTAGTCTCTCATTTCCATTTATTGGGCTTGATTGGCTAGATATGTTTTTGTGAATGAAAATATTTTAAGAAATCAACTAAGTTCAAAAGATCTTTTAGACCAAATTTCCAAACTCATAACATGTGCCCACAACTAATTGAAGTATCAAATGATGCATTTCAGATACCAGGCATTGTGGATAGAGTTGATGAGCTTAGTGAGGTCAGCCATGCAGCACTAAAAAAGAAAAAAAAAAAGTAACTTAATCATTATTCTGCATTCATTTCTGCACATATTTAATTTGTTGTAGATTAGTGAAATGGCTCTATTACAGATATTTAGACTAGATTAGTAAATTCATTTGTGCTGATTAAATCTGCATAGACTTGAGTATTTGACACCCAAGCATCTCATCTGCTCTGAGATTCAGGTGGGGGGCTTGCTGTGCTGGAGCTATCTTTGTGCTATAATTGCATGGGCTTACTCCATTGGGCCATGTGTATATTATTGCAATTGAACTAGAATATGTCTGTTTTTCACCAAGCACAATTTGTCATGCATCAATACTTTTTTAATTAAAATTATGTGACAGGTACAGCAGTGGCACACACCAAATAATTTTCTCAAACATTCCATTTCCTTAAAGATAGGTAATCAGAATCTTGTTTCAGTTAGTTAGAGTATTTCTGTTGTTGTTGTTGTTAAGATGTTTGATTAAAGACCTAAAAACTTTAACTAAATCACTGAATTTTGGTTTTAAGAACTCTATTACAAATACTTCACAGCATTACATCAAAGTATAATATTTCTTCTTGTTCTATAATATGTGACAAGAAATTTGATTACACCCTTTTTTACATTCATAAGGAAAATCTAAGATATCAGTGGTAATATGATTAGAGGAATCAATTAAAATATAGCTGTTTCCTTGACACAGAGGAACGGAGGAAATGACTTCAGGTGATATGAAGTAAACCAAAAATAGGCTGAAGGTAGTGAATAATTCTTTCACTTGAGGAGGTAAAAAATGTCTCTCTGACAAAGAGCTTTGTAATCTGATTTTGAATTTTATTTTAAGAGCAATGAAGAAGTATTGAGATATATATATGTATATATACATATATATATCTTTGTGAGAACAAGTAAATTTTTAAAAGTTTGAAAATAAACTTAATTTACTAATTTTGCAATTTGACTAAGAATACCATAAGTATTGGGCAAAATATGAGCTACATTAGACTCACTTGGTCTATGAACAAAAAAGGTATAAATATAAATAGGTAATGACAGAATAACTTATTCAAGAACATTTCACATATGCAAGGTATGTGACCTATTTAGACTGCATTTTTTTACAGTTAGCATTAACATGGTACCCAGGATAGTATTTTATAACATTAAAAAAAATGAAGTGAGGTTTTATATAATTCTACCACCTCTATGGGCTCTAACATTTATGTTGCTGTTGTTGTTATGTGCTGTCGAGTGGGACCCGACTCATAGTGACCCCTCCTTGGGTTTCCGAGGCAGCATCACTATGGAAGTATATTGCCCACCTTCCTTCCAAGGAGTGGCTAGCGGATTTGAACTGCCAGCCTTCTGGTTAGCAGTCAAGTGCCTTAGGCACTGCACTACCAGAGCTCCCAACATTTATAGAGGTTATTAAAGCAATTAATCAGAATACATAGTAGTCAGTAAAAATAAGTCACTTTTGAAAAAATTCTGAATTTGAAGCAAAAAAAAATGAGATTATACATAACGATTATGTGCTAATTAATCTAAAAATATCCTTTCCGATACTAAATTGAAAACAAGTCAACACTTAATTATTTTTCATGTCCTTGTTTTACTTGCCATGATGTTGAAGAACATTATTTTGTTTTTTATTTCTATGATTTTCAAAGTTGATAAAATAGTATTTTCTTGACTATAACATCACTTTTTTTTTGCAAGAAAATCCTTTTTTATTAAATTTCTTCATTTAAGCTTTAAGTCAAAGCACAACTAGGACACATTGTTTTTATACCAACTCATGATGACTCCCCATTGGGTTACTGAGATTGTAAATCTTTACAGAAGTAGATCACCCCATCTTCATTCTGTAGAGTGGCTAGTGGATTTGAACTGCTGACTTTCTGATAAGTAGCCAGATGTCTTACTCAGTACGCCATCAGAGCACCTTTAATATATAAATGTCTTCCTGTTATTAACTTAAAAAAAATTCCCTCAGAAACAATGACCCTATCAGAATAACAAAAATGGGAGCACTGGTGTAGTGTTTAAGGCATTTGACTTCTAACCAGAAGGCTGGTGGTTCAAACTCACCAGCCACTCCTCGGAAGACTGCACAATCTATTTCCTTAGAGATACTGCTTCAGAAACCCAAGGAGGGGTTGCTATGACTTGGATTTGACTGGAGAATAACAAGCACACTAAAAGTCAAAACCAAACTCACTGCCTTTGAGTTGATTCTAACTTATAGTGTTCCCATAGGCTTTCCAAACTTGTAAATTTTTACAGAAGCAGACTGACTCATCTTTCTCCCATAGAGCAGCTGCTGGCTTCGAACCACAGCCCTTTTGGTTAGCAGCAAAATGCCTTAACCACTATATCACCAGACCTGCTTAATAGCATATAAAAAACAAACACATATGAATTAATATTTGGTTTTTGCTCAAGGAGGATATTAATGTTAAAACTGGTCAAACTTATTACAATTTGGAAAAGTCATATGATCTGATTGCTGAAGAGAGTTATCATTTATTTGCATGAGTCAAAGGAAGTATACTGAGTTTTGTGTAAGGAAATGGGATGATCATACACCTGTGGAAATTCCACTGCTTGTCTGGCAGAGTTTAAAATAACATAAACTAATAACAAATATTTAAAAATTAAGGAGAGGGAGAAGAACAGAGTTACCGTGTGAATATTCCCTGTGTGTATCTGTTTGTGTTTTGAGACTATTCTAAACCTATATGAAAGATGGGTGTCTAAAAAATAGTAAGCTATTTGCTTTGAATTATTTTTCTTCTGGCTGTTCTGTTTATGTTGCAGTACAACACTATAGATGACATTTATTGAATTTAGTTATTTTTTTTTAACCTTAGAAAGATTGTGACTCTGGAGATAATGTTATTGATGTCATAACTATTATAAAGTATTATTGCTATCTTATTTACTTAAATATACTTTTAAAGCAGTACTTAAAAATTTTCCTATATATGAAGATCACTTATTGATCATGAACCACTAAACTGTGACAATT
>NW_006921610.1:13858531-13867880 GCF_000298275.1 Orycteropus afer afer
CAACAAAGGAACAGAACCCCATGATCATTTCAATTGATGAACAAAAGGCTTTTGGCAAAATCTGACATCCATGACTGATAAAAATTCCAAGCAAAATATGAATAGAAAGTGTTCTGGTTACCTAGTGCTGCTCTGACAAGAATACACCACAAATGGGGTGCTTAAACAAAGTTTTATTCTCTTATAATTTGGCGGCTTTAAGTCCAAGTTCAAAGTGCCAGGCTCTAGGGGCTGGATGAAAACCCCTCAACCTTGAGCTTCAGCTCTGCCTCCTGCTCCCAGCCCACTGGAGCTAGAGGCTTTTCTTTACTCAGACAGCTGCTGGCTACTGAGACCGACAAGCCCAAGGTTAACAAGTAAAAAGGCACAGTCTCGATGTTACCAAACCACACAGCAGGCCATTGTGATCTTTAAGCATTACAGAGATGCAAACCAAAACAATTAAATATAATCACACAACAGCACTAATAGCAAAGTTCAAAAAAACAGAAAACAGCAAATTCTGGCAGTGTGTAGAGAGGATGGAGCCCTTATACTCTGCTGATGGAAATGTAACATGGTGCAACCACTGTGAAAAACAGTGTAGTAGTTCCTTAAAAATTAAAAATAGAAATACCATATGATCTAGAAATCCTACAATTAGGGAATCCTAGCTATGAAAGAGTTGGGTCTGACTCGATGACACATAACAGCAGCACAACAACAGGTGGCATACTACCTAAGGCATTTGACTGCCACTTAGAAGACTGATGGTTCAAATCCATCAGCCATTCCTTGGAAGGAAGACTGGGCAATCCAGTTCCGTAGTGATACTGCCTTGGAAACGCTAGGAGGGGTAGCTATGAGCTGGATCCAACTCAGTGGCAGTGAGTTTTGTTTGTTTGGTTTGAGGGAAATAGCAGCCATGAGATGAACAAATATATGCACAACCATGGTCATCACAGCACTATACACAATAGCAACAGGATACGAAACAATTTAAATGTCCATCAACAGAGAAATGGATCAACAAGCTATGGTATGTACATGCAATGTAATACAATGAAACATTAAAAAACAATGAAGAATCTGCAAACTATTTCATAATGTGGATGAATCTAGTAATAGGACATTATGCTGAGTGAAATTAGTCAATAAAAAAGGTAAATATTGTATGAAATCCCGATTGTAAAAAGTTAAGAAAAGGGTTTTACATTAAAAGAAATATTCTTTAATGGTTACCAGGGTTTGGTAAGAAAGGGAGGGTAGACACATATTAATGGGTGAGTGGGAATGCAAATAACTAAATAAAAGGAATTTTATTTTTCTTTTGAAAATGACCAAAAACACAAATGAAACTGGTTTCAGCAAAAGAGAATTTATTGGCTAACATCCAGGGTTACAGATACTTCAAGAATTGCTAATCAAAATTTGATGTCATTGAAATTTGGCATTTCTCCAACTCTGAGATATTAAAAAATATTCATGATTATACATAGTAGCATAGTGAATAACATTTAAAAATGTATAACAACTATGAAATAGTTTATAATTTAAGTCGGAATGATGACTTTGCAGATTTCAATGAGTCGCTATGTACTTGAGTGACACAATTGGAAAACTAATTTTTTTTTTTGTTTTAACTTGCTGATGAGTTGGATAAAGGCTTAATCAAAGCAGAGTGGCCCATAAGCAATGGCCAACTTGTCTGTCAAGATTTATAGATCCTTTAAACAATAAACAGAATTCTCAAAGCATGGAGCAAAGTGCTCTAACTGATCCAATGAATAACAGACAATGGAGCATGCACCAAGATATCAAAAGTGAATAACAGTAACCAGGAAGCAAGTTAAAGATTTACCTAATATCATTTATAACCCTAATAATAATCTTCCCCCAAAATTAAAGGATGCCAGGCAACCACCATATGAAGACCTAAGACTGCTGATCCAAGAGACAATAGTTTTTTTTTGGGGGGGGAGCAAACATTACCTAATAATTATTATAATTCTTGGTTTGTTCTTTAACCAGTCATAGCATGTAAGTAATTTACAGATAGGTATTTGCACCAGTGATTGCAAAGGCATGTTGAAAACCCTTACTCAAAATGATTCAGCACTTATATCAAAATGGTATAAAAATCACCTATTAATTATAGTTCTTTGGATTTTGACTTGTTTTTAAACATAGTGATTGCAGCCAATTTCCCATTACTCACTTTTGTTTCCTGATATGTCACAATAAGAAATGTCTTTTGCCATAGAAGATTTTGGGAAAATTTATTTCCCTACAACAATTCTTCCCCTGTGTGCAGGAACTTCATCAGCAAATTTCTCAGTGGATCTCCAGAATACATTCTGTTGTTGACACAACAGAAACCCATTGTACTGCCCTTCTTGCACTCTGTGTTCCCTTCAGAGGTACTCTGACTGAGGTCACTATTGATGTATGAATTTTGTTGCCTTCTTGAATAATAGGAGATGTTATTGTGACATGTTTATGTTGATAAGTATAGGGCATTTGTTTGATCTTTTGATCTTTTTTTCTGTAGCATCATTTTGAAATTAAGAACTACATCTGGAGATCTTTTGGCTAAAATAGAGTTTTGTTTTGTTTGTATAAGTTATATTGTGTTCTGTTTTTCTTTTCTGCCACTGTTCTTCTTTGTGTTAGTTAATGAAAGATCATGGACAATAATAATAACAAAAGTAAGCTGAGACTCCCACCTGGAAGTCCTATTGGTTACATTGGTTTGAAATTTTATTTCTGCTGCTGGTCAGTATTTAGAAAATTAGCACAATCTTATGAAGGACCATGAACCTCAACAGTGGCCTCTAGTAGGAAGTTTTGATTTACCTAAATTTTTATATTTGAAATGTAAACTAGAAAGTCAAAGTACTTGTGTAAAGCAACCACAGGGGGAAATTTTTTTATAATTGGTATTTTGAAGCATCTCCTTGGCAACATCTTGAAAAATCTGCCTCTCAGCTCAGGGGTTTTTGATCTGTCACATGGCAGCCTTTAGTTTTGTTTTGGGTTTAATTTTGGGGTTAGAAATGATATTAGGTAAATCTTTAACTCATTTCCTGGTATACTGTTACTCATTTTTTATATGCTCATGCATTCTTTTCCTATTGAGCCATATTTGAATGGAAAATGGATTTTAGTCAATTGAACTGCTCACTGGGATACTAATATGTATTGGTTATGATTTGCAAATATGCCCATTGAGTAGAGACCGAACTTTGTAGGAATGTCCCTACTATATTTGTCACAAAGAAGCTTTTAGAAAATGTAATCCCTAAATGGGGTAGTCCAGGAAATCTTTGTAGTGATGGAGGAACTGATTTCATTGGACAGGTGATACACTCCATGTGCAAAATTTTTTCCATCCTACAATTCTTGCGCCCTCTGTATCATCATCCCCAATTCTCAGCACTAGAGGAAAGAACCAATGGTAGTATAAAAAGCATTTAACTAAACTGGCCTCTTCCCCAGGACTGGTTTGGCCTTAAACACTTCTCCCAGTAATAATGAATTTAAGATCAACTCCCTTTGATCCTCACAAGTTAACTCCTTTTGAAATTATAACCAGCCACCCTACAACTTTATTTTATGGAGTTAACAATATTGAGTCACATTTTAATCTGTTAAAATATTGTCAAGGATTATTTCAATACTCTAAGGCACTTGACTGCTAACCAGAAGGCTGGTGGTTCAAACCCACCAGCCACTCCTCGGAAGGAAGATGAGGCAATCTACTTCTTGTGATACTGCCTCAGAAACCCAAGGAGGGGTTGCTATGAGTTGGGTCTGACTCGACAGCACACAACAACAACAATAACAAGGATCACGATTACCAGCTACCACATGAAGAACAAACAAACACACCTGTTTCAAATTCCTAAAATTATAAAGGCAAACCAGGAGATTATGTGTGTTTGAAATATGACCAAATTAAGGATTTTCAAGCCCTGATGAAAAAGATCTTAATTAGTGCTATTATTAATGATTCTGTTGCTAAATTACAGAAAGTCAAGTCCTAGAAACATTTGTCTCTACTGAAGAAAATCAAAGTTCCTAAATGGGTTATTGAACCATCAGAAAGACTAAAACTGAAGTTTAAACATTGCTCATGTATCATCATTAATTGCCCTCAACCAAAGGCCTAGCCTTTTCTCCAACTTATACAAGAAGCTGAAAAACCAGAAAATCCAGTTTTCTAAATTAAAATAACTTATAGTAAAGTTTTAAATTGTAATCATTATGGTAATTAAAAAAAATTATGTGAAAATTTGGGTCTAATTAGCTTAATTATAGAAATAATTTTGAAAATTGCTGTATTTTATCCATTGTTTTTTATTTACTTCCAATATGAATTTTTTAAAGATAATTTAACTTTTTTAATATGTATTCTAACTTTAGTAAAATTTGTTCTATCAGTGGTTCATGCAGGGAATTTAACTGGTCATTTGATATGTCATAATAATTTTAAATATTTACAAGAAAATTGAGACTTTTTTTCTTTCCCAATATTATGCTATCATGTTATCCCTATACCAACCATAAATTCTAGTTTTACCTTAAAACGAGCAATAAGAGTTAAATTGTGACACCCCCCAACATGTCATTTCATCCAAATATTCCTTGTTTCAATCTTTCAAGTGTATAATGAATAGTTATAGATTATGAAGAAACAAAAATAGTTAACTCCCAAGTTTCTTGTGTACAGGAAGGAGAATTAGAATTATATTTTATTACATATTACCTTGAGTCACCTAGTTATCTTGATCATTGGTATGAAAATTGTTTAGAAACTTCAGACAAAATATTTCCTAAATATGACAATGCAATAATCCTATTTATGATAAACTTTTTTTTTTTTTCTGAGAATTATACTGTTAGAACTTAAGTTTGAAACACTGCAAATATGTAATAACAATTTAGTTGAGGCATGTATATTCTCTATTCCTGACCCTCATACCAATACTGCCATTTGTACCAATTACAGTTATATGTTCCTGTTCTGGTTACCTAGTGCTGCTCTGACAAGAAATATACCACAAATGGGATGGACTTAACAAACAGGAGTTTATTCTTATAATTTGGAGGCTTTAAGTCCAAGTTCAAAGTGCTAGGCTCTAGGGGCTGGGTGAAAGCCCTTCAACCTTGGGATCCAGCTCTGCCTCCTGCTCCAGACTCACTGGAGCTAGAAGCAGTTCTTTACTCAGACAGCCGTTGGCTGCTGAGGCTGAGAAGCCCCAAAGTTGACAAGTAAAAAGGCACAATCCTGATATTACCAGACCACATGGCAGGCCATTAACTTAAGGCCATTGTAAGTCCCAAGATTGGCAGAGCACGGCAGGCTGCTGAGCAATGACAGCTTCATGCAGGGTCCAAGTGTGCCATAGGCTAGAGACCATTCTCAAAGCTTCTTCTTAAATACAGGAAGCAGACCACATCCCAAAGGCAGCTACTCAGCTGCTCCCAGTAGATTCCATCATGGTGTTGATTACCAGTCTCGTCAAGGGGAATACTACATCCAGCTCCCCAGCCACTCAACCAGGCCTTGCAAAGTTGACATACAAACATAACTACCACAGTTCCTATGTAGAGAATCTAGTCACAGCAATTTAAACAACCATTTTCCTAGAGACAGTCTTTATGCATAGGCTGTTCCATGTATAAATTGATGTAGAATTTGAGTACGATGCACCTTATTATCAATGGGGGTACTGCTTGATTTTTATTCAAAAGATACTTGTCAATATTGGATGAGTGATATCAAACTAATTTCAATAACCAAAAGAGAGTTATATGAAAATCTCATAGCAGAACAACCAGGTTGGAGTTGGTCATTTTTAAGAGAATTAATTACCTTATGTGGTATAGTAAACTTAGACAAATGTTTGCAAAATTCATCTGCTTCAATGGCATAAAAAGCTGATAAAAAACCTGATGGGATGTCAGCTCAACAAAAATCATTAACTTTCCTGGCAAAAGTGGTCTTGGACAATGAGATTATATTAGATTTCTTATTGTCACAGCAAGGAGGAGTATGTGCTGTGACCAATACTTTCCTTTGTTCCTTGGTAAATATGTTTGGAATTGTAGAACAAGATATCCATAAAATTAGAAACCTTGCTGTTTGACTACATTCTTTTCCTCCTTCACGAACCACAGATTTATTTGGCTGGCTGCTTCAAGGAATAGGATCTTGGGCTCTCTCACTTCTGTGAGGCATTTTAATGATAAAAATTCTAATTGGCTTAAATTACATTTTGTTTAAATGTGAGGCATCTGGAATGCAATGTCCAAACTCTAAACCAATGAAATATATTGATTCTGCCCACTTTTGTGATACTGTCCATGGAGCTATAATATTTACCTAATAATCCTTGCTAAGATCCATATGATATCTTGTGAAAATAAGATAAACTCACTCACTGCCATCAAGTTGGATCTGAGTCATAGCAACCCCTCCTTGGGTTTCCAAGGCAGTATCACTACAAAAGTAGATTGTCCAATCTTCCCTCTGAGGAGTGGCTAATGGCTGTGAACCACCAGCCTTTTGATTAGCAGTAAAATGCCTTAGGTACTACACTAGGCAAAGTGCTTGCCTTGGCCTCCATTAAGGAGCCCAGCAAAGTCCAGGCATCATCTTATGATAATTGATGTACTTATAGTAATCAGTGATCAAAGGGAGGTATTGATGATGGGTTAATCAAAGAACAGCAGGCCCTAAACAATGGTCAACTTGTCTGTCAAGATTTATAGACCATTCAAACAATAAGCAGAAGGTTCAAAGCACAGAAAAGAGTTTTCTAACCAGTCCAATGTATGGCAGACAATAAAGGGTGAATGTGAGTTTCAAAAGTGAATAACAGTATACCAGGAACAATTTAAAGATTCACCTAGTATCATTTATATCCCACATAACAAGACCAAAACTAAACTGAAAGCTAACCTAAAAGTCAATCACCATATGACAGGTTCAAGACTCTTGAGTCAAGAGACCATAGTTTAGAGAAAAGGAAAAAAGAAAAATAAAAGGTTAACTGTTGTTTTAGTTCTTTATTTTTACTTTAACCTATCATAACTTGAAAGTGATTTACTTATTGGTATGTGCTCCAAGAATAGTAAAGAGCACATTGAAAAATCCTTCCTCAAAATGAACTAATACTTGTTAAAATTGTATGAAAATACCTATTAATTGTATTTCTTCAAGATTTGGGCCTGTTTATAGCCATAGTGCTTGTAGCTAATCTGCCACTATTCACTTTTGTTTTCTGATATGTCACAAAAAAAATTTCTTTTGTTGAAGAAGTGTTTGGTGAAAATTTATTTCACTACAAGTTTTACTAAATGAGACATATTAATATTTGTGATTTGGTGGCTCAGCCAGGAATTTCTGGATATTTAAGTCAAACAGAGACCAAGAAATTTTGGATTTATTTTTCACTAAGGACTACTTTAAGAGTTCCATTTGATTTCATTTTGTTTTAATCATTATTAATCAAATCCCAGCAAGAAGCAGGATACTAAATAGTTTAAGTAGATAATGACAAGTAGATTATGGATATATTATTCTCTTGAGGCTGGAAATTATTTGTTTTTATATTTGGACTGTAGCAGAATCATGGATTTCATTATACACTTTAAAATTTTTAAATTATTTCCTAAAACCATGTCAACAAATACATATTTAAACAAAATGTGAAAATAACTACTTAGTTGCCTATGTGCAGCACCATCATAGAAAGAGATGAGTTCTTCAAATCCAATCCTAAAGGAAAATGTGGCATATTTAATTGAATGTTGCAATATTAATAGTATCAGTGATATAAGAAGGAAGCAATTAACTTACAGTTCAAAATCACCAATTACACAAAGTGGTTTTGCACATAAATCATGACTTAATTCTAAGTTCCCCATATTGACTAAAGTAGATCATGTGAGTACAGCCACATAAGATTGCCTTAAAAGTATATTTCAAATTTAAGAGAAAGTATTTCTTTATCTTTGTAGAACTCAACAATTATTTATTTATAACAAATTCTCTTTAAAAGATGTTATATTTGCCTCTACATTGTGATCTTTTGATTGTTGATTAATAAACTTAATATTTGCTAGATCTATTACTTGATTCATTCATTTTATATGATGTTTTTTTTTTTTTCCTGGTATTATTTTTGAAATAAAAGATTCTTTGTTGCTGTTGTTTGTACTAATTTCAAAAATGGAGAAGGGCACTCTTTTTGAAGCATTTTAAATTTATTTAGAGCCTCATATTTGGTGTACATTTATTTGGATAGCATTCCGAACCCCTTAGCATATTTGACTTACCACATTCACCATTTTCATTATCTTTTGACTCTAAATCAAGGAAGGAGGTAGTAATGTTGAATAATGAATATATATGGAAGTTCTGGCAAATCTCACTCCTTTTCTTGATCTATAACTGATTTGTCATCATCTGATCTCCAGTTCTTGGGATGTGAGTCAGCAGCCTGCCATCTGACCTGCTAATATTGTGATTGTCAGCTTTTAAAAACAGAAGAGTCAGGAAAAGCCTCCAGCCTGATGCCTGGCCCATGGATTTGGTAACCAGTAGAGGTCAGGAAGGAGGAGATAAAAAGTAGTCATTGCATAGGGGTGTTGAGCTTCTGTTAAGGATTACAGAAAAATTTGGAAGGAATAGTGGTGATGGTTTAACAATAAATTCAATAGTTAATGCATTGTGTAGTACATGTGAAGAATGTTGAAATGGCAAATGTTTTCACATGCATATTTACCACACATACACACACACAAAAATTCAAACTCCTTATTAATTTATCTGTCCAGTGGATGGTTGTACTATGTATACTTGAATTTAGTTAGAGCAACTGAGTGAATCATAACAATGTCAAGCATTTCAAAACCCTAGAGGCACATAGGAAGTCAAATGGAACTAAAAAACTGTAATTTCCATTTTATATTAAAACATGTATTAACGTTTCTAAAATGTAGTAAATTATTTTTCTACTAATTTTACATTCAACTTTTAACACTATTTCAGATGTTCTTACCAATAAACAAATAAGAAGCTCAAACACTTTTTAAAAATTATTTTCAAGTCAATAGTTTTCCTGCTCTGAGCTAAGAGAGAGAGCTAAAACAAAATTTCTCTATAGTTTATACTCCATTTATGTGATAGTTGAAGATGTGTCAACTTGGCTGGACTCCAGTTGTGAGTGGTGGTTCCCATGATAGATCACATGACTGCGTTCTAAGCAACCGGTCGGTCTAGAGGGAGTTTCCCCAGGGGTGTGGCCTACCTGCAATACTATCCCAGGGACAAACTGGAAGAACGGCATTCCGGACTATA
>NW_006921610.1:13871207-13886644 GCF_000298275.1 Orycteropus afer afer
AAAGAAAACAAAAATCCTCACAACTGGACCAATGAGCAGCATCACAATAAATGGAAAGAAGATTGAGGTTGTCAAAGAATTCACATTGCTTGATTCTACAGTCAATGCCAATGGAAGCAGCAGTCAGGACATTAGACGATGTGCAGCATGGGGAAGGTCAACCACAAAGGAACTGTTTCAAGTGCTGAGGAGCAAGGATGTCTCCTTGAGGATTAAGGTGCACCTGACACAAGCCCTGATATTTCCAATCACCTCGTATGCATATGAGAGCTGGACAATGAATAAGGAAGACTGAAGAAGAGTTGATGCTTTTGAGTTGTGGTGCTGGCAGCGAATGCTGAAAGTACCATGGACTGCTAAAAGAACTAGCAGATCTGTCCTGGAGGAAGTGCACCTGAAATGCTCCTTGGAAGCGAGAATGGCTAGACTTCATCTCACCTATTTTGGTCATGTTGTCAGAATAGCCCATTCCCTGGAGAAGGATGTCATGCTTGGTAGGGTGGAACGTCAAAGAAAGAGAGGGAAGCCTTCAACGAAATGGATTGACATGGTGGCTGCGATGATGGACTTAAGTATAGCAGGGATCATGGAGTTGGCGTGGGATCAGGCAGTGTTTTGTTCTGCTGTGCATTGGGTCGCTATGAGTCGGAAGGACTCCATGGCACCTAACATAACATAACATACATAGTGTGGAATAGAAACTGTAAGAGAAAGTTGCTCACTTTCTACCAAGGTGAAAAAGACAGATAATCTACAAAATTATTTTTTATTCAGGTTATATTATGACTAGGTGAACTGAATTTCAAAGAGAATCTAGCCCCTCTTAAGAAACAGAGGCAAACAGACTTTAATATTTGGCAGAATGGGTGGAAGTGGCTGCCACATAAGTAGGTTATAACAAACCAACTAAATTATTAATGAATATTTCAGAAGAGTAATCTGACAATATCCAACATCTATTCTTAATATGACTTTGGAAAAGTAGTGATGGAAGATAACTTCTTCGACTATAAATAACATTATGGTGAAAGACTGAATGTTTCTCTTTAAGAAGAGGATGTGCACTTTCAAAATTTCTATTCAGTATTGCACTGGAGATTAAGTTAGGCATGGAAAAAGAAATAAAATGCATTATAACTGAAAAGGAAGAATGAAACTTACTTTATTTGCAGTTAATATGATTACCTATGAAACTATCTTACAAAATCTACAAAAAGATATTAGAATCCATATGTCATTTTATACAGGGTGCAAGATGTAATAGAACACACATAAATATATTGTACTGAAATGTGCTAGCAACAATAACTTGGAAACATAAATAAAAACAGTTAAAAGTTGAAAAAATTGGAAATTTAAATAGTATTGAAAACATGAAATAAGTTTACGCTGACTCCTCACCTATGGACCTCATTAGGTTCCAAAGACCAAGTGATTATGTAAAAAATGGAGGATTTATTTTTCTGTTTTCAGACCATCCATTTGCTTTTTTTTTTTTTTTTTTTAAATCAGAATGGTCTTCCTACATGCATATAGGATACCTGGTTAGAATCAACTTTGTTTTTTTTTTTTTTTTTTTTTAGAAAATATGATCGTAGAAATAATAACAACTGTTTTAGTGATGGGCTCATCATTGTGACTTGTCTATCTATGGATTATTCCTCTGCAGAGAAGGAGGCTTAGAGGACACAAACCTGGATAAATACAGGCAGTATGACTGGACAGCTTAACCACCTTTCTTATGTGCTGGGTTAAAGAGCTTTCTTCACAGAGCCACCTTCAGGACTCTACTTCCTCCCTTACAAACTCTTCATTCACAATCTCACAGTCTCCTCTGCCTTCTGAGCCTTGTGAGTCATCAAGGCTCAGGGCTGCCTGCAAGAGTGTTGGTAGCATGGCCACACACCTGGCCCCACAGAGGTGGAGACTCCAAGTTTAGTTCAGCTCATTTTAGCATCCCCTTAAACTCACAAGCATTTTGTCCGAACACCCACTTACAAACACCTTTTCTTTCCTACCTTCTCACTCCACAGCAATTTTGAGCTGCAGGTCCGCAGGCCCCATAGGAGCTGGAAACCAAGAACAGGAGCCTTCTGCCTTGGTACTGCTGGACAGTGCTTTTACCCAGAGGCTATGGCTATAAGGAGGCCAGCTTCTCAGCATCTGGATTCAGGTGCCCTCGTCAGCGGAGAGTGGAGGGGAAGTAACAGCATGCTCCAGCCTACTGCAGGCCACCTAGAAACCTTCCTCAAGGAGTGGGACGATCAGCACCATTGCTGCCATGTCTACAACCTCGTTAATGTACAAAATAGTACAATAGCAGAATTCTGATTGTTATTCTAAACATGAAATATTGGATAATAAGACAGTAAATGAAGAATAGGTGTATATCTAACAAATATGTAGTAGATTTGTATGCTGAGAACCATAAAACTTTGTTGATAGAGTGTACAAAGATATAAATAAAGGACAAAATATATTCAGAGATCAAAGTTTCAATATGGTTAAGAAATCAATTCTCTGCCAATTGATTTATAGAGCCAGTGTAATATAAACCAAATAACCAGCAGACATTTGTTAGACATTGACAAGCTATTTCTAAAATCTATAAAAAAGCAAAGCATCTAGAGTAGGTAATCAATTTTGAAAAAGAAGAACAATGTTGAAGGATGTGCATTACCAGAGATCAAGATTTTTTATAAAACTAGAGTAATCAAGGCAATGTGGTATTGGCTTAAGGATAGACCTATAGATCAATGAAACAAAATAGAAAGTGAAAACATAGACTTATACATAGGTTGTCAGTAAATTTTTGAAAAAGGTGCCAAAGTGAGGAAACATTTCCTTTTCATCAAATAGTGCTGGAAAAAATAGACATTCATTAGGTAAGAAAAAATAATAATCTTCTACTCTTACCTCATACCACATAAAAATTTAACTAGACATGGTTCATAAACTACAAAACTTCAGAAAAAATCTCGAAATTATCTATGTGATGTTTCATTAGCTGTAGTTTTCTTACATAAGCTACAAAAATCATATATCATGAAAGTTGTTGTTGTTGTTGTTATGTGCCATCGAGTCGGCCCCGACTCATAGCGACCCCTCCTTGGGTTTCCGAGGCAGTATCACTACGGAAGTAGGATTGCCCAACCTTCCTTCCGAGGAGTGGCTGGTGGGTTTGAACCGCCAGCCGTCTGGTTAGCAGGCAAGTGTCTTAGTAACATCATAAATTGGATTGTATTAAAATTAAAAACATTCATTTTAAGAAGTATTACAAAATGTATGTATTTAAAAAGGTATGCATTTGAAAGAAAATGAAATTTTTTTGCAAAATATGTATCAGATAAAGGACTTGCATTGAAACTACATAAAGAATTTTTACAACCCAATATTATGAAAATTAACAGCCCAATTTAGAAAAAGAAACTTAAAAAGTGTTAGAACACATACTTCATCAAAGAGAAGATATATGGGTGACAAATAAGTGAAAGAAAAGATGTTATCATCATTAGTCAATAGGAAAATGTAAATTAAAATCATAATGAAATATCTCTATTAAAATTCTAAAAATGTAAGCAAAAAACAAAACCAATAAACAAATAAACAAACCTGACCTACTGATATAAAGTGTTGACACACATACAAAGCAGTAAGAAATTTTATATAATCCATCAGAAATTAAATAGTACAGCCATTTAATTTGGAAAATAGTTTGTTAGTTTCTTACACAGTTAAATGTACACTCACCATATGACTCCACAGTCCCACTTCTTCAAATATAACTATAACTATAGAGAGAGAGAGAAAGAGAGAGAGAGAGACTAGAGAAGTTTTGCTGATAATTGCTCCAAATTGGAAACAACTCTAATGCCTTTCAAATGATGAATAGATAAACAAACTTTGGCACAGCCATACAATAGAATGAAGTACTTATCATGCAAAAACATTAATAAATCCCAAATATAGTAGGTTTTTATGAAAGAAGCCATATCCAAAAGACTGTGTTACCATTAATACAATATTCAGGAAAAGGTGCACTGTGAAGACATCAGATCAGTGTTTGCTGAGCACTGAGAGTGGTGTTGAAGAGTCCAAAGTAGGATGAGAGAATTTGGGGCTTGATGGAAATTTCTTATACTTTGTGATGGTGTTTGTATGGCCATACATATTTTCCAAAACTCATTGAAATGAACACTGAAACAAGGTATATTTTACTAAGTATAAATTATATCCTATAAACTCTACTTTTAAAATGCTAATAAAATGATGTGGGAAGGGTGGGAGAACTGGGTTATTGTGGAGAAAGGATTCTCAAGAAACCATAGGAAGAAGCCTATAGCTCTGATATTGACAGGAGCAGGCAATCAGTGCAGTGTCAGATCCCAAGAAACACAGAGACAATTGTGTGATATTTAAGCATACAACTTTTGAAGCCAAGATTACATTTAGATCTTGGTAAATCCACTCCAAGATATGTGACCCTTCTGCATTGCTCTTCTGGAACCAGAGATAGCAAAAGTGTCTTCTATATTTTTTTATTATTATTATGAGAATTAAAATAATAAAATACTTAGAGCAGTGCCTGAAAAAAGTGATTTTAAAAATTTATTATCATGTACTATAATGATTAATTAAATCACAAGTATTTCCATTAAGTTCTTGAAAAAAATAATAACAAAAATAAAAGGCAATCCAAATTTTAAGGATTCTCAAAATAATGGTTTATTTTGAGAGTTGGAAGAAATGTGGTTATTATGTCTTCTGAAAATCATATATATATAAAGGTAGTGATAATCATCATTACTCAGAGGTGATGTGGTTTTGGTGAAAAGAATGAATGGAAATGTGTTCAGTCATTGAACCAATATTACTGCTCTGTCCTAGGAGCTGGCGTAAAGCTGTAGTAGAGGAGAAAGATAAACAACCAGTTGCCATTGAGTTGACTCCAATCGTGTCAGAATAAAACTACTCCACAGGATTTTCATTGGCTGATATTTTGAAAGCATATTGATAGGTCTGTCTCCTGAAGTACATCTAGGTGGACTTGAACTGCCAAACTTTCAATTAACAACCAAAAGTGTTAACTGTTTGTAACATCCAGAAGAAGGAAGATAGGTGCATAAACATTTATAATACATCATGAAAAGTGCTAGAGGATAAGATGTACAAATTACAATGGGAGCTATGGTGATATTAATATTAGCTAAGTCCTAACTAATATTAATAAGGAAGGGACAAAGAAGGAGTGAGTCCAGTGGTAAAGGGCTTTAGCTTGGCAGTTACTCAGTGATAGGTTAACTCTCACTTTGTTTCTTCCTTACTGTGTGTTCTTGTTGGAGTAATTTAATTCTTTAAGCCACAATTCCCTCATCTTAAAATATGGAATATAGCATTGGGTGTACCATAGGGAATGTAATGTGAGGATTCAATGAAAGAGAAAAGGATTTAGTAAGTAGATTGAACCTACAGCTCAATAAATGCTAGCTACATTATCACTATTATTACTATTAAGTGTAGTACTTAGAAATTCATGTCATTACAGAATTTAGTACATTATTATATCAATTTTTTCTATTATTTCTATGATTTTTTTACTCAACCCTAATAATTATCCAAAGTAGAATGTGAGATTTCATTATTCCTAATTTATATAGAAGAAAAATAGGAATAAATGGCATGATTGTAAGTGAAAGAGTCTTGGTGATGCAGTGGTTAAGAGCTCAGCTGCTAACCAAAAAAAGTAGGTGGTTCAAACCCACAAGTAGCTCCGTGAGAGAGAAATATAAGCCAGTCTGCTTCCACAGAAGCATACCCTTGGACACTCTATGGAGCAGTTCTACTCTGCCCTATGGTGTTGCTATGAATCAGAATGGACTTGACAGCAACGGGTAAGTAAGCAGAATCATAATTTCATAATTGTTAAAATATAAATTCTTTCGCATTAATCCTTGGCTCATGTCACTATATAAAACTGAAATTCCTTGATTTTTTAAATTTTTACTATAACATTTTAGTCACAAATTCTCTTTACTGTATATGGATACACACATATTCACAGAGAACCCTTCTATATATATTTGTTTATTTTCAACCTATTACATATCTTGCAGTTCTTTAATAATACCTTTAGAATGATTTGAACTCCTTTTATTCTGGAAAAAAATATTTTTCCATTTTTTAAAATATATTTAATTGTGTAGATATTATTATACTAAAGCTATATGTATCACAAATAACAAGAATAAAAATACCAAAATAACTTTGAGCTATAACTTGAGACTTTATACTAAATTCTACACATAAGGGCATACAGATAAAAAAAAATACTTATTAAATACAACAAAAATGCTCTATTACAGAATTGTCATGTCTTTAAAAAGACCTTTTTATTTATTCTTTTAATGAAATATACAAGTTCCTAGACTAATGAGAAAGAGGAGACAAGTATTGTTCAATGCTTGTTCTTAGATACCTGACAGAGGAAAACAGTTTCACACACAAAACAGCAGCAGGAGGGAGATTAGATGAACTATGATATGAGATTCATCTCTTATATTCCATTAAAATTTATAAGACACAGATATGAAGAGTTGCAGACACTGTTCATAACAATTCACTTATTTAGTCAATTCAGTTAATTCACTCAAACTGTTTTTTCTTCATAGATATCATGATACAGCTACTAGCTGTTAAAATTGGACTTGGGATTTCAGGATCTGTTTTTTGCATAGAACTTTGAAGATAAAGAAAATCAAAGTAGCATAGAATAAAACTGAACAGTATAAAAATAATGAAACAATTGATTACTTTAACAGTGGATTTCTACCATAGAAATAGTACAGGCAAGATAGGCAGTTATCATCATATTTGAAATCCAGATATTCTGAGAGTAGGAAAAATATTTGTTGGAAGTGGAAAAATGACTCCATGTGCTGTTAATCAATCATCTAGTTAGCTTCCTGCTGGTAGTTGTATGAGATCCATTACCATTGTGAATATTTTACCTGTGAAATCAGGGAGAAAAGATAATTAAACACACATTAACCAGGCTTAGAAATTTGAGTATGGCAATCTATTAATCAATATTGATTGAATATTGTAATAAACATCATGAAAGAACAGTGTTTTTAGCTGTTCCTTGAAATATAAATAAAATGGGAATAGGAAGAAGACAATAGGGTGAGAAGAGGGTACAGTAGAAGAAATTTTGGGAAGAAAAAACAGACCATTTCAATGATTTAATAATTTACTGTAGGAAATTTTATCTATTTTTTCCCCAAATCAAAGAACTGAAATCATGCAGCTTCTTTTCTCACTCTACTAAATATTTATAAGTATAAAACATGTTTTATATAATTTTTGAAGTTATATTTTAAATGTGAGTTAATCCCATAATAGCATCAAGTAATATTCATAATTCTATGTGTTAATATACACATAGAATTCATAATTCTATATGTTAATATAGGAGCTCTGGTAGCATAGTAGGAGCTCTTGCAGCATAGTGGCTAAGGCACTTGACTGCTAACCAGCAGACTGGTGGTTCAAATCTACCAGCCACTCCTCTGAAGGAAGGTTGGGCAATCCTACTTCTGTAGTGATACCACCTTGGAAACCCAAGGAGGGGTCGCTATGAGTTGGGCTGACTCGACAGCACCTAACAACAACAACAACAACATGTGTTAATATCAATTTCTCTCAATTATTTCAAAATTTCCACTTATTTATTACTTTCTGCTTCCACTCCATTGGTTCAAGCTTTCACAGATTCAACCAGTATTTCTATGTATCTATATAGTGCCTGGCACTGGCAGAGAATATAAAGATGAGTAAAATATGGCATGAACACCTGACTTCAGAAACCTAGTCTAATAGGGGAGATAGACGTTAATTTGTCAGAGCACACAAAATAGGAAGTTGAATTGGTCATGAAAGGCCTAGAAAACTACTCTGGGGAAAAGATTATTTGAATTTAGATCTGAAGGATGAACAGAAGTTAACTGGAAAGAGAAAAGAATTAACGTGCAGTAGACAAATAATGTGGAAATCTGTAGTGCTGAGAATTGACAAGGAGGAAGAATAATGATTCAAATGTGGCTGGGTGGAGAGAGTGCAAGGAGGAGTTTGCTGCTAGAATATGCAGTTATTTTTCTCCTGAATTGTTTCTGGGCACCTTCTAGTTCTGTGTAACATAATTTCTGTCTAGTCTAGTCCTGCTATCTTCATTTCACTAAAGTAAATATTACCATACCATTTCCCTGAAGAGCCCCTTCCTACATCTCCCATGAAGACGTCTTGCAGGTCATTCATAGAGTGAACCTCACCATTGTCAGACTTCTGTCTTTTCATGACCTTTGAATTCATCAAACTTTCATGATCCTCAAATTTGCTTTGCCTGGATTGCCCTACTACCAGCTTGGCAATTCTAGTTCCCCTTTTCACCTGAGGTCCAATGTCACCCTCAAGGTTGAGCTCTTCATAAATCCCACAGGGGATAACTTTTTTCTCTTCTGATCCTCCACAACATTTCTTGCTGACATTGTCCTTACTTACTTTGACATGACATTCTGGGACATTTTGAGCTCCCTAGGATAAATGATATAACCTTAGTCTTTTGTGAACAGTACATTCAAAGCTGTCTGAGATACCTTGCTATTCAGTTCATATTTTTTTTGTCAAACTAAAGAATCATATCAGTCTTTCACACGATCTTCTGATCAACTAGAATGAATGACTCTGACTGAACGATTGATGCAAATCACTTGAAGAACTAGTTAATTAATTTTAAAGATAGTTCAACTCTTGGATTATTAATAAATACAATGATTGAAGAGTTAATACTTTTGATATAAACCTTGCTGCAGTGTGGTTTGAAAAATTTCATGTTTAATTGCTTTGTTGTTGTTGTTGTTAAGTGCCATCGAGTCATTTCCGACTCATAGCTACCCCATGCACAGCAGAAGGAAACACTGCCCGATCCCGCACCAACCCCACAATCCCTGCTATACTTGAGCCCACCATCGCAGCCACTGTATCAGTTCATCTCCTTGAAGGCCTCCCCCTCTTTCATCGACCCTCCACCCTACCAAGCATGACATCCTTCTCCAGGGAATGGTCCCTTCTTACAACATGACCAAAATAGGTGCTTTATGTATTTTAATTGCTTTATGCATGCTTTATGTATGCTTTAATGGTAAAAAAAATATTTATTTTTTTACCATTAAAATATGACCTTTAACAATTTACATAATCTATTTCTCAGATATTTAATTTGTAAAGTAGAGATAATTTCTAGGATACTTATGAAAATTAACTGGTTAATATTTTCAAAGAACATTGACCTAGATATGGCCCAAAGCAATTCTTCTACTAGTTTGCTAAACAAGTAAAAACAAAACAAACAACAAAGCAACAACAACAAAGAAAAAGTTATTCACTGACAGGTATTTATGAAAATTTTCTATGAGCTACAACGAGCATAGATTTGAATCCATTCTAAATGTACTGATCACACTTTAACAGATCACTTCCATAACTTCTCATAGTTACAGTTAACCTTTAATATAAGTGGTAACCTGTAGTTATCAGTGGTAGCACTAGCCCTTCAATTACTGAAGCAGATATGTAGAGAGACTCAATGTTAATCTCCCAAAGTGATAATCTCTCAAATCCATTTTGTGCTTAGTGTTGAATTAGGTACATTTCTTGATGTGTGTTGCCAATTTACACCACTGTTTTTCCTCTCTAGCTTAAAAAAAAAAAAAACAGAAGAAGAAGAAAGAAAGAAGATAGAAACTAAGGCACATGTGATCAAATTATATCATACCCCTTGACTCTTCTTTTCCTAGTTACAGAATCTTGATCACTCTCCCCACCACTTAATATTTAACTTCTGGTTTATTATCACACTCTGTCATAATTCTTGAGCATTATCCATATAAATGGTTCTCAAAGGATTGCTATGAGTCACAATTGACTTGATGGCAGTGGGTTTTGGTAATACGTTTCTTAAATTCAAAATTTCCAAAACAAAATTCCGTTTTTAACTGTTGTTCTCAGTCTGTCTTACCTTAGTAAAGTGACAACTTCATTCTTCCAGCAAAAAACAAAAGAAACAAAAAATCCTTTGTGTCATCCTTGAATTCTCTTATATTCTCACATATTTTATCAAATCAATCAGCAGTTTCCGTCATCTAGTCCTGGTGGCACAATGATTAAGTGCTCTACTGGTAATGGAAAGGTCAATGATACTAATACCCCAGCAATTTGAACTTATCAGTAGTGGCTTGGGAGATAAGACTTGGTGTAAAGATTTACAGCCTAGGAAATTCCATTGGGTAGTTCTAGTCTGTCCTATAGGATCACTATGAGTAGAAATCAGCCTGATTGAACACAACAACATACCTCCAAAACTTCAGAATCTGTCAACTTTTTCATTGTTTCCTGTTCCATGCCCCCAAAATATCTTGGTTGGGTTCCCCATGCTATTATCTTTGCATTTTCCCAGTTTATTCTCAACATTGTAGACAGGCCATCTTTGACAGCATAAGTCTGATCACATTTAAATTATTACTGCAAATCCTTTGATGTCTTCTCATATCACTCAGGGCAAAAGTCAGAGGCCCTGTTTCATGTGTCATCTTATTTTTAACGCTTTCCCTCTCACCTCCATGCTGGCCTCCCTACTGTTCTTTCAATGCTCCAAATATTTCTCAATGAAAACTTTTGTACTTATTAATTATGCAGGAATGATCATGCCCCAGATATCTATAGGGCTGTCCCCACCATGCTTTACTACCATCTAATATACTAGAGTTTTCTTTTTTCCTTTTTTTTTTTTCTCTCTTTCTCTTTCCCTATATTTAACTCTGTGAAAGAGGAATCAAAGCTCTTTGTTTTCTGTTGTTTTCCCACAATGATGTAAGTTCCTGGAATATAATAAGCTTTCAGTAAACATCTAGAATTAGGTCCTTGAGTGGCACAAAGTTTTGTGCTTTTCTACGATCCTAAAAAGGAGCTCTAGTGGTGCAGTGGATAAGGCATTTGGCTGCTAACCAGAAGGTCCACAGTTCAATCCCACCAACTGCTTTGCAGAAGAAAGATGAGGCAATCTACTTCTGTAAAGATTTACAGCCTTAGAAACCCAAAAGGAGTCACTATGAGTCAGAGGTGACTTGATGGCAGTGAGTTACTAGCCCAAAGGTTGATGACACAAACAAAAGCATGGCAATCTGGTTCCACTGTGCTAGAAGAAAAGAGACTCCAGATTCAAATGGGTTCAACAGAGACATTTGTATTAAGTCTTAGACAGGGCAAAAACAATACAAAGATAATTATCCAGGATGAGGGAAACCATCAGCATGTACCCAATACAGAAAGTTGAATGGAGTCAAAAAAAGTCATGGCCATGAGACTAATTATATATGATTGACTACAAAAATCTTCACAAAATCATGATTGGTAGACCAATTTATGTATGTTGGAGGTAGTACAACAGAAGTGAGAAAAGATTGTGATACATACAAAATTAAAGTTTAAAAAGGGTTACAGTATAAACGGTTCTGGGGCTTGACTTCCTGGCTAGGGGATGATCCAGATACGACTCATGACCATTTGACCTGAGTCATAGCCACAGAGTGGCTAAAAAACAATAGCAGGACCCCAATCTTAATTTAAATTATAAAAGGACATACTCAGGCAATTTCCCCAGTTCTTTGTATGAGCATAATCTATTTTCAACCATGCTCTTCCAGGGGCCAAACTGCCACTCCTTAGATTTGTGCTAGAACTTGTCTATAAATAATCAATGCTGAAGATCAGAAAGAACTCAACTGTATCTGATCTTATGTCAAGATTGAAAACAGAGTTAGAGCTTCCATTGTAGACTATAGCCTTATACAAGCCCAAATGTTTTAGAATTTAAGCTCAAATACACCATAATTACTATAACTAAGACAACCCTATGAAGTAATTTTACTATGTAACACATGTAGTCACTATGGGTTGCAATGAAATGGAATGCAGCAGATATTAAAAAAAAATTGAATAAACACTTAGTAAATATATCAATATGAATTTGATTCACTCTCCCTTTTTTTGTAATAAGCTTTCATAAACAAACAACATTGTAAATCTGATATATTTCTACTGGACATCTATCATATCATTTCCAATAATTTATTGGCCCCCCTTTTACTGACATTTTCTCAACAATACTCGTTAAATCTCACATTCTACACTGGCTTCACTGACACAGTGGTGTAGGAACCAGCTTAGGTATTCTGACCACTGGGAAAATCTAGAATTCTGAGGTTGTTAACATCTGATGAGTTAACTTTTGACCAAGAGGTGAATAGATGTTGAGAGATTAATTCTTCCCTGTTGTATTCTATGAACAGTCTAAATCACATACTACACAGTTCCTCAAAGGGTCCCCAAGATGATCAAATCCCAGTTGCCCATGATAGCAACATGCCTGATGACACAATCTTGTACTGACTTTACTTTCTTTCTTATTTCAGACTTCCCAGTGCTTCACTCCTATTCCTTAGTATCTCTCTTCAAAATAAACTACCAGCATTCAAGTCCTTGTCTCAGGTCCTACTTTCTGGGGAAAGCCAAGACTAAATCAATTTTTCTGGGAAAAAAAATGTTTGAAAATATTCTGTAGTATGTAATATCAAAACCCAACTCACTGTCTTCAAGTAGATTCCAACTCATAGCAACCCCCATTGGATTTCTGAGGTGATAATTCTTTACTGAAGTACATTAGCCCATCTTTCTTCCATGGAGCAGTTGGTGGGTTTGAACTACCAACCTTCTGGTTAGTGGTCAAAAACCTTGGGCACTGAGGCATCAAAGCTCCTTGTAGTATGTAATAGGCAATTAATATATATTTGCAAAATAAATGAATTTGACAATCTATTATAAAGGCAAGAACTTTTATTACATATTTTGATAAGTCTTATCAAATTAAATGTGCCTTATTCATGTAATCTCATACTAATTCATTTATAGTGCATAATAAATCAACAAAATGCAATGATCTAGGAATCAATATTTTTTTTCAAATATTTTAAAGGGATTATGTAATATTGTTTTCAAAACTTTAAAAAATATCTTTCTTTTATTGTAATGAAATAAAAATGAATTACAGTAAGACAAATTTCATTAATACCTTCCATTAAAACATACTCTAGTGGAAAATTAATGACTTTCTACAGTTCAAAACTCAAGAAACTCTTTTAATTTGTACTTTAAATAAGTTCTTTTCTTCAAATCATTGTTTATAGTCATTGAATTTCTACAAGCTACTCAATGGGTAAAATTGAAACCAAATAGTAGGAATGAGAAATAAATGACTTCATATTCTTGGCAAAGGTAAGGTATGGGACCAAGTTAGAGAGGTTTATAGTGATCTTTATTCCACATTTATTTTTTTTTTTCAGAAGTAAAGTGGAAAATCCTTATTCCCCAAAGTACTTCTAGCTGGTTGCTGCAGACCTGAGATTCATCATTCCCTGGTTCTAGCTTTTTAACTAGGCTAATAACGTAGTTTTGAAACATAAGCACAGAGACTAAGTAGATAGATAAATCAGTAAACCACCCTTTATACAACACCTCTTATGCCCTCAACCCATCTCATTATTCTTAAAACATTACTACTTTCTGACTGACACACTACTAGAAGTTTCTAAGCTCTATGCAGATACAAAATAATAATAACAATAATAACTCACTGTCATCGAGTTGATTCCAACTATGCATATAAAGGTTGCTTTATTCACTTGGATTCACCCTTCTGGTGTTAAGATGAATTTTTGCAATAGCCTAAGGCACTTGACTGCTAACCAGAAGGTTGGCAGTGCAAATCCACCAGCCACTTCTCAGAAGGTACACTGGGCAATCTACTTCAGTAGAGATACTACATCAGAAATCCATGGAGGGGTTGCTATGCCTCAAATTGACTTGGCGACAGTGAGTTTGGTTTTCTTTTGGTGTCTTCCTTTGGTATATTGGGAGTGCTTGGAATGAAAGACAGAAAGAGGGGAAAAAAAAGTCACTCTTCTAGATAAACATGATAATGACTTAGGGCATCATTCAAATTATCCTATGAAATTATTACTGAAAGTATGCCAAATATTTAAAATTTTATTTTTTCATTTTGATGACACTTCTGTGATCAACTGTTCCAGTAACTATGGAAAGTTTAGCTATTACCATTGTATAGAGTGATTATGAACAATTACAAAATGAATGGATAAAATACTAGAGTAAAATTGAGAGTAACTCAATGGGTACATCTGTATCTTCTTCTGGGGTTTCTTGGAACTTTGCTTTTTCCTATTTGGATAGACAAAGATTTAGAAAATCTTTTTTTCATTCTGGCATTTCCCTAGTCTTGAATATCGGGCGCATTATTTATTTATTTGTTTGTTTGTTTGTTCATTTTAATATAAAACAGAGAGAGCAATGAATGTTAAAATTACACTTAACAAAATAGTTCTTAAGTCATGTCTATTGCTAATGATGTCCTTTGAAAGGATGTAAAAAGTAAATTAGCAAATGTTTAAATTATCTATCATTATTATTCTAAAGACAATATAAAAAACTCACTGCCATTGAGTGGGATCTGACTCATAGCACCCCCTCCTTGGGTTTCCAAGGTGGCATCACTAGGGAAGTAGATTTCCCAACCTCCTTTCTGAGGAATTGCCGGTGGGTTTGAACTGCTAGCCTTCTGGTTAGCAGTAAAATGCTTTCGGCACTATGCCATCAGAACTCCTATTATTATTCTATACACTGTATCCTCAAATATCTTATCATTAGCAGGGATAAAACTTTTATTGTAGGGGAATAGGACAACTAATTAGATGATTGTATTTTATGAAACTAAGAAGTATTCTGTTGTAATGGAAAATGAAATAATATATTTGAAAATGTTAGGAAATATTAGTATAACACTGATAAAACAATAACTGCATTTTAGAGCTCTTAGAGCTCTTTTACTTTCTAAGAGAAGTAGGACAAAAGGATTTACTCCATCACACATTTTAAATAGATGAGAGAATTAAGACCTATTAATTAACTTCTTCAGGGTACACAGTTTATAGGTGATTGAGTCTAAGCTTAGATTCAGATTATTTCTGAATTTTAAAATAAACCAAATGTAAAACGATTAAAGGATAGCTGTTTTCTGAATGGAGTCCCAGGATATATTGGCCATAAAATATTGAAAATAAAAACACAAAGTTTTGTTATTGTTAGGTGCCATCAAGCCAGCGCCACTCATAACTACCCTATGTACAACAGAATGAAACACTGCCCAGTCCTATGCCAACCTCACAATCCTTGCTGTATCTGAGCAAGGTAGTAATAGTTATTGTTATAACATTATGACTTTCCAATTATGAATAAAAACAACAAAAAAATCC
>NW_006921610.1:13887138-13899823 GCF_000298275.1 Orycteropus afer afer
AACAACAACAACAACAACAACAATTCTTGTTTAGAAATGTATTTTATAAGTTGATTCATAGCTCAACAACTCTTTCATTCCTCTTTAAACAAATGTTTATCAAACACTTTCTGTTGTTGTTGTTGTTATGTGCCGTCAAACACTTACAAAGTCCATATGTTTTGGTAAGATTTTCTGTTTGAAAAATGAGACACAACGCAGTCCCTATGCTCAAGGTTTTCATAGTTTTACAAGAGATAGCTATGTTGTTGTTGTTAGGTGCTGGCGTGCTGTCTACAACTCATAGCAACAGAATGAACACATGTACATGTACAGCAGAATGAAACACTGCCTGGTCCTATGCCACCTTGATGATCATTGCCATACCTGGGCCCCTTGTTGCAGCCACTGTGTCAATCCATATCATTGAGAGACTTCCCCTTTTTATTGACCCTTTACTTTGCCAAGCATGATATCCTTCTCCAGGGAATGGTCCCGTCTGACCCCATGACCAAAGTAGGTGAGAAGAAGTCTGGCCATTCTTGCTTCCAAGGGGCATTCTGGCTGCACTTTTCCAGCACAGATTTGTTAGTTCTTTTAATAGCTCATGATGCTTTCAGTATTTTTCCCCAACACCACAACTCAAAATCATTGGCTCTTCTTTGGTCTTCCTTATTCATTGTCCACCTCTCACATGCATATGAGGTGATTGAAAATACCATGGCTTGTGTCAGATGTACCTTAATCTTCAAAGAGATATCTTTGCTCTTCATCACTTGAAATAGGTCATTTGCAGAAGGTTTTCCCAATGCAATACTTCATCTGATGTCTTGATTACTGCTTCCATTGGTGTTGATTGTAGAACCAAGTAATATGAAGTCTTTGACAACTTCAATCTTTTCTTCACTTATCGTGATGCTGCTTATTGGTCCAGTTATGAAGATTCTTGTTTTCTTTATGTTGAGGTGTAATCCATACTGCAGACTTTAGTCTTCAATCTTCATCACTAAATATTTCAAATCATCCTCACTTTCAGCAAGTAAAGTTGTGTTGTCAGTGTATCTCAGGTTGTTAATGAGTCTTCCCCCAATCCTGATGCCATGTTCTTCTTCATATAGACCACCTTCTTGTATTATTTGCTCAGCATACAGATTGAATAATTATGGTGAAAGGATACAACTCTGACACACTCCTTTTTGGATTTTAAACCATGCATTGACCCCTTGTTGTGTTCAAACAACAGTCTCCTTGTCTATGTAGAGTTTCCTCATAAGTACAATTAGGTGTTCTGGAATTCCCATTCTTCTCAATATTATCCATTATTTGTTATGATCCACAGAGTCAAATGCATTTGCATAGTCAATAAAACATAAGTAAACATCTTTCTGATATTCTTTGCTTTGAGCCAAGATCCATCTGACATCAGCAATGATATCCCTCATTCCATGTCTGTTTTGATTACCTAGTGTCACTCTGAAAAGAATATACCACAAATGGGATGGCTTGAACAAACAGGAGTTTATTCTTACAATTTGGAGGCTTTAAATCCAAGTTCAAAATGCCAAGCTCTAGGAGCTGGATGAAAGCCCCTCAGCTTTGTGCTTCAGCACTGCCTCCAGCTCCCAGCTCACTGAAGCTGAAAGCTTTTCTTCACTCAGACAGCTGCTGGCTGCTGAGGCTGCCAGGCCCAAGGTTGACAAGCAAAAAGGCCCATTCCTGATGTTATCAAACCACACGGCAGGTCATTAATTTAAGTCCATTGTAAGTCCCAGGGTTGGCAGAGCATGATAGGCTGCTGAACAATGACATGGCTACATGCAGGGTCCATGCATGCCATAAGCTAGAGACTATCCCCAAGGCTTTTCCTTATATACAGGAAGCAGACCACATCCCAAAGGCAGCTAGTCAGCTGCTTGTGGTAGATCCCACCATGGAGTTGATTATCAGTCTCATCATGGGGAAAAACTACCACTAGCTCCCCAGCCACTCAACAAGGCTCAGCCAAGTTGACATACAAATTTAACTACCACAATGTCCTCTTCTAAATCCACCTGGCATATCTGGAAGTTCCCTGCCAATATACTGTTGCAACTGTTTTGAATTATCTTCAGTAAGATTTTACTTGATTGTGATATTAGTGATATTGTTTAATAATTTCTACATTCTGTAGAATCACCTTTTTTTGGAATGGGTACAAATATGGATCTCTGCAGTCAGATGGCCAAGTAGCTGTCTTCCAAATCTCTTGGCATAGCTGAGTGAGTGCCTCCAGAGAGGCATCCTTTTGCTGAAACTTCTCAGTGGGTATGCAGTCAATTCTTGGAGCCTTGTTTTTTGCCACTTCCTTCAGTGCAGCTTCTACTTCTTCCTTCAGTGCTATTGGTTCTTTATCATATGCCACCTCGTGAAATGGATGAACACCAACCAATTATTTTTGGTACAGTGACTCTGTGTATTCCTTCCATTTTTTGATGTTTCTTGCATCATTCAATATATTGCCCAGAGAATCTTTCAATATTGCAACTCTAGGCTAATTTTTTTTTTTTTTCTTCAGTGCTTTCAGCTTCAGAAATGCCAAGCGTTTTCTTACCTTTTGGCTTTCCAATGCCAGGTCTTTGCATATTTCATTACAATATTGACTTTTTCTTCTCAAGTTGCTCTTTGAAATCTTCAGCTCAACTCTTTTATCTTATCATTTCTTCCATTTACCTTAGCTACTCTTCATTCAAGGGTAAATTTCAGAGTCTTTTCTGACATCCATTTTGGTCTTTCTTCTTTTCCTGTCTTTTTAATGACCTTTTGCTCTCTACATGGATGTTCTTGATGTTGTCTCACAATTCTTCTGGTTTTTGGTCATTGCTCTTAAATGCATCAAATCTATTCCTTAGATGTTCTCTAAATTCAGGAGGGATATAATCAAGGTCATATTTTCACTCTCATGGAGCTGTTTTAATTGTCTTCAACTTCAACTTCAATGTGTATATGAGCAGTTGATGGTCTGCTCCACAGTCAGCTTCTGGCCTTGTTTGGCTGAAGATATTGAGCTTTTCCATCTCCTCTTGCCACAGATGTAGTCAATCTGATTCTTGTGTACTCTATCTGGTGAAGTCCACATGTCATTTGTGTTGTTGAAAGAAGGTATTTGCAATGAATAAGTCATTGGTCTTAGAAAATTCTGTCATGCAACCTCCAGTGTTATTTCTATCACCAAGGCCAAATTTTCCAACTACTGGTGAGTTTTTTTGTTTTTGTTTTTGTTTTTTGTTTACAGTGTTTGCATTCCAAACACCAGTGATAATCAGCACATCTTGATTGCATGTGGGATCAATTTCAGACTGCAGAAGTTGCTAAAAATCTTCATTTTTTTTTAAGATTTGGCTTTGGCACTTGGTGTGTAAATCTGAGTAACTGTAGTATTTACTGGCCTTCCTTGTGGTCATCTGGACATTATCCTATCAGTGACAGCATTATACTTCAGGATAGATCTTGAAACTTCTCTGTGATGATGAAAGCCACACTGTTCCTCTTCAACTTGTCATTCCAGGCACAGTAGATCATATGGTTATCTGATTCAAAATGGCCAAAACAAATCCACTTCAGTTCACTCATGCCTAGGATATCAATCTTTGTGTGTTCCATTTCATTTTTGACAATTTCCCATTTTCCCAGATTCATACTTCATACATTTCATGTTCCTATTGTTTATGAATGTTTGCTGCTGTTTCTTCTCATGTTGACTCATGCCACATCAGCAAATGGAGGTCCCCAAAACTCTATTTTACCCATATCATTGAGGTAGGCTTTACTCTGATGAGGCAGCTCTTTCCCAGTCATATTTTGAGTGCTTTTCGACCTGAGGGGCTCATCTTCCATCAGTGTATCCAACAATGTTTCAGGGCTATTCGTAAAGTTGTCCTGTAATATATCAGTGTTTCACTGCTGTTCATAATGTTTCACTGGCCAATTCTTTGAGAAGTGAATGGTCTCTTCCTTTTTCCGAGTCTGTCTCTGTCTGGAAGCTCTGCTGAAACCTGTCCACCATGGGCAACCTTGCTGGAACAGCCTCCAGCCTCATAGCAACACGCAAGCCACCACAGTACAAAAAATTGGCAGGCAGGTTTGTCTCCCTTAGCTATTCCAACCATTCTTCTCACTTCCTAGCCTTCACTCCACCTGTTTCGGAAGTCCACTGACTCATCCTTCCTGCCTGGGGGCTCTCTCCTCCTTAACTGTTCCAGCCATTGGTTTTAGCTCCTGCTACTTAAAAGATAAATAGAATTAATTATATGGAAGGATTTATTACATTGTATGACCTACACTTCATCATAAAGAAAACAGAAATCCTCACAACTGGACCAATAAGCAATATCATGGTAAATGGAGAAAAGATTGATGATGTTGAGGATTTAATATCATTTGGATCCACAATCAGTATCTATGGAAGCAGCAGTCAGGAAATAAAATGATATATTGCTTTGGGCATATCTATTACAAAAGTTTTCTTTAAAGTGTTAAAGAAAAAGATGTCACTTTGAAGACTAAGGTGAGCATGACTTAAGCCTTGGTATTTTCAATAGCCTCAAATGCAAATGTCAAAAGCTAGACAATGAATAAAGAAGACAAAAGGAGAATTGATATATGTGAATTATGGTGTTGGTGAAGAATATTGAATATACCGTTGATGGAGGGTTAGTCAAATCACAGTAGGCCATAAGCAATGGCCAACTTGTCTGTTGAGATTTATAGATACTTCAAACAATAAACAGAAGGCTCAAAGTACAGAGCAGAGTACTCTAATCAATTCAGTGAACAGCAGACAATGGAGGGTGGACATGTATATCAAAAGTGAACAGCAGTAACCATAAAGTGAGTTAAAGATTTACCTAATATCATTCAAAAGCTCAAAACAAATCTCAAGACTGCCAGGCAACTGCCATATGACAGACCCAAGATCCCTGAGCCAAGAGACCATAGTTTAGGAAATAAAAGAAGAGTTTATCCAATCATAATTTTAGTTTAGTTTTTTTTTTCACTTTAATCAATCATACTGTGTAAGTAATTTACTCAGAAATAAAAGTTACTATAATTGTTATGGGCACATTGACAGACTCTTACTCCTAATGAAGCAGCACTTATCAAAATTGTATAAAAACTCCTACTAATTTTACTTCCTTGGGTCTTGGTCTGTTTATAGCACAAGTGCTTGCAACCAACTTCCCATTATTCACTTTCATTTTCTGATATTCCACAATAATAATAATAATCTCTTTTGCTGAAGAAGGCATTGATAAAAATTCATTTCCCTACAACACCATGAACTACCAGAAGAACTAACAAATCTATCTTGAAAGAACTACTGCTGGAATGCTTCTTGAAGTGAGGATAGTGATCATTTGTCTCTCCTACTTTGGACATGCTATCAGGAGGGACCAGTTCTTGGAGAAGATTATCATACTTGGTAAAGAAGAGGGTCGACAAAAAAGAGGAAGGCCCTCCATGAAATGGATTGGCACTCTGGCTGCAACAATGAGCTCATGCATATCCATGATTTTGAGGATGTCACTGGGGTGGACAATATTTTCTTCTGTTATACATAATGTCACTGTGAGTTGGAACCAACTTGACAGCACCTAAGAATAACAACAACAGCTTGAGATTTGTAATAAGGAATAGAATCTACTATGAATGGAATGTTTAAGTCAATGTAAGAAAATTCAAGAAATCCTCAGTCAGTCTATTTATTCTGGTCCACAAGAGAGGAAACAAACAAACAAAAAGAGTATCAGGGTATATTAAGAACTCAAGAGATTATTGGGCAAGGTTATTATTGTTGGATTAGAAATTCTGAGAACACCTAGAAATTTGGTACTTTATTAAGGACACAGAACAATTTTATTATAGTTCTAGAAGTATCTGAATCAGAAAGAAATTGATGAGTAAATTATTCTAGTTTATACTAAAAGACATTTTTGATACTCTTAAAGTATAATTTGCAATTCTCTGCTAACATGATCTGATCAACTCTGACTCTGTTGCATAATTAATTGTTTAATTCAGTTAACTTGGTCACTGGATTAATTGACTTGTTAAATCAATTCTCATGTCAGATAGGGTGATAAATAGAAAAGATCAGGATGCACTAATTATTCTAAGGAGAAAGCATATTTTCAATTTGTATGTTTCTTATTTATTTATGACAAATATGTCTCTTTGAAGATGAAGATGAGTCTGACCCAAGATAATCTTTTAAATCACCTCACAGACATGCAAAAGTTGGGCAATGAATAAGGAATACTGGAGAAGAATTGACACATTCAAATTGTGTTGTTATTCAAGAACACTGAATATACCATGGGCTGACAAGGGAATGAACAAATCTCTCACGAAGGAAGTACAACCAAAATGTTCCTTAGAAGCGAGTGCAGAAGTATTTTGTCTTACTTTGGATATGTCATCAGGAGAGACCATTCACGGGAGAAAGATATCATGCCTGTTAAAGAAGTGGGGCAGTGAAAAAAAAAAAAAAAACTCTCCATTGAATGAATTGACACAATGCCTGCTACATGGGATCAAACGCAGCAACAATTGTGAGCATGGCACAGGGCCAGGCAATGTTTCTTTCTGTTATACATAAGATCAATATGAGTAGGAGCTGACTCAATAGCACCTAACACACAAGCAAAAAAAAAATATGACATGTATTTAGTTTTCTTAATAAGCAACTCATTTTTACATTTCTACAAAGTACATTTATTTGAGTTTTTACAAAACTATGATATAAGTGAGGGAAGTATCTAGTACTACATTTTACTGATGGGAAGATTAAGACATATCAGAACTAAGAGATTGTTGACAGAAGTACATCTAATAGATGACAGAGCTAGGACCTAGACTCAAGAGCTGCTAACTCTAAGTCTAATATACTTCTTTCCTCTAATTAATGCAGGACAGTGAAATGTGGTGTGGATAAAATTTTAGAAATAACAGTATATAGTGAACAAATATTCTGAGTAATGAGAAATTATTATGTCATGACTAGGAACATTTTCTTGCCTTAGTTGTGATGGACATAGAAATTCTGCCAGAACACTTGAGAAATAATTGAGGCAAGACAACCTAAAACAACATTATTAGAAATAAGGTATTATCAAGGAAAAGATATATCATCAATTATGATTATGAACCTTTTCTAAATTAATTAGGAAACCTATAGGATCTCATATGGGCTTCACTGGAATTCTGCTTGGGTTTTCAATTTAACCAGTTGAACAAGAATATTTGTTAAAGTGTTTAAGGCATGAATGGTAGTATTGGCGATGGAAAATGAAAGATAAATTTTCTGTATTTGAAAAGATCATCCTATGTTTCTTTCTTTTTTTTTCTTCCTTCTTTCTTTCCTTCCTTTTTGCAACAAGCTTTCCTTAAACACGTGCTCTATACTGGACACTGGTGCATGAGTTCTCAATACTAAACAAGGCCTAAAATATGTTCTAGCTCTTGGCAAAAACTAACAGTCTAATGATAGAGACAGACTTTCCACTCATGAAGTAATAGATAATTATATCCTAAAGTGACAGCTTCTAAACTGAACTGTGTATCATACTGGATATGAAAAATGGCTTATAAGTTAATTGAATTTGAGAACTTACATCTTAAACCCCTATGAGTAAGCGAGAAAAGTAAGGCTGGTGGGAACTGTGATGCTCTCGAGATCACGTGTTTGGTCTAACAAAGTTCATCACATCTGCATCACAGAGGAATATTGCTTTGGAGAAATTCCAAGTCAGCACTACCAAATTATTATCCACCATTTTTCTAAAAATCTGAGAATTAAAGATATGTGAACTCTCTCAATTTGTAAAGTTGGTAAATAAATCAGATTTTTCGAGAAGATCATGTAGGCAAAACAAAACAATCATGACCCGGTTTACAAACTTTCTTTCCTTCCTTAATTTACAAAGATATAAAGTAAATCAATTGTCTTCTAGTTGATTCTAACTTATGGCAACCCCATGGATGTTCACATAGAATTGTGCTCCAGCTGATTTTTGGAAGCAGATCACCACGACTTTCTTCTGAGGCATTTCTGGGTATACTTGCACCTCCAACCATTCAGTTGGCAGCTGAGCACATTAACCATCTGCCTACAAAAGTACAGAATTTATAGAATGTGGTAATAATGTTTATTTTTTACAATATCACTTAAAACAAGTTTGATCATTATTGAATTGTTCTGAATGCAAGAAAAATATTAAACTATAAACTGATAAATAAAACAATAGAGATAAAAGGTGAGAGAAAAAGAGGAAAAATAAGGGAAGGGAGAGAATAAGAGGAAACAATAACCCCTTTGTTCATGAACATTCTTTGTGACTGCCATATTTTCACTCTCAAATTTATTAAAGGAGGTAAAGTGTTTATATTTCATTTCTTGACTCAGTTATAAAAATATTCCCAACTTTCTTTTTCTTTTGAGTGGTTAACAGATGTTTCCCAAAGTTAGTGAGTTTACTTAAGTGTCACGGACAGGACATTTGTATATAAAATCTCTTTAGTCAGAAAGAAGCAAATTAGAAGAATCTCTTACCAGTGTAAATATTTCAGCTGTAATAAGCTCCATAATGCCATGGCATAAAATGCTTGGCCAGAACACATTAATATGTTCCTTCCAATTTCAATAACAGTAGTATTTTCCTTTTTGAGTTTGAAATAACAAATCACACTTTGCACAAAAAACCTCTAAGCGCTGGAATCTTTTTTTTTTTTTTTTAACTCTGCCTCTTAAACATGTGAACCTCATTCCTCAGTAGTTAAATGACAGACTATTAACTTTGGTTTTTACTTCCTTTGAGTCATGACTTGACTTTCAAAACATTTTGGTCAAGCAGACTAAAAGTCTCCTTGCAGAAGAAACATTGAGGAATCATGTACTTCTCTCCTTTTGCAATTCTCCTCCAGGGCAGGGCACATACAAGTGACCCTGGCTTTTGACAAACCTTAGCTGAACAAAACGTAACAAGCCCTGTCTGTTTTGAGCAGAATTTTCTATTCTGACAGACACAGCTCAGGAGCATTTGATGTCTGCTTGCTGGTCATAGATAATGGTGCATCTTGGGACCATTGTCATTCCTGTCAATAAAAAGGCCTGGGGGGACATACAACAAAGCTACCTTTTGATTCACCATTTTTCCTTCTTTCCCAAGGCATTTGTAAGTCTGTGGTCAACTAGGTCATTTTATTTTATCCTGATGTGCCTTGATAATCGCATCATGTCTACAAAATTTTGACAGGCCATTGACGTCTGTTTCTCTGACTCCTATGTTGTTCGCAATCCTCCTCAATGTCAAATATACTTTGAAAGCTACTGATTATGTTGGTTGGGCTTGTATTTGACAAGACATCTATTCTTTGATAAATTAAACTCATGGGGGTTGATCTTGAAATTTAAGGTAATGTTTTGTGCAATGCAGAGACTCTGTCACTCTACTGTTGGCAGCTAAGGTACATTTAATAAACTATGAATTCTTTCAATACATTTAAACAATGTTTTCTAGTATGAGCTGTGAGGGCTGGAATAAGAGAAAACTGGTAAGTGCAAAAAGTACAAATTATGACTATTTCATATTAAAGCATGGTCCACTTCCCCATTTATTAAATTCTGGTAGAATGATGAACACTGTAATATGTACGAATGTCTGTATAAAAAAGGAGAAGTTTAAGTATAGATCTGTCTTAGAAAAAAACTGGCCATTGTATGCTATTCTTAAAAAACAGTTGAAAATATGTGTTAATAAAATGCATATATTATATATAAATATACATTGTATAATATTACATAGTAGTATATAAATATATGACTATGTATCCACATATACCCACATATGTTGTTGTTGATGTTATTATGTGCTGTCGAGTCAGACCTGACTCATAGCTACCCCTCCTTGGGTTTCCGAGGCAGTATCACTACGGAAGTAGGATTGCCCAACCTTCCTTCCGAGAAGTGGCTAGTGGGTTTGAACCACCAGCCATCTGGTTAGCAGTCAAGTGCCTTAGCCACTATGCTACCAGAGCTCCCACATCCACATATACATACGTTAAATGAACTATATATTATCAAGTACATTATGAAGTAATGAGAAAAAATATAATTATGCATATCATGAGTATCAAGAAGAATATGAGTATACTATCATGACATGTCCTCAAACATAATATTGTGACATAGGGTTTTTAAAAGATTTTCATATTTCATTTCTGGCCAGACTCTCTCGGGTGCCATTCCCCCAATTGGTAGGTAAGTAGCTAAATGTTTTAGGAAAGTTTTGTTAATTTTTCTGTTGAATGAAACATAGAAATTGACAGAAGTAAGAAATAAAACCAAGTATTTTTCATCAGGGAGCTCTGGGGGCGTAGTGCTTAAGGCATTTGACTGCTAAGCAGAAGGCTAGTGGTTCAAACACACCAGTGACTCCTCAGAAGGAAGATTGGACAATCTACTTCTGTAGTGATATTGCCTTGGAAACCCAAGGAGGGGTCACTGTAAGTCAGATCTGACTCGACAACAGTGAGGTTTTTTTTTTTTTTTTTACTTTTCATCAACTCCAGGATTTGATCACAACACGTTGAGTCACATCTGTCATCATGAGTAATTATATGCAGCAATACAGGCTTGGCACCGTCTATGATAAAACTTGCAGTGAGTTAGAAAGGTACAAATCTTCTTGATAATTAAATTTTAATATCCTCTCATTGAATTCTTGTACAATATTTTATTAATGCTAAGTTTACAAATTCTGTCATTTCTTAAAATTGCAGGGGTTACATTGGTTTATCTTGCTCTGTTAACACATTATTTTATTCAGAATTAAAGAAAGTAAAGCATTTATTAAGAGATTGCTCTGAAGGCAGATGAACATGAGTTCTAATTCTGCAGCATTAACTACTAGCTTTTTAACTTGGAGCAACTAACTTAAGCTCTCTAAAACTCATCTTTGTCATCTGTGACCAAGCCAAACTCACTGCCATGGAGTCGATTCTAACTCAGAGCAACTCATTGGGTTTCTAAGGAAATAAATCTTTACAAAAATCGATTGCCCCATCTTCCTTCCACAGAGTGGCTGGTGGGTTTGAACCACCAACCTTCTGGTTAGCAGTCAAATGTCTTAGGCACTGCACCACTGGGGCATAATCATACATTCCAAATATCATAATTTTAATTATTAAATAAAATATAAGTGTGCAAAAAATCTTGACACATAGTAAGAACTCAATAAATGTTAACTACCATTATCAGAATTATTTAGCTTAAATAAAAAAAAGTCCTTAGCTCATTGAATTATTCCATATTCCTACTGAGAAAGAAGAAATTGTATCTTCTTAATTAAAAAGAGAAAATTGTTTATTCATATTGCATAACTACACTTTAGCATAGTCACATCAAAATATTTCTAAAAAAATAATTAATTTAAAAATAAAATCTAAATAATTATTAGATCAGAAGTAAATAGGTTACTAATTGAAGGATATTACATTATTGATATCTTGAAATAAAAGTTGATTCTTAGTTCATTCGTTGTATATGGCTTTGGGATAATAATCAGAAAATTATAACAGGAGATTAAATATGTGTTTTTAATTAGGATCAAAGGAAATTTCATGATTCCTTATGCTGCTTTATCTTCAACAAATTATTAAACTGTAGAAATCATCATGTTCTATAGAGACCCTTGTGTCCTTGGTTGAGTACTAATCAATGCCCACGTAAGAGGAAACAACATAAAATCAGGGAAAGAAACAATGGTTAGGGAATAATTCACGATCCCACAAGCCAGTGGAAAAAGTGAAAACAAAGAAACGAAAAAACAATCTTCCTTCCAAGGAGTGGCTGGTGGGTTTGAATGACCAGCCTTCTGGTTAGCAGTCAAATGCTTTGGCACTATGCCACCAGAACTTCCTACAAACTGGAAAGGGAGATGAAATCTGATAGGATTCTCTATAGAGATGATATGACTGTTGTTGTGGATAACATTGTGTCCCCAAAAAATGTGTATAGTAAATCCCAACTGATGTTCCTGTGATTATAACAGTTTTTGGAAATGGATTTCCTTTGTTATGTTAATTAAGGAGTTGTAGTGTAGACCAAACCTGGTCAGCCACAGTGATCCAGGCGGGGATACAGGTGAGGAGAGACAACTCAGGGACGCCCAAAGAAGCAGGCCAGAAGAGCAGGAGAAAGGGGATTAAAATGCCCAGGAACCAGGACAGAGGAGCAGTCAGCCAAAGGGACCCATGTAAGGATGGTAGGAGAGGTTTCCAAGAGGAAGACAAACTTTTTTGTCCTTTTGTCCTACCGTGGTGACGTGTTGATGTGAGTTTTGAGGCTGAGCCACTGGTGTTTCAAACCCAGCAGGATGCACATGGTACGCAGGTATCAACCCAGCTTACAGACTGAGATAGACTAGGAAGAAGAAAGAAGCCATCCACTTCTCAAAGAATTGGCCAGGGAAAACCTTATGAATAGCAAAGAAACACTGTCTGATACAATACTGTGCAACTTTATAAATAGGCTGGTTAGGTTAGAAAGCTTTGAAAATAGGACAGGGAAAGAGCTGCATCATCTGAGTAAACCCAGCATTACTCATATGGATAAGGTAAAGCTTTCAAGACCTCCATTTGCTGATGTGGCACCACTCAAATTGAGGAGAAA
>NW_006921610.1:13901865-13903552 GCF_000298275.1 Orycteropus afer afer
GACGTGTAGCACTGGGAAGGTCAACCGCAAAGGAACTGTTTCAAGTGCTGAGGAGCAAGGATGTCTCCTTGAGCACTAAGGTGTGCCTGACACAAGCCATGGTATTTCCATTCGCCTTGTATGCATGTGAGAGCTGGACAATGGATAAGGAAGATCCAAGAAGAGTTGATGCTTTTGAGTTGTGGTGTTGGTGAAGAATGCTGAAAGTACCATGGACTGCTAAAAGAACTAACAGATCTTTCCTGGAAGAAGTGCACCCGAAATGCTTCTTCAAAGCAAGAATGGCCAGACTTGGTCACACCTACTTTTGTCATGTTGTTAGAAGGGACCATTCCCTGGAAAAGGATGTCATGCTTGGAAGACTGGAGGGTCAACGATAGAGGAAGATGTTTTTAATGAGATGGATTGGCACTCTGGCTGCGATGATAGGCTCAAGTATAGCAGGCATCATGGAGCTGGCACGGGATCGGTCAGTGTTTCGTTCTGCTGTGCATGGGGTCACTACTAGTCAGAAAAGTCTCGACAGCACCTAACAACAACAACAACAAACCCATTGCCATTGATATCATTCAGATTCATAGTGATCCTGAAGGGCAGAGTAGAACTGTTCCACAAGAATTTCCAATGCTATAAATCTTTCTGGAAGTAAACATCTTTCTACAATGGAGTCACTGTTGTTGTTGTTGTTATGTGCCGTCGAGTTGGCCTGACTCATAGCGACCCCTCCTTGGGTCTCTGAGGCAGTATCACTATGGAAGTAGATTGCCTAACCTTCTTTCTGAGGAGTGGCTGGTGGTTCAAACCCACCAGCCTTCTGGTTAGCAGTCAAGTGCTTTAGGCACTACTACCAGAGCTCCTATGGAGTCATTAGTAGGTTCTAATTTCCATCTTTTCGGGTAGCAGCAAAAGTGTCTTAGTGGTTAAAGTATTTAAGGGCCAACCAAAAGTCAGTCACTCTGCATGAGAGAGGTGGGTCACTCTGCTTCCTTATATATTTACAGCCTTTAAAAACTCTATGGAGCATTTCTACTCTGACCTATATGGTTGCTATGAGTGGGAACCAACCTGATGGCAGTGGATTTGATGTTTTTATTCATGCAGTGTATCTTAAATCAATCTCTGTTAAGATTCAAAAGAGTAGATTAAGAAAGCAAGCAAAGGTGGGGAAAATAGATATGGGAAAATAGATCCTAGGCCACATGAAGATCACCAAGGAACTGAAGAATAGAAGGTGTAAGCGCAAGGACCTTCCCACAGGGCCAAGAAGAAAGAAAACCTTCCCCTAGGCTGGCACCATAGAATCAGACTGCTAGCCTCCTAAATGGTGATAAAATCAATTTCTGTTCATAAAGTCACCCACTTCTGCTATTTTTATTATTGTAACAGCGGTAGATAGCTAAGAAAAATGACCATATGGGAAAGTCTAAGGAATATACAAAATATCTCTTAAAATTAGTAAGTGGTATTGGGTGAGCGCTCTAGTGGAGTAGTGCCTAAAGTATTTGATTACTAACTAGAAGGTTGGGAGGTTCAAACCCACCAGCTTGTAGCTCTCTCTCTTTCACACACACACACTTATTTTATATATATATATATATGTTGTTGTTGTTATGTGCCGTCGAGTCGGCCCCAACTCATAGCGACCCCTCCTTGGGTTTCCGAGGCAGTATCACTATGGAAGTAGGAT
>NW_006921610.1:13904657-13906062 GCF_000298275.1 Orycteropus afer afer
AAAAAAAAAACAAACTCACTGCCATGGAGTAGAATTCAACTCATAGCGACCCTTCATTGGGTTTCTGAGGCGGTATCAATAGGAAAGTAGATTGCCCAGCCTTCCTTCCAAGGAGTTGCTGGTGGGTTTGAACCACTAGTCTTCTGGTTAGCAGTCAAATGCCTTAGGCACAGGCAAGTAAAATTTTGCTGAAGATAATTCAAAAAATATTCTGGCAGTGTATAGATAGAAATATCAGAAATTCAAACTGGATTTAGAAAAGGACATGGAATAACGGATATCATTGATGATATTAGATGAATCTTGGCTGAAGGCAAAGAATACACAAAAGATGTTTGCCTGTGTTTTACTGACTATGATAAGGCCTTTGACTGTGTGAATTACAGCAAATTATAGATAACATTGCAAATAATAGGAATTCCAAAACACTTAATTGTCCTTTGAACAGAACAAGGGGATACTGCATGGTTTAAAATCAAAGAGTGTGCATCAAAGTTGTATCTTTTCATCATACTTATTCAATCTGTTTGCTGAGAAAATAATCAAAGATGCTGTACTATATGAAGAAAAACATGGTGTCAGGATTAGAGGAAGACTTATTAGCAACCTATGACATGCAGATAATACCACCTTGCTTGCTGAAAGTTAAGGTGACTTAAAGCACTTATTGATGAAGATCAGACTACAGTCTTACAGTATGGACTATACCTCAACATAAAGAAAAGGAGAATCTTCACAACTAGACCAATAAGCAGCATTATGATAAACGGAGAAAACATTGAAATTGTCAGGGATTTCCTATTACTTGGGTCTACAGTCAAAACCCATGGAAGTAGCAGTGAAGGAATCAGATGTCAGATTGCAGTGGGTAAATCTGCTGCAAAAGACCTCTTTAACATGATGAAGAGCAAAGATGTCACTTTGAAGACCAAGGTGAGCCTAACCCAAACCGTGGTATTTCCAATCACCTCATATACATGTGAAAACTGGAAAACGAATAAGGAAGAGTGAAGAAAAGTTGATGCTTCTGAATTGTGGTGTTGGCACAGAATACTGAAAATACCCTGGAATGCCAGAGGAAGATACAATTCTGTACTGGAGGAAGGGCAGACAGATTGCTCCTTGGAAATGAGAATGGCCAGACTTTGGTCATGTTGTCAGAAGGGACCATTCTCTGAACAAGGATATCATGCTTGGTAAAGTGGATGGTCTACGAAAAAGGGGAAGACCCTCAACAAAATGGATTGACATAGTGGCTGCAATGATGGGCTCAAGTATAGCAAGGATTATGAGGATGGTGCAGGACCAGACAGTGTTTTATTCTCTTATATATTGAGTTGCTACAAGTCACAGCTGGCTTGATGGTGTCTAACAACAAGAATAACAACTATATATCATGAATATA
>NW_006921610.1:13906572-13925405 GCF_000298275.1 Orycteropus afer afer
ATATATATATATCATTTGGTGCTCTGGTGGTGTAGTGGGTAGGGTATGTTTCTGCTAATCAAATTAGCAAAACTTTGCAAATTAGTTCAAACTCACCAGCTGCTCTGTGGGAGGAAGATGAGAGGAAGATGAGGCAATCTACTTCTGTAAGCATTAACAGCCTTGGAAACCCAATAGGGTTCACTATCAGTGAAAATTATCTCAATGGCAGTGGTTTCTTTATATATATAAAAGCAGTAATTTTTATTTTAATTTCAAATTATATATTTATATATATAATTTGAAATTAAAATAATAAATACTCTTTTTAAAAGCATGAAAAATATTCAATTCTTAGGAATAAAGGTAATAGGCAATAATATATACGGTACATTTATACTCTGAAAACTAATTAATGTTGCTGAGAGAAAAAATGTCAAAATAATTTGAGAAAAATACCAAGTTCATAGATAGAAGCATCAACATTGTAAATATACCAGTTACTGCCTAATTTGTCTGTAGATTTAACATAACCCTAGTCATTTCTCATAAGAATTTTTTGGGTAGAAATTGAAAAGATGTTTTTAAAAGGAAAAGGACCTAGTATGGTTGTTACTAAATGCCATCAAGTCAATTCCAACTCATAGTGACCCTATGTGACAGAGCACAACCGCCTCATATAATTTCTAGGCTGTATACTTTAAGCAAAGCAATTCTGAAAAGAAAAATAGAATACCAGATTTCAATACTTTTCATTAAACTACAATAATAAGTACAGTGTGATAAGACCTAGGATAGACATGTGGATCAATGGAACACAATATATATTCTACACATAGATGTTCAATTAATTTTCAATGCAAGTGCTAATAGAGGAAGTTAGTCTTTTCAACAAATGATACTGGAAGAACAATTAGCTAATCATCTAAAAAAAACTACCCAAAACTAGCTATTCATAGATAATAAAATAAATCTCTATATTTACCTACTTTTTCGTACAAAAAATATTTTAAACGGGCCCTAGAAATTAATGTAAGAGCTACAATTTTGAATCTTAAGAAAATATGAGAGAACATTTTTTGATTTAGTCTCGTGGCAGTAAATTTCTGGGAGCAATATTTGACTAAGCAAAGATACCTTAGAAAACAAAATGAAGGACCAAAAAAGAAAAGAAAAGAAAAGAATAACTCAATGTTCACAAAATTAAAATTTATTGCTCTTCAAAGAAACTATTATAAAAACTTTTTAAAAAGTCAAACCACATACACGGATAAAAAATTTTAAACTTCTGGTGGCATAGTGTCTACGGTATTTGACTGCTAACCAGAAGGCTGGTGGTTCAAACCCACCAGGCATTCCTCAGAAGGAAGGTTGGGCAATCTATTTCCGTAGTGATACTGCCTTGGAAACCCAAGGAGGGGTCTTTATGAGTCAGATCTAACTCGATGGCTGTGAGTTTGGTTTTGATTTGGTATTCATAAATTCCTGTACCCCCCATAATATATAAAGAGCACTTAAAAGTATGTAAAAAACAATCTGGCAGTCTTTTAAAAAAATTGACAAAAGATTTAAATATTTAAATAGTCACTCCAATAAAGAAGCTATACACATATAAATAATACCTAGAAATATCTGAACATAATTAGTAATTAATAGTCTGCAAATTAATACCATAACAATGTATCATTACATAATCTCTATAATGATAAAATATTAAAGGACTGACAAGTGTTGACAAAGCTATAGAGCAACCAGAACATTTTACTTTGTTGATGGAAATGCAAAATGCTACATCTACTATGGAAAAAAATTTGGCTGCTTCTCATATAGTTAAATATACACTTAAAATACAAGCTGAATTTATTCCTGTTAGATACTTATTTAAGAAGGTTGATGATACATGCATACAGAAATCTTTACACATTTTCTCATAGTAACTTTATTATTAATGGTCCAAATTGAATATAACCCTAATGTGTATCAACTTGTGAACTGATTAACACGTTGTAGTATATCCATTTAATGCATCAGGTCCATAGGATATATCAGACAAATTCTTGAACCTTGAGGAACATATACAATAAAATAAATTAAGCAATAAATGACAATTATAACAAATAAGTAGATTATTTAGGATATTAAACCAAAACCAAACTCACTGCCATAGAATAGAATCCAATCCATAATGACCCTTTCTTGGGTTTCCAAGGCGGTATCACTATGGAAGTAGATTGCCCAACCTTCCTTCCAAGGAGTGGCTGGTGGGTGTGAACCTCCAAACTTCTGATTAATAGTCAAATACCTTAGGCACTACGCCACCAGAGTTCCAATTTAGGATATTAGAAAGTGATAAATACTGCAGAATAGTAGAGAAGAGTAATAATAATATCAAGTGTTTCATGAAGCATGCAAAGATGGAGTGTTCAAAGAAACTGTCATTGAAAAGGTGAGGTTTATGTGAGTACAAGAGGTACTGCATTATCAGTAATAATGGCTATGTATGCACATAACACTAAGCTCTGTGTAGACACATAGGTAGACAGGCAAGAAGATCAGGTGTGGGTATACATATGGGAATATACCCATGACCATACACAGGTTGGGCAGACAATATTCCTATGTGTATTTGTAAGTGCTATAAAAATGTCCATATGCAGTATAGAGCTAAGAAGGAACAAAGTTAGGATAATTTCTTAGCCACAACTAGGCACCATGAAGGAGTAAGTAATTGGACCTACAGACTTGGGACCATGGTCAAGGGACATCAATCTCAATTGGCACAACACAGTACACAAAATACACTATTCTGCATCCTACTTTTGTGTGTAGTGACTAGGGTTTTAAAAGTGTGTGGTCATCTAAGATGCAACTATTGGACTCTCCTCATCTAGAGCAAAGAAAAGTGAAGAAAATCTAATATGGATAGGAACAATTAGTCCAAAGGACTTCTGGACCATGAGGTCCTCAGCTTATTATATGGTCTTCAGACCAGAAGAACTAGATGATTCCCAGTTACCTCTGCCAACCACTAGGAAAGTGGTCAAAGTTGGAGATCCTGGATAGAGTGGGAAAAGAAATTGGAACATTTTTAAAAAAAAAAAAAAATACATAGAAGACTGGTGAAATCCCTTAGATAATGGTCCCTACTCAGTCACCCTTTGGGCCCAGATTGGACTCCCAGGGCTAATTTTCAGCCAAGCAATAGACAGGTCTACAAGCTGAAAAACTACACCAGTGTGATGCACTCCTTCATACAATCAACCATGAGAGATTAAGGAGGGTAGCGTTTGCACAGGGAGAAAGGTAGGGCAGCAGGAATTATTAGGCAGGAAGGACACAGGGAAAGGGTGACCACAGGGAGGAAGTTACATTGTGGGGATTGTAATCAGCGTCACAAAACAAAATGTGTATGAACTATTGAATGTGAAATGAACTTGCTTTGTAAAATTTTATCTAAAAAACAATACAAAGTTTAAAAAAAAGTGAGATTTAATCAAATATTTGATAGAGAAAAGGGATTTAGGTTAGTGGGTATCTGGAGTAGGGATGATCCAGACGATGGGAATAGATGGTGTAAAGGCATAGTGCTTAGAGGTTCAAGAAATACCAATGAAACCAGTGAAGATGATCTAAATAAGTGGGGTCGGGGGTACAGTAGGAGTGTGGTACAAGTATGCAGGAATTATATGAAGGCTCTGACAAATAGTTTTGGATGTTTGGATCACACAGAGTTGTCACAAAATACTACTTTCAATGTAGCAATAAGCACTAATCAAGAAATATATCATTTACATCGTCAAGATTTGGTGTTGGTAAACAAAACAATATTTTTAAAACAAATCACATTTAAATCAAATTGACATAAAAAGATCTGTTAAGGTTCAATTCTATTTTTTATCTTTAACTTTGTTGCTAGTTTATAAGGTAACTGTGCTCTGCTGGAAAAAAAAAAGAGAGGTTGGAAGATGTGTTGGATTGGGTTCTCTAGAGAAACACAAAAACCAGCAAAGTATATATATATATATATATATTTATCGAGAGAGAAAGAGAGAGAGAGAGAGAGATTTATCTTAGATAAATGGCTCACAAGCGTGTAGAAGCCGGCAAGTTCAATCTGAAAAGTTCGTCTCTGGAGAGAGATGGGGCCCAGAGTCGTCTGGTTCCTGCAAGCGCAGCAGAGCCGGGAGAATCAAAACTGACACGCAGGGTCGCCGTTCCCAACAAAGGAAAAAAATCCAAAAGGCTCCTCCGGGGCGTGCAGCGAGCTGCTTGCTCCAGGAAGCATATATCTGGAATGCCGTTTTTCCAGTTTGTTCCTGGGATAGTGTTACAGGTAGGCCACACCCCTGGGGAAACTCCCCCTAGACTGACCGGCCGCTTAGGACGCAGTCATGTGATCCATCATGGGAATCACCACTCACAAGTGAAGTCCAGCCAAGTTGACACATCTTCAACTATCACAGAAGATTTGCTATTCATTTCATAACAAACAAAAGCAGTGAGTGTTTGAGGCTGGTGGATTACTATGATAGTCCAATAAAATCTAGTTTTTTTGAAAGAAAACATACTATTGCCTATCTTTAGTTGGTTCTTGAAAAATTCATCAGAATTGCAGAATTAGCTGTTCTATCACCTAACAGATTTCTTTTACTTACTAACATTAGTGTCCTATTTATTATATTGGCTGTTATTGTTAATTACTATCCCATTAACCCCAACTCATGGTGACTTATGTATTACAGAACAAAATGGTGCTCTACCCTGCACTGCCTTCATGATCATTGGGATGTTGAGTCCATTGTTGAGGCATTGTGTAGTGCCTTCCAATCTTCAAAGACAAATACAAGTGCTGTCACTGACAGTGGACAGGTTTTATCGGAGTTTCAGACTAAGACAGATTCAAGACATACATTCTAATATTTTCCCAAAATTTTATGTCTCAATTAACCATTATTAAACCATTCATCCACTTGGATTAATTGATGATGTTAAATAGCCAAATAATATAAATAACAACAAAAAGTTTACCAAATGTAACAGTAATACAGAGATAGCATGAAAATAATCCACTTAAAATAAATTGAAACCTCTTCATTAAATATTGGTTGAAAGGACTGAAACAGCACAATCTTTAAAGAACATGTTGTTAGATGTCACTGAGTGAGTTCCAACTCATAGAAATCCTATGTACAACAGAAGGAAACACTGCGTATTCTTGCACCGTCCTCACAGTTGTTGGTATGATTGAGCCCACTGTGACAGCCACTGCATCTATCTTATTGAGGGTCTCCTTCTTTTCATTGATCCTCCACTTTATAAGGCATGATATCCTTCTCTAGGGAATTATCCTTCTTGATAACATGACCAAAATACAAGAGATGAAATCTCACCATTCTAGCTTCTAAGGGGAGGGCAGAGAGGTTGCCAATAGGTAAGGGAGACAAACTTGTCTGTCAGTTTGTCATCCTGTGGGGCTTGCACATTGCTGTGAGGCTTGAGGCTGTGCCACCAATGTTTCAAATGCCAGCAGAGTTGCATATGGTGCACAGGTTTCAACATAGCTTACAGACTGAAACAGACTAGGAAGAAGGAAGAGGCCACACACTTCTCAAAAAATTGTCTAGGGGAAACCTTATGAATAGCAGAGAAACACTGTCTGATACATTACTGGGCAACTTTATGAATAGCTTGGAAACATCCAACAGTGCAGGAAGAGGACTCCCTTGGGTCAGAAGGCACTCAAAATAGGACTGGGAAAGAGCTGCCTCATAAGGGTAGAAGCAAAACTTAATGATATGGATGAAGTAAATGTTTCAGGACCTCCATATGCTGACATAACATGACTCTAATTGAGGAGAAACAGCTGCAAACCTACATTAATAATCAGAACATGGAATGTACGAAGTATGAATCTAGGAAAATTGAAAGTTGTCAAAAATGAAATAGAATGCATAAAGATTGATGTCCCAGGTATTAGTGAGCTGAAATGGACCAGTTTTGAGTATTGTGAATCAGACAACCATATGCTGTATTATGCCAGGAATTACAATTTGAAGAGAAATGGGGTGGCATTCATCATCAGAAAGGATGTCCTGAAGTACAATGCTGTCAGTGATAAGATAATATCCATTTGCCAAAAAGATGACTCGTTAATACTACTATTATTCAAATATATACACCAACCACCAAAGCCAAGGATGAAGAAATTGAAGAGTTTTATCAACTTCTGTAGTCTGAAATTGATCAAATATGCAATAAAGATGTGCTGATTATCACTGGTGATTGGAATGCAAAAGTTGGAAACAAAGAAGAGTCACAAGTAGTTGAAATATTTGGCCTTGGTGATGGAAATAACTGGCTATTGCATGATAGAATTTTGTAAGACCAATGACTTATTCATTGCAAATACCTTTTTCCAACAACACAAATGGTGGCTATACACATGGACTTCACCAGATGGAGTACACAGGAATCAGATTGACTACATCTGTGGAAAGAGGAGACGGAAAAGCTCAATATCTTCAAGCAAAACAAGGCCAAGAGTTGATTGTGGAACAGACCATCAACTGCTCATATGCAAGTTCAACTTGAAGTTGAAGACAATTAAAACAAGTCCACAAGAGCCAAAATATGACCTTGAATGTACCTTTTTTGAATTTAGAGACCATCTAAAGAATAGATTTGATGCATTGAACAACAATGACTGAAAGCCAGAGGAATTGCAGGATGACATCAAGAGCATCAATAATGAAGATAGCAAAAGGTCATTAAAAATACAAGAAAGAAAGAGAAGACCAAAATGGATGTCATAAGAGACTCTGAAAATTGCCCTTGAGTGAAGAGTAGCTAAACCAAATGGAAGAAATGGCAAGATAAAAGAGCTGAACTGAAGATTTCAAAGAGCAGCTTGAGCAGACAAAGCCAACTACTATAATGAAATGTGCAAAGACCTGGAGTTAGAAAACCAAAAGGGAAGTACATTCTCAGCATTTCACAAGCTGAAAGAACTGAGGAAAAATTTGAAGCCTCAAGTTGCAATATTGAAAGATTTTATGGGCAAAATATTGAATGATGCAGGAAGCATTTAAAGAAGATGGAAAGAATACACAGAGTCATTGTACCAAAAAGAGCTGGTCAATCTTCATTCATTTCAGGAGGTGGCATATGATAAAGAACCAATGGCACTGAAAGAAGAAGTGGAAGCTGCACTGAAGGAATTGGTGAAGAACAAGGCTCCAGGAAGTGACGGAATGCCCATTGAGATGTTTCAACAAAAGGATGTCCCACTGGAGGCACTCACTCGGCTATGCCAAGAGATTTGGAAGACAGCTACCTGCTCAACTGACTACAAGAGATCCATATTTTTGCCCATTCCAAAGAAAGGTGATGCCACAGAATGTGGAAATTATCGAACAATATCATTAATATCGCATGCAAGTAAAATCTTACTGAAGATAATTCAAAAATGGTTGCAGCAGTATATTGACAGGGAACTTCCAGAAATGCAAGCTGGATTCAGAAGAGGATGTGGAATGACAGATATCATTGCTGAAGTCAGATGGACCTTGGTTCAAAGCAAAGAATACCAGAAAGATGTTTACTTGTGTTTTATTGACTATGCAAAAGCTTTTGATTGTGTGGATCATAACAAATTGTGGATAACATTGAGACGAATGGGAATTCCAGAACACTTAATTTTACTCATGAGGAACCTGTGCATAGACCAGGAGTCTGTCGTTCTAATAGAAAAAGGGAACACTGCATGATTTAAAATCAAGAAGGGAGTCTGTTAGGGTTGTATCCTTTCACTATACTTATTCAATCTATATGCTGAGCAAATAATCTGAGAAGCTGAACTTCATGAAGAAGAATGTGGCATCAGGATTGGAGGAAGAATTATTAACAACCTGGGATAGCTGATGACACAACTTTGCTTGCTGAAAGTGAGGATGACTTGAAGCACTTACTGATGGAGATTGATGAAGACAGTCTACAATATGGATTACATCTCAATATAAAGAAAACAAAAATCCTCACAACTGGACCTGTAAGCAGTATCACGATAAATGGAGAAAAGATTGAAATTGTAAAAGACTTCACATTGCTTGGTTCTATAATTGACATAAATGGAAGCAGAAGTCAGAATATCAGATATGTATAACACTGGACAGATTGGCTACAAAGAACTTCTTTCAAGTGCTGAAGAGCAAAGATGTCTCCTTGAGGACTAAGGTGGGCCTGACATAAGCTATGGTATTTTCAATCACCTCATATGCATGTGAGAGTTGGACAATAAGTAAGGAAGACCAAAGAAGAATTGATGCTTTTGAGCTGTGGTGTTGGCAAAGAATTCTGAAAGTATCATGGACTGCTAAAAGAACTAACAGGTCTTTCCTGGAAGAAGTGCATCCGGAGGCAAGAATGGCCAGACTTCATCTCATATACTTTCATCATGTTGTTAGAAGGGACAATTCCCTTGAGAAGGATGTCATGTTGGTAAGATGTAGGGTTGACGAAAGAGGGGAAAGCCCTCAACGAGATGGATTGGCATGGTGGCAGGTGATGGGCTCAAGTATGGCAAAGATCAAGGAGCTGGCACAGGACAGTGAGGTGTTTTGTTGTGCTGTGCATAGGGTCACTATGAGTCAGAGATGACTCGATGACACCTAACAACAACAATTGGCAGCAGATTTGCGTAGTATAATACTTCATTTGATTTCCTGCCTGATGTGTCTGTGGGCTTGATTGTGGATCTAAGTAAAATGAATCCTTGACAACTTCTATCTTTTCTACATTTATCATGATGTTGTTTATTGGTCCAGTTGTGAGTTTTGTTTTCTTTACGTTTAGGTAATCCATACTGAAGGCTATAGTGTTTCATCTTCATCAGTAAGTGGTTCAAGTCCTCTTCACTTTCAGCAAGTAAGGTTGTGTCATCTGCATATCACAGGTTGTTAATGAGTCTTCCTTCAGTACTGATGCTACATTCTTCTTCATGTAGTCCAGTTTCTTGGATTATTTTCTCAGCAAAGACAGACTGAATAAATTTGGTGAAAGAATACAACTCTGACACACACCTTTCCTGACTTTAAACCATACAGTGTCCTCTTATTCTGTTTGAATGGCTGTCTCTTGGTCGATAACACATTCCTTATGAGCACAATTAAGTACTGTTAAATTCCCATTCTTCACAATGTTATCAATAACTTGTTACAATCCATGCAATGAAATGACTTTACACAGTCACTAAAACACAGGTAAACATTGTTCTGGTATTAGCAGCTTTCAACCAAGATCCATCTGACATCAGCAATGATATCCTGTCAGAACATGATAACTCTTAAAAATATAAATATTATTATGAAGTAATGGAATATCTATGGAGAACATAAATTCAAATTGATGATTTTATACATTTCATAACATTTTTAATTTTCCAAGAAATTTTAGCATCAGTTGATTAATGACTGAGAATTGCTTTTATTGAATATTCCAAATTTCGAGCAGGAGACTCTAAATTGAACTAGACCTTCATTCTTTCTTCAATAGTAGCCTATATTTTCCTTTGCTGATATTTTGGACTCAATTTGAAACATCTTCTATCTCTCCCTTCTCTCTCTTTTCTGGTTACTAGAATTCTTTATAATCTGCAAGGCAATATCTATATGCCCATTTCCCCATTGATTTTTTCCAATCTAGTCATAAGAATGAAATCCCACTTTGTATGTATTCCCATAGGAAATACCTGACATTTCTCTTGTAGCTCTTCATACACTATTTATTGATTTTTTTCATTTATCGGTGAAGAAAAACATTTTGCAATGTGTTATGGCTAGTTATAGAATAGGAATAAAACACCAGGTCTTTTAACTCTGAGTCCAGTGATCTATCCGCTGCACTATACAAAATCATGACTTAAATATCCATCAAATCCAATAGATGTTCCATTTCTGTTATTCTTCCTTCTTATTAACTTTATGCTTTTTCTGTTCCAGGATAACTTGGATTGTAAGATGTTGCCAGAAGGAGCTGTGCTTATCATTGTGTGTGTGTGTGTGTGTGGGGGCACTTAAAGTTGCTTAACTCCCTGAACAATGAAGGCCTCTAACCCAAACCAGTTGCTGTGGAGGTGATTCCAACTTATAACTTATGGCGGCCCATGTGTATCAGAGTAGAACTGCACTCCATAGAATTTTCAATGGCTATGATTTTTTGAAAGTGGATCCCCAGGCCTTTCTTCCAAGGCATATCTGGGTGGTCTTGAACTGCCAATCTTTTGGTTAGTAACCAAGCACTTAACCATTAGCACCACCCAGGGACTCAAAATGTGTCTAGATGATTATTCAAAGAAAAAAAAAGGGGGGTGGATAAAAAGGGAAGTAGAAGTGTAAGATGGGGCTCAGGTAACACCATTGAATAAATACTAATGTCATCATTTCTTTTAAAGAAAACACATTTCAAGAATAAACAAAGGTTTGTCTTGAGTGTGAGTAGGAGACGATTATTAACAAATCCACAGAACAAGTGACATCCCACAACTGGGTGAAAATCATCATTAGATGGAATTAACTTCCTAATCACATCAGTGGGGATTGGGGGAGGGGCATATTTGGTAGCAAAGGAAATGTTAGTAAATAGTTCTCAAGAGACAGACAAAAGGCTGCTTCTAATCAAAATCTTCTGAACATCATTTAAAACAGCATCTTGCAGCATAGTAGCTTGTGTTCCCCATAATGTGTTTTACTGTCCTACACCCAACTCAAGCGTTTCTTATTTCCTGTTAATTGCAAATATGAAACTAAGAACTTGTTCCCCTCACAACTGTGATTGTATTTGTTTTGTTTAGGTGTGTTTTCCTCACTTTTAGTCTTCATTCCATTTTAAGCTCTTTAGTGGAAGCTTCTAATGGGTTTCAAAGTAGCTAGAGGGCAAAGCAGTTCCTCCATTCTTTGCACATGGCACTATTAACCCCATAAAGCTAGCCGAAATTTTAGCACGATGGCATATGTTTGAAACAATGCAAAACTCTGGAGGAATAGCATCTTTAAAAATAATATATACTTTGGAATTCACTTTAAATTGACAGTGTTTATTTTCTGTATTTTCAGAAAGAGGAAAAAAAATACCTTTCAATACTTACAATTGCATTTGATTCTTAATATTCCTTGGCAACTAATCACAACTTTTTCGCAAGACCTTGTCTATGACATGTATATATTTGACAGAAAGCTAAAATATAGCCATCTGAGCCTCTTAAGCATTTAATGATCCCCATGTTTAGAGCCAGAAATTAAACCAATAGTAAAATGTCAATGCAGAAAAAAGGGCAATAGGTAATTGGGTTCACCAACCAATATGTCAACAAGTTTTAATGACCTACTATATGTGCTGCTAATGCAAAAATTCCCATATTAGTGGCTCCTGTTTTTTATATTATTTACTATAAAGTTTGGAAAAATCTTAAGTTTTATACAGTATTTGCAGCGAAAAGGAAATGGCACAAATAATCTTTTGATGTCTCTTATTTTTCTACTATAAGGTATATATTATTCTGGAAATGTATTAAAAGGAAATGGCACAAATAATCTTTTGATGTCTCTTATTTTTCTACTATAAGGTATATATATTAATGTAGAAGACTTTTAGAGAATCAAAGAAATTTGAATTAGAACTTAAATAACCTGAAAAGCATGAGTTGCAGATTAAGACCTCCCAAGTTGAATTTAAATCAAATATGTTGTGTTTAAACTGTTATTAAATAGAGAGAGAGGGAAAAGAAAAAGGAATTTTAAAACCTTTAAGCTGCACTAGTGCCCAACAATTTACCAAAAACCCTATCATCCTCTTTTGTCTCAGACTTGAATCACTTATATGCAGTATGTGGATGTCTTCATTATTTTATGCAGAGAAAACTGAGTTAGAGTCAGTTATTCGCGTACTCCAACCAATGTAGATAGTGGTAAATTGTGACTATAACCTATATTTCTTGCTTCCCAAATAAGAGCTCTTACAACTGAACTCTAAAAGTTTTAATGTGATGGAATAAGCAGTATATACAATGCCATGGATATTACATGTACCTAGACTTCTTTCTTAAAATATTGGATTTATCAGAGAATGTATTTTTGGAAAAATTCTCTCTCAGAGAATTGTAAATTTGAAGTTTTTGAGTGTACACAAGCACACAGGTTTTCTTCCAAGGAAAGATTACTAAGATATGACTACATCTTCCAGGTTTATCTCTTAAAAAAACAAAACAAAACCACTAGTGCCTTCAAGTCAACTCCAATTCATAGCCACCTCCATTGAGTTTCTGAGGCAGTAAATCTTTATGGAAATAGATTGCCCAGTCTTCCTTCTGCAGAGTCACTGGTGGGTTTGAGCCGCCAACCTTCTGGTTAACAATCAAATGCCTTAAGCACTGAGCCACCAGCTCTCTTAATACTGAAAATGCCAGTGAACCAAGAGTAAGTGAAACCTTCAAGCCACATTCATCTTCCATCAACTGGAGAAATATGTAAGAGGCTGTTATTAAACGCACTGATGCATATAATACATGAACTTCTTTGTTTTTACTTTTGGTGGGAGTGTCTTGGTGATGAATTTCTCAGCTCTCCAAAGAAAACTAGGGCTATGAAAGGAAAACACAGACTGTGTTACATGAATATGAAGGACAATACAAACTCTAAAGTGATGATAAGTCTTATTTTGAAGAAACAAAAATGGTGGAAACTAAAATTTACCCCATTAGTTTGTTTCTGATGCTTGTCTTAGTTACCCAGTACTGCTGTAACATAAATACCCCAGAACAGAACAGAAATTTATTCTTTTACAGTTCTGGAGGTTAAAGATTCAAATCAGTGTCATGGCCATGTTAATTTCTTTCTGGGCAATTCTTCCTTCCTTGGCTACTCTAACGTGGCATTTGTCTTACTCAGTAAGTGGTTACTTTTGTATCTAATCTACTCTTTTCATAACTCAGAAGTGATTATGTTTAGTACATACCCTACATTGTTATGATCTCATTAATATAACAAAGAAAACCTTATTCCCAAATAAGATTACATCCACAGGTATAGGATTTAGGATTCCAACACATATTTCAGGGGACATAATTAAGTCAATAACAGTTTAAATAAGACAAATCATGTCTAGGAAGGGAGCTCCCTTGAGCATAATGTGAAGGCTAATTAGAGAATTCCATTTTCCGTACCTTCTGGTACAGTGGATGTTGGTACAGTGGATGTGGCTCTTGGAAAGAGAAGCAAGCTCTTAAAATAGCCTGCCCATCTGACTCTGTCTTGTGGCATTAAAAATTCCTCCTCTGGATTGCAGTTTCATTGAGCCTTTGGCACTAGAAGGTGTTTAAAAGAACAAAATTGAAAATGAAAGACAATATTCTTAATAACCAGATATATGGGAAAGACTAATTATGGACTCTCAGGGTCTATCATTGGTCTTCAGATGCTTCTTTGAAAAGAGGGGCCAACATAATATCAGGAAATACCAGAGCTTTGAAAACCTTGTACCCCAAATGCATCACCAGTGAAAACTAGAATTTGCTCATGGGGGTCCTTTTCTTTCCCCCTCCCTTTTGGCACCGACTAATGTTTATTTTCTTTTTTCTCAGAAGTTTCTGCCACTGTTTGTTTAATGGTGTGTATATGCTTTTATAATAAGTGTGTTATCACTTTGTATAATTATTATGTGTGATTAATCCTGCATGCTCTGGAAAACTGTTAGGTTTTCTTTTTATAAACAGAGGGAATGTCTTTAAGTCTTTGTGTTATTCACATATAATGCAAGTTGACAAGAATTGTTGTGAATGGAAGAGAGGATGAAAACTGTGTTTAAGAGCTGCTTAAGTAGCTGGAAGATTGAATTGTTTTACCCTCTGTGGGTAACTAGTAAATACAGAGAGTTTTCCATGTGACTCAAGAAGAGTTTAGGGATCAGAATAATAGATCTATTGTATTTAACAACAGGATGAGTTGTAAAATATGATGTTGCTTCTGATAATAAAAATACGGATGAAAGAGTTAGAAAAGTATTCATGAGATAACTCTTGGAGCATGGCTACCAGTTCAAAAGCTACATACTATTAGATAGATAGATAGTTAGATGTTCATACTCATACTTACTGCCATTGAGTCAATTCTGATTCACAGCAACCCCTATTGGGTTTTCCAAGGATGTAAATCTTTAGAGATGTAAATCACCCTAACTTTTCTGGTGCAGCTGGTGGGTTTGAACCACTGACTTTCTGGTTAGTAGCCAGATGCTTTATCCACTACACCACCAGAGCACCTTAGATAGTTGGATAGGATTATTATTAAATAGCTATAAAAGGCAAATAATGAATTGGCTAATTTGGAGAAAGGGATTTTCTCCTCCCCACATACTTTTAGCTTGTGACTTACCAAACTACCTCTCTTAACAAGTACTAATGTGATATGACATGAGGGGATAAATGACTAATGCCACTGCCAAAGTCCCATCCAAAATTGAGGGACAAAACAGATGAAGTAAATAAATATTAAAAAAAAAAAAAAAAAATTACTGCCGTCAAGTCAGATTCAACTCATAGTGACCCTTCCTTGGGTTTCTGAGGTGGTATCACTACGGAAGTAGATTGCCCAACCTACCAGAGCATGACCTTCCATATTAACATTTTGACTATGATTTCATTCTAAAGAGAATATTTGACCTGTTGTAAATGGGACTTAATTTATCATGTTTAGTTGTGTTGCATGAGACTGAATCAATGTCTGGACTATTGCATGTGTGTTGATAATTCTTAAATATGTAACTTTATTTGTTGTTGTTATTGTTGTTTTTAGGTGCCATCAATTCATCTCCAACTCATAGAAACCCTATGTACAACAGAATGAAATACTGCCCAGTCCTGTGCCAGCCCCATGATGCTTGCTATAACTGAGTCCATCATTGCAGCCACTGTGTCAATCTATCTTGTTGATGGCCTTCCCCTTTTTCATTGACCCTCCACTTTACCAAGCATGATATCCTTCTCCAGGGAATGATTCCTTCTGACAACATAACCAAAGTAGGTGAGACAAAGTCTGGCCATTCTCACTTCCAAGGAGCATTCCAGCCTCACTTCTTCCAGGACAGATTTATTAGTTCTTTTAACAGTCCACAGTACTTTCAGCCTTCTTCGCCAGCACCACAACTCAAAAGCATCAACTCTTCTTCAGTCTTTTTTGTTCATTGTCCAATTCTCACATACATATGAGGCAATTGAAAATATGATGGCTAGGGTTAGGACCACCTTAGTCTTCAAGGAGATATCTTTGCTCTTCAGCCCTTGAAATAGGTCTTTTGAAGCAGATTTGCCCAACGCAATACATCATCTGATGTCCTGACTGCTACTTCCATTGGTGCTGATTGTGGAACTGAGTACTATGAAGTCTTTGACCACTTCAATCTTTTCTCCTTTTATGCTTATTGGTCTAGTTGTGAGTATTTTAGTTTTCTTTATATAGAGGTATAATCTATACTGCAGGCTGTAGTCTTCAATCTGAATCAGTCAGTGCTTCAAGTCATCCTCCCTTTCCGTAAGCAAAGTTGTGTCGTCTGCATATTGCAGCTTGTTAATGAGCCTTCCTCCAATCTCTGTGCCACATTCTTCTTCATACAGTCTAGCTTCTTGGATTATTTGCTCAGCATACAGATTGAATAAGTATGATGAAAAGATACAACCCTGACACACTCCCTTCCTAATTTTAAACCACACAGTGTCCCCTTGTTACATTCAAATGACAGCTGTCTGGTCTATGTAGAGCCTCCTCATGAGTACAATTAAGTGTTCTGGAATTCCCATTCTTCTCAATGTTATCCATAATTTGTTATGATCCACACAATCAAATGCCTTTGCATAGTCAATAAAACACAAGGAAACATCTTTCTGGTATTCTTTACTTTTAGCCAAGATCCATCTGACATCAGCAATGATACCCTCATTCCACATCTTTTTCTGAATCCACCTTGCATGTCTGGAAGTTCTCTGTCAATATACTGCTGCAACCATTTCTAAATTATCTTCAGCAAGATTTTACTTCTGTGTGATATTAATGATATTGTTCAACAACTTCCACATTCTATGGGATCACCTTTCTCTGAAATGGGTACATATAAGGATGTCTTCCGGTCAATTGGCCAGATAGTTGCCCTCCAAATTTCTTGGCATAGTTGAGTGAATGCCTCCAGTGTGACATCCTTTTGTTGAAACATCTCATTGGGTATTCTGTCAATTGCTGGAGCCTTGTTTTTTTTGCAAATTACTTCAGTGCAGCTTTCACTTCTTCCTTCAATACCATTGGTTCTTGATTTTATGCCACCTCCTGAAATGGATGAACATTGATCAATTCCTTTTGGTACAGTGACTCTGTGTATTTTTTCCATCTTTTGATGTTTCTTGCATTATTCAATATATTGCCCATAAAATCTTTCAATATTGCAACTTGAGGCTTGAATTTTTTTTTCAGTTCTTTCAGCTTTGGAAATATTGGACATGGTCTTCCCTTTTGCTTTCCTAATTCCAGGTCTTTGCATATTTCATTATAATAATTGACATTGTCTTCTCGAGATGCTCTTTGAAATCTTTTATCTTATCATTTCTTCCATTTGCTTTAGATATGCTCCATCCAAGAGCAAGTTTCAGAGTCCCTTCTGACATCCATTTTGGTCTTTTCTTTCTTTCTTGTCTTTTTAATGACCTTGTGCTTTCTTCATGAATGATGTTCTTGATGTCATATTACAATTCCTCTGGTGTTTGGTCATTGGTGTTCAATGCATCAAATCTATTCTTTAAGTGGTCTCTAAATTCAGGAAGGATATAATCAAGGTCATATTTTGGCTCTCGTGGACTTGTTTTGTCTTCAGCTTCAACTTGAACTTGCATATAAGCAGTTGATGGTCTGTTCTACAGTCAGCTCCTGGTCATGTTTTAGCTGAAGATATTGAACTTCTCCATCACCTCTTTCCACAGATGCAGTCAATATGATTTCTGTGAATTCCATATGGTGAAGTCCATGTGTATAGCTGTTGGTTATGTTGTTGAGAAAAGATATTTGCAATGAATAAGTCATTGGGCTTTCAAAATTCTATCATGTAATCTTTAGCACTATTTCTATCATTAAGGCCACATTTTCCAACGACCAGTGCTTCTTCTCCATTCCCAACTTTTGCATTCCAATCACCAGTGACAATAAGCACATCTTGATTGTATGTTTGGTCAATTTCATACTGCAGTAGTTGGTAAAATCATCAATTTGCTTATCTTTGGCTTTGGTGGTTGGTGTGTAAATTTGAATAATAGTACTACTAACTGGCCTTCCATGTAGGCATATGCCTATTATCTTATCACTGACAGCATTATACTTCAGGAAAGATCTTGAAATATTCTTTGTGATAATGAATGTTACACCATTCCTCTTTGATTTGTCATTTCTGTCGCAGTAGTTCATATTGTTGTCTGATTCAAAATGGCCAAAACTAGTCCATTTCAGCTCACTAATGCCTAGGATATTGATCTTTATGATTTCCACTTCATTTTTGACAACTTCCAATTTTCCTATATTCATACATTGCACATTCCATGTTCCAATTATTAATAGATATTTGCAGCTGTTTCTTCTCATTTTGAATCATGCCACATCAACAAATGGAGGTCTTGAAAGCTTTACTCTATCCACTTCATCAAGGTTGCCTCTACTCCAAGGAGGCAGCTCTTTCCCAGTTGTATTTTGAGTGCCTTCTGACCTGTGGGGCTCATCTTCCAGCACTATATTAGCAATGTTACAGGGCTATTCATAAAGTTTCCCAGTAATATATCAGACACTGTTACACTGCTATTCATAAGGTTTTTGTTGGCCAATTGTTTGAGAAGTGGATGGCCTTTCCTTCTTCCAAGTCTGCCTTAGTCTGGATGCTCTGCTGAAATCTATCCACCATAGGTAACCCTGGTCACATTTGAAACACTGGCAGCACAGCCTCCAGCCTCACAGCAACATTCAAGCCACCACAGTAAGACAAATTGACAGACGATTCAAAATGGAGTCTCGCCAGTGAGCAGCATGCTTTTTTTTTCCCTCTGGCATCTAAGAACTTTGAAAACTAGGTATAACAGTTTGAATTAGGAACTTTGGTGCTCTGAACAGCTCACTGAATCAGAGTGCACCAAACAGAAAAGAGCAGAATTAGAGGAAAGGCATTAGGATATTATTTAGGAAAGAGCTACTGGCGTAGGATGGACAGGCACCCAAGAGAGACCATTGGAAACTTTCCTGGGACAGTCACTGTCTGTTGGGCGAGGGTGGCTGCCTGAGATCCCCGAGCCAAGATGGAAGTCACCTTATAGCAGCATACCAGCGACCACTACAATATTCCAACAGGCAGTGGCAGAGACCTGCCTCCAGCAGCTGATTTTGTCAGTAATTTGGGTCGTCTGGGTGAAGGCAGGCACGGGCACCACTGCTGAGATTCAGGCAAAGATCTCACTGTTGCATCAGAAAGGCTAGCTTTCTCCACTACCAGCGGATAACAGAGTGGGCTTGGGTCAGACTGGGACATACCATGCTTTTCCTTGCCATGGTTATCGGGACTACAGGTCACTAGTAGGTACTCCTCTGACTCCAACACTGCTGAAATTGCACACATCTTTGGACCCACAGGTGGGCAGTATCACAGACAATCTCCAGAGCCAGCAATTCCCGGTCTGGAGGGATTGAACCAGGACTGTGGGCAGATGGGTCATGGAGAGCAAAGAAACCACAGCTGAGTGCGGTCCCACGAATTTTGCCTTGGAGCCGTTCTTTGGTGCTGTGGGGCCACAG
>NW_006921610.1:13929067-13932359 GCF_000298275.1 Orycteropus afer afer
AAAAAAAAAAAAAAAAGAAATGTTCAGGGGAAAAAGTAAGGACTGATACAACTCCAGGTGTTCTCTCATATATTCAACAAATAGTGACTGAAGGCATCTTGTATGATAACTATGCTATGTACTGGCCATCCAGTGTTGAAAACCTAAAATTGATGATGGAACCTATAGTCTTGCAAAATGCATAGCATATACTTAAACATGAAATTAGTTATAAAAGGGGAAAAAATATTCTGCGAACAGATGATTTAGCAGATGGATACTTTCTTAGGAAGTGATATTTAATATGAGCCCTGAAGGATAAGGTGATTGCCAGTTAGATTTAAGAAATGACTTATAAGGAAAGAATGATTTGGACCAAACATTAAAGAATGAGAGAGAAAAAAAAGGTTGGTCGCACAAGGAAACAGAGAGATGACTAAAGCAAAAACCAGACCCGCTGCCATTGAGCTGATTCTGACTCATAATGACCCCCATTGGATTTCCAAGGTCATAAATCTTTATAGAACTAGACTGTCCCATCTTCCTTCTGCAGTTTGAACCACCAACCTTTGGATTAGCAGTCAAATGCCTTAGACACTGCACAACCAGATCTTCTTAGAAAGAGGACTAAACATGGCATAATGAAGAAGCAATGTGATAGTTGTTGCAGAACTTCATGCAATTGAAGACAATTCTTCAATTGTCTTCATGGGGAAGACAATGAGATAGAGAGGAAGGCAAGTTCAAGGAGACTCAGAATCTTTGGTGTGGTCTGTAGTAAATAGCCATCACAGGATTCTGGCTTGAGAAATGGTGTGATGAATGGAGCATATAAGGAAAAATTATTAGATTGGCAATGCTCTATGGAATGGAGGAGAAGAACTTAGTGTGGGAGAGAGATACCAGGTGGGAAACTCAAATAATTCACACATACATGGCTGTGGACATGGATAGGGTAGTGGTAGCAGAAAAGAAGATGGCAGATATAATTTATTTTTCCTAAATAATACACTTATCTAAATAACACTCATATGCATATAACACGAACATACAAAACATGGATAGGAAACTACCATGCAAGAAGTTTGCATGGTTTGGAAAAAAAAAAACATAAGACGTGTAATTTGTCAAAAAGTATACTATTTGGAAGAAATATTAACCAATATTTTCAAAAGAGTAGTTAGTAAGGTATTAAAGGAGGTAATTCTGTCAATGAAGCTTGTGAGGTTTCTAAATTGAGTGATAAGAAGCAGGAAAATGAGGGGCTAGAATTTGTACATGTGCAGGAGCTGAGTTCTTAGGCATGTTGACTTTGAAGGACATGTGAGATTCCAGTCCAAAGAGAATAGTCAGTAATTTGGAGAAGAGAGATTTACATACTCCCAAATAAAGAAGAACTAAGGGTGATGACGAACTTGCCTGTCAATTTTTTTTTTTTTTAATTGTGATTTGGGTGAAAATTTACAGAGCAAATATATTTTCCGTACAGCAGTTCACATACACTTTGTCTCATGACATTGACCACAATTTAGCACAATGCAACATCTCCCCTCCCACTTCCTCCAGATCGTTACCTCTTCCCTGTGTCCATCCCTCCATACACTCCTACCCCCTGAGCTGTCTCCCTGTGCCTGAGCACATGCTTATTCTCTCCAAGGAGTGTATCTACCTCAGGTAAATGTTCAACTGATATGCCTCTCTATTATTTGGCTGGAAGCCACAGGTGTGTGTTCTATTCCAGACCTGAAGGGCAGCTAGAGGTCACACTCTCAGTGGTTCCACCAGGCTCCCTTGGGCCAGCAAACCAATTTCCCACTTTTTTTTTTTTCCCCCAAATGATTTTGAGTTTTGTTCCACATTGTTCTCCCTGTCTATCCACAATCTCCTATAAAGATCCTCTTCCAAGTGGTTGACAGTAGTAGCTGAGCACCATCTATTTCTTCTGGTCTCATAGTCATATAGGCTGCTGATCAGATGGTGTACCAGTCATTAGGACTAATTGTTTCCATGAATTTTTGGTTTTCTTCATTCTTCTTGACTCTGGATGAGGAGAGACCCATCATTGCATGTAGATAGCAGCTCACAAGCTTTTAAGATCTCACTCACTACTCGCCACAGTAGGAGGTGGAACAATATTTTGTGTAGTATGTTATGCCAATTGAGCTTGATGCCCTCTACGACTATTGTCCTGAGCCCACAGCTTCAACTACTCAGTCCCTCTGGGTAGCTGGCTGTGACCAAGCAGTGACTACAATCTTGCCCCTTGTCAGCCCCATTATATACCTGGGAATTCACATCATACACATAAAGTTATTGGACCACTGTCTGCCAACCCTATACATGTTCTTGGGTGCACTCTCCACTTCATATATATACCTAATATTTCAGCCTTCCCACCCGTCTATCCACCCATATACCCGTGTTTGCCTTCACTGACCACACTGTACTATATGCACAAAAGGGTTCATCTTTATTGTCTGTATTTCCCACATACCTCTCTATGTCTTTTTTTTCCTCAATGCCACTATACTGATCACTCACATTTGGTGTGTTGCCCTTTTTTTCAGCCAAATCAAAACTTATCTCTAGCTATTTAACAGTATTCCCTTCCCTCCCCTCCCAACCCTAGTAACCAACAAAGAAAATGGTCTTCCATAGATAAATGTTTCCTTGACTATTACAATAGCGGACTAATATAACATTTGTCCTTTTTGTAATTGACTTATTTCACTCAGCATAATGTCCTCCAAGTTCATTCACGTTATGTGGTGTTTTGCACATTCTACATTATTCTTTAGGGCTGCATAGTATTCTATTGTGTGTATGTACCATAATTTGGATATCCATTCCTCAGCTGATGAACACCTAGGTTGTTTCCATCTTTTGGCTATTGTAAATAGTGTTGCAATGAACATGGGTGTGCATATGTCTGCTCTTGTCATGTCTCTCACTTCTTTAGAATATATACCTAGTAATGGAATAGCGAGGCCAAATGGTATTTCTAATTCCAACTTTTGAAGGAATCGCCAAAGTGCTTTCCACAATGGTTGTCCCACCAGCAGTGTATGAGAGTCCCAATCTCTCCACATCCTCGCTGTTGTTGTTGTTAAGTGTCGTCGAGTCTTTTCTGACTCATAGCGACCCCATTCACAGCAGAACGAAACACTGCCCGATCCTGCGCCAGCCCCACAATCCCTGCTGTACTTGAGCCCATCATCGCAGCCACTGTGTCAATCCATCTCGTTGAAGGCCTCCCCCTCTTTTGTCGACCCTCCACCCTACCAAGCATGACATCCTTCTCCAGGGAATGGTC
>NW_006921610.1:13936150-13936778 GCF_000298275.1 Orycteropus afer afer
TCCTCTTTTTTATTGTGATATGAAGCTTTATCATTTTTCTTTGAGGTTACTCTATGATTTATAATTTTCTCCATGTGTTTAGAACAGTCCATTCCGTCTTGCAACTCTCTTAACTTCCTCACCATTTAGAAGTTCTGTGATTTTCTTTTGGAGTCTATCCTGTTTGGGGTTTGTTGGCCTTCCTGAATGGATATGTTCCCCTCTTTCATCATATCAGGGAAGTTCTCCTCCAGCCAATCTTGGACAATTTTCTCAGTGGTTTTATTTTTCTCTTCCTGTTCCTGTCCTGTTCTGGAATTCCAGATTCTCTCAATCTTTTGATGATACCTAAAGATAATTCTTTTGAATTCCTTATCAGAGAGTTCCAATGCTCCTTCTTCCTCAGAGATGTGTTCTGGGTCTGTATACTGCTCCCTTGTTTCTACCACTTTAATCCTGCTTCTTTGTGTGGACTGTGATGGTCTGTTGTTTCCGAGGAATTGTGGCATTGTTGTATTTAGATTTCTGTTAACTGTTTGTGAAGAGCAGCCAAGGGTGAATCAGGCTCTTCTTAGTGGTTTTTTTATCGTTGGCCCATTGGTGGAGAAGTAGCTAGTGGCCCTCGATCAGTAAGTGAAGTTGCAGGAGG
>NW_006921610.1:13938064-13940160 GCF_000298275.1 Orycteropus afer afer
TTTGTATTTTCATGCAAATTCTTCTGCTAGTTGGGGTTTAGTCCACTTCTATATCCTTCCCTTCAAGGCTCAGGGGTCCAGGATTATCTTCTGTGTTTGTGTTAATTGGTTTCCCTTTTCTTTGTTGAAGAGGGTCTGTGCAGTCTTTCTGCCTAGTCTGCCATTTTGCCGTGCTCCTCCCTGCCACATTTCTTAAGAATTACAAGAGATTTTCCCAAACTTCAGCAATAAAAGTTTCCATCTTTATATTATTTAGTAATTTTTTTTTCATTTTAGAGTAAAAGCTCCTCTTATCCAGAAATCCAACAAGCAGATAGCACATTAAAACACACAAAATAAGTTGCCATTAAGTCAATTTCAACATGGTGACTCCATATATTACAGGGTAGAACTGCTCCACAGAGTTCTCTTGGCTATCTTTATGAAGCAGATTTTCAGACCTTTCATCTATGGTGCTCTGGGTGAGTTTGAACAGAAATTGTTTGCTCCACATAGGGCCCACTAGATAGTAAACAGAGCTTCAAGCAATGCTTGATACTTGGCAAAAATTATATAAATGGAGTTTGGTAATTTTCTAATTTATTTTCTATCTACCACATAAATAGAACATCAGGAGATATTTACTTGTTACACATATTTCTGAGTCAAAGAAATAAGATTCCTACTAATAGTAACACGTTGCTTAATATTAAGAATCTGTATTCATTTCAAAAAAGCCCTCAGGACAGACTATTTGAACGCAATTACTCTAGCTGAACACTGGCACCTACCTACAGTAATGCTTCTTTCTTTCTAAATGTCACTGTATTTCTTTCTAAATGTTTTCCCCCCTTGGTCTAGTATTATACCTGTCACCTCATTATTTCTCCCTCTTCTCCTTCCTGAGGCCACGTTCTGTAGTGATAGTACTAACAAAGATCAGGGACAAAGTAAAACGACAAGAGGAAAAATCTGAAACCATTGTTTCCTCTTTACAAAGCCTTTATTCTAGTAGAGTCAGGATAGAAAGGTGATCAAGTTGGTATCATCCCTGTTCCCTAATTTCTCTTAAACATTTCCACTTACTTCATCCAACTACAGGTATGATTCACAAATTCATACAGATCATAACACTCAAATAAAATTCTTTAGAAAACACAGAAAAATATCAATCGCTTATAACACTGAAGTGCTTCATTACTTTATGTTCAAGCAGGCTGTTCATTAGCATAGTTAAAGTGATATTTTTCTTCATTTTTTTTCTTATTGATATAGAGGAATGAGAGGTTCAGAACAAATTTTATGTTAACTGTTATTATTATTACTAGTGGTTAAAGCTTTTAGACAATTTTAGAATTGCTATTTGTTTATATTAGGAACAGCAAGATAGCATTTTCTTATATTGTAGAATAAATAAGGAGCCCTGGTGGTGCAGTGGTTAAGCTCTTGGCTATTATTAACTGAAAGGTCAGCTATGAAAATCCACCAGCCACTCAGCAGGAGAAAGATACGTAGTCTGCTTTCATAAATATTTACAAGCTGGTAAATGGAGCATTCTACTCTGTCCTATAGGATAACTATAAAGTGGCATCAACTTGACAGCAGCAAGTGTTTTTGTTTGTTTGTTTGTTTGTTTGTTTTTAGAATATATAGGGAGGAGAGTAGCACTGTTAATGAGACGTAGAAATGAAAGTAGATGGGAAAATCCTGAAGATGGCAGGAGAGAGAGAATGAACAAAACAGCAGCCATGGCTTGAGAATGACCCTTGGAGTTCATTCCAACAGGAAGTCTCAGATCTTAGAGTTTGTCACCTTCTGCTTGCCCTGTAACATCTCTATCTATCCTTCTAGAATTTTTGCTTGAAGCAGCAAGACCACACTTGAAACACATAACTTTAGTCGAAGAAACAACAGATGATATAAACTGCAGGACAAGCATCCTTATATGAGCATTTCAAAGAGCTGTCATAGAAATGCTGTGTGAAGCAATGGTATTTCCCCATAGAGATGTTCTAATCTCCATACTGCTTATATTCATACTAAATTGTACTGCAGCTCTGGTTTATATGAATCAAAACAGACGCTGACCTAGGCAGAATATATATATGTGTGTGTAT
>NW_006921610.1:13940370-13943299 GCF_000298275.1 Orycteropus afer afer
AATAATTAAGTCATACTATCTTTGTCCATCTGTGGTTGACTTCTTTCACTGAGCATAATGTCCTCCAAGTTCATCCATGTTATGTGGTGTTTTGCTGATTCTACATTATTCTTTAGGGTTGCATAGTATTCCATTGCATGTGTGTACCACAGTTTGGTTATCCATTCTTCTGTTCATGTGCACGTAGGTTGTTTCCATCTTTTTGCTATTGCAAACAGTGCTGCGATGAACATGAGTGTGCATATATCTTTTCTTGTCCTGGCTTTCACTTCTTTAGGATATATAACTAGTAATCAGATTGCTGAGTCAAATGGTATTTCTAATTCCAGCTTTTTAACTAATCTCCATACTGTTTTCTACAATGTTTGTATCATTTTACATTCTCATCAGCAGTATATGAGAGTCTCAATCTTTCCACATCTTCACCAGCATCCACCACTTTCTGTCTTATTAAATTTTGCTATTAGTGCTGGGGTGAGATGGCATCTCATCGTTGTTTTGATTTGCATCTCTCTGATGGCTAATTATCATGAACATTTCTTCATGTATTTGCTGGTTGCCTGAATATCCTCTTTGGTGAACTGCCTATCCATGTCTTCTGCCCATTTTTAAATTGGATTATTAATCTTTTTGTTGTTGAGGTGTTGAAGTTTTCTATACACTTTAGAGATAACTCTCTTGTCAGATATGTAATTATCGACAAGTATGAATTTGTAGCTGTCATTTTGTTATGTGCTTTTTCGTAGTGTTGATTTCTCTATTCCATATAATTTTCTGTGCTGACCTCATTTTGTTTATGAATCATGTTACCATTTCCTTCATTGCTATTGTTTTAGTATTTGCTAAATACTTGTACTGGTCTTTTATTTTATTTTGATGTGAAGTTTTATCATTTTTCTTTGAAGCTACCCTGTGATTTACAATTTCTTCCCAACTTAGGAACAGTTTGTTCCATCTTGTAGTTGTCTTGACTTTTCTACAATTTAGAAGTTCTGTAACTACACACTTTTTTCCCTCTTTTTGGTTTGTAGTTGTCTTCATTTATCAGTTCATGTCTCTGGTTCCCTGTTTACAATCTTGTAGGCTTATTTACTTTGGACACTTCTATAACTGGGTTGGTTTCTGGGTTATACCATCATGTATGTTAATTGTCAGTTGTTGTTTGCTGTTGTTGGTTCTCTGTCCAAAGGACTGCCTTTAGCATCTCTTGTAAGGTTGGTCTGGTTTTAATAAATTCCCTTAATTTCTGCTTACCTAGAAATGTCTTAATTTCACCATCATATTTGAGGGACAATTTTGCTGGGTATATAAGTCTAGGTTGAAGTTTTCTCTTTCAGGATTTTATATATATATAATTCCATTGTCTTCTCACCTGCATGGTTTCTGCTGAGAAATCCAAGCTTATTCTTATTTGTTGCCCCTTGTAGGTAACTTTTCATTTTTCCTGTGCTGCTTTTAGGATCCTTTCTTTATCTTTGGTTTTGATGAGTTTGATGATGGTATGCCTGGTGATTTTCTTTTGGGTTCTATCTTGTTTGGGGTTCATTGGACTTCTTGAATGTATATATTCTCATCTTTCATCATACCAGAAAAATTTTCTTTCAACAAATCTTCGACAATTTTGTCTGTGGTTTTATTTTTCTCTTCCTGTTCTGGAATTCTGATTACATGTAGGTTATTCTTTATGATGGTACCTCACATGAACCTTGGACTTTCTTCATTTTGTTTGCTCTTTTTTTTTTTTTTTTTATTGTTCCCTTTCCAATGAAGTATTGAGATATTTGCCTTCAATCTCACTAATTCTGTCTTCCATTGATTCAGTTCTATTCCTTTGCCTGTCAATGAGTTATCCATTTCTGAAAATTTAATAGTAATTTTCTGGATTTCTGTCTGTAGATTTTGTATCATTTCAAAATTTTCATTTATTTTGTCCTTTTTTTCTTGTATTATCTTTTGAAGTAGTTCTAGGGTTTTCTCTGTGTTTTCTTCAATTTTTTCAGTGCTTTCCTTGATCTGTCTCTCAATTCATTGAAAGTACCTAAATATAATTATTTTGAATTCCTTATCAGGGAGTTCCAATGTTGCATCTTCCTCAGGGATGTGTTTTGGGTCTTTATCCTGGTCCCTTAATTCTCCTGCTTTATCTTGCTTCTTTGGTGGACTGTGATGCTCTTTTGTCTCCAAAGCATTTTGATGTTTTTGTATTTACATTTAATTGGTGATTGTATGTTGGAGTGACTTGTCTATGATTTTCATTTTGTTATGTTTGTACATTATCTACGTAAACAGGGTACTGTGCTCTGCTCCTGTATTTGCTAGTTGACACCACTTATACACTCACCACCTGTCTCCTTTCTTATTGTCAGCCTCCCATATGTCCCTGCTTTCTTTGGCAAATGGAGCCTATTCTTAGGTCCCTGGAATCCAAATGAGAATGCTGTCACTTTGAAATCCAAAACGGCCACCACTTCTAAACATTCACAATGGCTGCACTCTCCAGACAGCCAAAAGTCCACAGCTCAGGTTGTCTCCCTCCTTACTTTTTCCCTTCCTAGTCATAGGGCACAAGTGCAGTCATCCCTGCAGCCCTTTTAAACCAGGGCTGATCTTTAGGTCAATTGTCAGATCCCAACACCACTTGGAAATATTCAGGCTGTTGGTCCTCTCAGAGTAGCTGAGAGTCCACTGCTCCGTCAATCTCCATACTCACTATTTTCATTCAGGTTTTTCCACTGTTGCTGTTGTTATGTGCCATCGAGTTGGACCCAACTCATAGCAACCCCTCCCTGGGTTGCCGAGGCAGTATCACTATGGGAGTAGATTGTTTCATCTTCCTTCTGAGGAGTGGCTGGGGGGTTTGAACCACCAGCCCTCTGGTTAACAGTCAAGTGCTTTAGGCACTATACTACCAGAGCTTATATATATATAT